>NC_046332.1:40320115-40626911 GCF_000738735.6 Corvus cornix cornix
ACAGCATGGTATTCTTTTCATCAGACACTGTTCTTTTCTGTTAAATTCAGTGCAGGTTTATACTTGGGGTTTTTTTTCCTGGCTGTATCTTTTCTTCCTTTTTTTGCTAGCAACATCTTCCTATCCAGTATCTCATCTTTGACATAACAATAGGAGTAATCTTCTGTTCTGCCACAATCAATATTTTTCTTTACTCTCACAGAATTTCGAACACAATCAAAGCTTAACACAGCTTCTGTGTCTCCTATGCCCAGAATGCAACATGAACCTTGCACCAAATGAGTTGTTTTCTTTGGCTTATCCACAAAATCTCACTTGTTAATTGTTATATCATATTCAAAGATATAATCATATCTTCTCTATGGAGAGGTATTTCCTATGCTGCAGGTTAAAATCCTGAATCAATAGAGGTGTTTAGCTATTAGTTAAATCACTGTCACTGGCTTGTTAACCTCTCCACTGAGACACTGTGCCCTCTTCTTTCTGTATTCTTAAAAGTTACAAAACTTTCTACATTGCTCTCCAAAGTGCTCAATTCTCATTACTCGGAAAAATTAGAAAAGGCATATCTAAGAGCTAGAACAATAAAAGATGCTATTTAAACCAAAATAACACAAAGTGGGGTGAGGATTAGCTCAGTTGGTTAGACTATGATGCTAATAACACCAAGGTCAGAGCTTCAATTCCTGTACAGGCAATTTGCTTAAGAGTTGGACTCAATGGTCTTTTTGGATCCTTTCTAATTCAGAATATTCTGTGATTATTCTGTAATATTTAATACCACAGAAAGCAACTAAAGAACATTCATAATTTTCTTTGGTTACAAAACACTATCAAACAACATTGTATCTATAAAGATCTGGTTTTAAGCCCCTTTCTGTAAGAAAATATATGCATTTGAAAGTAGAATTTCTCAGATGCAACGATCAAAATTCATGTCACCAAACTTTGCACTTCTGTATTGTACATATATAAAGCTCTGAGAATTTTCTAGACCTCACTTTGTGCCGATGGAGAAAAAAGGGAGAATACAATCATAAGATTGTTCGTGATGAAAGGGATCATAATGATCATCTAGTTCCAACACCTGTGCCATGGGTAGTGACACCTTTCACTACAACAGGTTTCTCCAGACTGACCTTGAATACTTTCAGGGGTGGGACATCCATATCTTCTCTGGGCAACCTGTTCCAGTGCCTTGCCACTCTTACAGTAAAGAGTTTCATCTAAATACCTAACCTAAACCCACCGTCTTTCAGTTTAAAGCCATTCCCCCTTGCCCTGTCATGACATGCTCTTGCAAAATGTCCCTCTCCAGCTTTCTTGTAGGCCCCTTTCAGGTACTGGGAGGCTGCTATCTCCTATTACAGTAGATGAGTAAAATTAACCAGATGCTTTGTCTTTTTAAAGATGTTTATAACTTTATTTTCAATATAGTATTTTGACAACTAATTCACATGCAGATGTTTAGACTTCAGATGTCCAAATGTTGGTGCTGAGCTTACTGGTATGAACTTCACTGATTCCTCCTCCCCAAAATGATACCTTCGCTTCAGACTTCACTAACCATTTGTTAAAATTACAATTCAAGGGAAAGCTAATACATTTTGCTCTGCAAGGAACCGAATGAACAGTTTGTGATTAAATAACAAAAGAATAAGTTAAAGGTGAAAAGGAGGTAAAGAGCTGATGTTTGACATTCAGATAAAATCAGAGCACCAGTAATGTATAGTGTAGCTTCCTAATGGAAGCTAATTCATGTTAGTAGATCTTTGCCCTTAGTTTGAGAGTTACTGCAGCTGAAATAAATGGGCCATGCTAGTGCTCACTCCCTTAAAATTAGGCTGGTTCCTTGGGTCAGGTATGAGTGATGAATTCCTAACACTGAATCTGAATGTTCCCAGTTTCAAGAAAAGATTTTCACTGTTCATAGGTTAATCAAGAATAACACACTTTCGGATTCTCAAATAATTTTAAGTGACTTAGGAATATTCATCATGAATCTTCCACCACATTTATTATAGAAAGTACGCAATGTTACAAAAAGTCCTGAATGTGACCTAAGGCTATTCAAACAACATGCCTTTCAGCAAAGGGAATCCACTTTTTACATCAAGGGAATGTCTTTCTGTAGTGTCCCTTGTATAGTGATGCTCAGGCTAGCAACATGCATATATACCTTTAGAATGGAACTTGCTTGTGTAAGTTAAGCAAAAACTATTTTCTCATCAGTCTTAGCACTTGAAAAGTAGGATAGGTGAAAGCAAACATTAAATCAACAGTATGATCAAAGTACCACCTTTTTTTTTCTCCCCAAAGGACTTTCTTTCAAGTGGAGTTACAACAACTCACTTTATAAGCAAAATTATTTTGTGTAAGTTTGTCCTCTGTATTTCTAAAACATCCTATAAATGATAATTTCACACTGTTTAGCAATAAAAATGTGACTTGCTAGGAGAACTGTAATTTTATGAATATCACAAACAAAAGGCCATACATCAAGCATCACCATTCAGTTGTGTAGAACCTTATATAAAATTAAATCATTAATGAATTACTAGTTAAATTTTGCAATGAACTTACATTAAAAGAATAGAAAAGTTAAAGTGTTTTAAAATGTTCAAATTAATATTTTTAATATATTTAGTAACTTTCACTGTAAAAAAGGAAAAAGCCCTGCAATGGCTGACTATCTACAGAGATCATCCCAAGCAGCTTGTTTCTTCCTTGGAGTATTTCAGTGCCTGAATTCTGTCATCGAACTGTCACTATGATGGGTTCAGAGCTGATGTCCAAAGGCAGCTGTGCACCCAGGCACATCCCATTAAAGTCACTAACATACTGTGCATCCTCTGACTCTCTCAGTGCACATGCCCATACAATCAGAGCCTACCCATTTATCTGTCACACATTATTGCTACATCTGAGCATGTACCTGACTTTCATGTATCAATGTTCAATTTATAAGCTTGGACAATACTGTTACTTATTTTACAGATGAGGGACAGGCAGACATATACAAAGTAGAGCTCAATTCAAAGTATCTAACTTAGTCAACCATACCTATTCCAGAGCAGCTTTCAGAGATATCTTTTTCTTTTGCCTTTGGCTTCATGTTGACATAAAGATAGAGATGCTGTAAGAATTACTACAGGATGATTGCAAACAAGAAATTCTCCTGCTACGAACAGTGCTACAAAATTTTTTGTAAACATCATGCAGGTTATTAAATGGCAAAAATGACTCCTATGTTTAGGCAATACTGGACAAATATTTTCAGTGAAAGATGGAAGCATAATTCTATTTACAAAATTTTATTGAAGAAGATATTAGATTAGCTGTTCAGAATACTATATATGGCATAAAGTGATATCATATTGATAGGTATTTCCCATTTCCAGATGTCTCATTTACTATCCAATTTTTGCTGTCAGTGTCTCATTTATTTTCTTTTTTTTCCCCCCAGATTCCTATCTCTCTCTTTTCTATTACTATTTCTTAGTAACTTCAGTTACGTCCTTCCTCACCCACCATTCAATTTGATCAACCATTGTAGCTGTATTGTCCTCCTAAAAATCTGGATATAAGAGAAATTTCTTATGCTTGTAATAATGCTTGTAATAGTGCTTGTAATAAATGAAAAGCAAGTATTGCTGACTTTGAAAATAGTGTCACTAGCACAAAAGATAAGAACACCTGAACTTTGCAGATCCTGTTATCTTGCAAGTGTTCAGGGCCAGGTTGTATGTGGTCCTGAGACAACTGATCTAGCCAGCAGCATCCCTGCCCATGGCAGGAGGGTAGGAACTTGAAGGTCCCTTTCAACTCAAACCATTCTATGATTCTGTGACAAAGGCAAGAAGTGCATACAAATGGCAACATTTCTTTATTTGAATGCCTGTTTGAACCCAAGATCACAGAATATTCTGAGCTGGAAGGGATCCACAAGGATCATTGAGTCCAGCTCTTCAGTGAATGGCCCATACGGGAATTGAACCTACAACCTTGGTGTTGTTAGCACTATTCTCTATCCAGCTGAGATAAACTTTCTTCAATTCATGTAATTTAATCATCTGTTTCATCCTATGAACTATTAGAGATATGACAATTACTGGGTACACTGAAATAAGTAAGGACAAAAGCATGGCCAGTTGCTGGGAACACTGATATAAGGAAGGAGAAAGGCAAGTTTCTCCCCTCTGCTCTCCCCCATGCTGCTCTCCTTTGTCTACCTTTGTGACCTCCTGGAGACATCCTAAGTGTTGGATGCACGAAAGAACTACACACATATAATTCCTCTAATTCTCAGGAACCCACTGTATTTTTTCTTCAATGCTGTCCCAGCCTATAATAACACAACCCATTTTACTCTTTGCTCCGCATGCCCAGACATTGTTAAGACCCAATGGTTAAGAAGATTGCTTTGTGGCTGTTAACCTGAGCTAAGGCTATGTTAGCTTGTAAGATATTTGACTGTATAGCAGTCATGTAGAACAGCAATTCAACAGCCCATCTGTGTTAATTGTCCCTACACAGAATGTGTGAGTGTAGGTACATTACCATTAATATCCTACTATACCACCTATTATCAGAAAAACGAGTGTGTAATCATGAACACGGCATACAAAACATATATTTATTCTGTGAGTCACAATGCAGAAAGAAAGCAAATACCAATAACAACAAAAAGAAATTCACAAGATGCATGTAAACTCAGGAAACTGTCTTTCCAAAAGGAAGTTATTTCTTATTCCTGCTTTAATAGCAAGATATGTTACTCTACTATATGCCAATAGTTATTTAAAATATTGGATTTTTGGTTAGAAAAGAGAATTTTTATGGCTTTCATTCCAACTTAAGTACTTTTCCAAATTAAAATTTTAATAGCTTTGCCCCAGTGGGGCAATTCAGTCTAGTGAGACCGGCTTCAGTGACAATGAACAGAATTTAAAGATTTTTCTGAAAACCAGTGGGAGGTAATCCAGTCTGCCTTTGGTGTTTCTCTCTATTTGTCATCTACTTCTAGACCAAGTCCAACATCTACTGCTTTCATCTGTGAAAGTCCAGGTGCAGTCAATGGCAGTAGCATTCCTAGGAAATTCTAGGAAGGCAGCCCAACTGCAGCAACTGGGCTGTGGAAACAATGATGTACCTGAGTAATTCGATTAGCAAAAAAAAGGGCACCAAGCAGAATTTCCTTCACCATCAAAGGACTAATGAAGGTCCACACAGGACACCTGTAGCATTGGAAACATGGAAACATCCAGTTACAAGTTCATCAGAATGTATGACAAATTAAAATTACAGGTAATGTTGGAATTTGAAGGTAGTTAGCATAGGGGTAGAAGTAAGCATTTCTCAAAGGTAAGCAGTAAAGATGTGACAGAAGATAATAATCAAGAGAAAAAGTGTAAACAGATTATATATGTCTTGGATTTGGAGTGTTTTAGTCTGGGCTACTAAGCACATTACCCCACAATATGACAGCAGTAGTACAGCAGTTTTACATTAACTGCTTGCTGTTTACATCAAATAAAGGAACACCCATTACGAAGCTAATCTTGAATTCCATGGCTAAAGTTCAATGAGCACATTTTAACTTTGGAGCAATCAGTATATGATTGAATAGTAGGTAAACTATTCCAGGGTCAACCCTGGAATAAATAACTTAAAGTGCCAATATCCACACATTTCTGACTTCTTTCAGTGCAGCAGTTCAAGACGTCTGTGTTTAGAGAAAAGCAGGAGAATATACTCATACTGTTGTCTGAACATAAAGATATCAGATCACCAGAGATGATGAAACACCAGAAATTTCACACAGATGATGACAGTAAACTGCTTTGTCTGATGGATTAGCCAGAAGTTCAGTGAGGTGCTTATCAGACTCCAAGCTTTTCCCCCCACTCCCTCAGCACTCAGCATATAGCCAGACCAGTCAACTAACTGTTATATGGAACAGGAAAACAGGCAGCCTATTTCCTACACGCAGACCCAGGTGCGGTCATTTTTTATCTAGCTATTATCTAACAGGAACTTCCCTAGACTAAATTTTTCTATACCAGAGTCTGTGAACTGCCATGCATTCAAAGAAAGTGTTCATCTCGTAGAAGAGTCCACATGACTGTGTCCAAACACTTTTAGCTTGGGCTATTTTTAGGTGATAGACTGAGAAACATTCTCTTTAATTTAACTCCTAGAACGATAATCTGTATGCTGATATCCCCACCATTTTCATTATCAGCTCTTCCTTGAGCACTCTTTATGCAAAATAATTTTTGAACTATGTAATAGAACACAATCAAAGTCCGCGTCAATGTTAAATTATTTCTAACTAAGAAACCCCTTTTATTATGATGTTACCTATATTTTTAGAGATTTAAGACTTAATAATGTCATCTCGTGTTTGAGTACATGGATGTTTAGTTATGAAATTCTGATGTGCAATGCATAATCAAGGTCTTCCAAGTAAATAATGCGGCAAAGGTTCATGAATATAATTAACCTGCCTAAAAAAGGCAGAAAAAATAGGATTAGATATATATAAAAAAGTAACTTCAGTCATTTAGTCACAGATTTACAGGGAAGATGAGTATTTTAAAATAAAACTTTAATCTTAATGTTGACAGTAGATAAAATTAAACAGGTGATTCATTTTTACCTCATACATGTTTCTAACATCTATAAAATGTATGCACTCTTGAACTGCTCTATAAATCCAATCTCATTCTTATAGCTCACACATAGTAATACTTGTTTCAGATTTTTACAACTTCCTTCAGGTAAGAGAACTATTGTCACAGCACCTACATTTCACAGTCTATGCATGGCATTTCATAGTCAACACTATCTGAGTGGATTCTATTCTTTTGCATATAAAAGTCATCATCAGTACTGATTACTCTAGCCTTTATTTCCACTAGCATAGGACTATCATTCTTTTGAAGTAAAGTCTAATAAGTTTCATGAGTTGAGGTCTGCACACTCAATGCAATTTATATGATGTTTCCTCTACACTGAGCCTGAGCAATAAAAAAATAAAATATGCTATGGAAAAATACCTGTGCTGCTCTCCAAAAAAAGTAGAGGGCACATATTTTTTATGTTCCCAAAACTAAATTTCTAAATGTTATAGTAGTTAAAAATCTATATTTTAAAATTAGGATATGACATCATTAACATTGCTTTTAGCAGTCCTAATTCAGGCCACTTATGTACATGCATTATTTTGGCACAGACTTCCATACAGAATTCTTTTTCTCCCAATCTTATGATTGCTTAATGAATTGTTCTTGAATAATTTGTGTATTTATGTTGGGGTTCCTCCGCCCTGGCATGGGGTCCGGGGGGCGGGGACCCTGGAGTAGAGAGAGGCATGACCTATGGGGTCTCCCTGCTCCCTGATCACATGTACCCTAATCCTGTTCCCCATTGGTTGTTTTGTGTTCCCCTGCCTGGGAAGGACCCTGCTGGTCCCGTGATTGCTGGGGTTCTTCAGCAGTCATCCGGCCATGCGGCTGCAGAATAAAGATCTCTGAAGAACATCTGTCAAGAATCGGTCCCTATTTCTTTTCCACGGGCCTCACTGTCTATACATGTTGCAGAAATCCCAACTGCAACAAATTTATACTGTCTTGACATATTACTATAGATAATTAAAGCCTTGTGGGAAAAAAAGTCATTTTCAAATGCTTCTACAGTTCTTAATAATAGAGTTTTTTATTAATAAATCTACATTTTCATTATGTCATTTGAAGAAGGTAAAAGATATTACTCTATTTTATAGATAGAGATATTGGGCACAGGCAATGAAGAAGGCCCTACTTTCAGAATTTTAACACATTACTCATCTATTAAGTACATTAAATAATACATTAGGCCAAGTTTAAGATGCTCAAGGAACAGCTGTCTCTTTGTAGCTATGAGGCTTTGTTCAAATAGTCCTAAAGTACTACAGCTGGGCAGCCAGAAAACAAGTAATTCAAGTAGCAGAAGGAGTGGAAGAAGTACCTTCCAATATCATGTAGAAAAGACTGGGGAAATAGTCAAAATCGGGTGTAAAAGGCTGTTCAGGGACTGTTCTCTGACCTGCCAGTGGCACAGTCCAGCTATATCACATTTACCTGCAGCTCCCCTCTGAGCCCTTTGTGGAGTTCCTGCGAGCAGGAGACATTTTTACTGTGGATGACTGGATGGGAGCATGTCAATTCAAAGTGTCTGAAATTATGTGAAGGTTGTGTGCCAAGAGATCAAATTAATGTTTTTATAACGTGCACATGAGGCTATTTGCTGATTAAAATGGAGTGTCATGAGGGCAGCCATGTCTAGGAGCATACAGCCTGATGAGATTGAGGATTACACAGAAGAAGGGGCTAAACCTGAGTCAGTCATGCCCATGATGCCTCCCAGGAGTGGTCCCTAGCACACACTCTATTTCAATGACTAAGCACTCTATCAGTTGTTTTATCTACACTGCTCAGATTAAGAGTCCAATCTCCATGACCAGGTGGCATCACTGAGCTCAGGCTCACGATGGGCAATCTGTTCCATTGTTCCATCAATCTCCTAGAGATTTTTTCCCCCCTAAAGTTTATGAACTTCATAAACAAGAATTCATATCTGGTTTAGTTTGTTACATCATCTGGCACCACCAAGCAAAGTTGGTCAGTGTTGTAGCTATACTTCCAATAGTTGTAGGCAGATATTAGATTACTTTTGAGCCTCCTTTTCACCACTGTAAAGAGGCACAGATCCTGCAACCTCTTTTCACGGGTGATGCCCTAGGCCCAAGTCATCTTGATAGCTGTTGGCTGGACCTCTCCAGTTTCTTCCCATCCTTTTTGAAACACAAGACAAGAAGTGTACTTAGAATTGGGGTTACCGGTATGTGGGATAATATTTTTCAGTTGGCTGAACTTGTCTTTTTCTAATGCAGCCCAGTAAATTTGCATTATTTGCAAGGAGTGCACCATGCAGTTGTGCATGAATCTCCTCCAGTGTGTGTCTATGATTTGGACTGGCCACATCTTGAGAAAAATAGTCTCAGAGAGTGCTAGCCTGAGTATATTAACATAGTTAACTCACAATTTGACGTGACTTGGGAGATAACTCCATAGAAAAAGTGTCTATAAAATTGAACAGTTCCCCACTGACAAGAAAAATGAAAGTTGCTGAGACCTTTGCTCTTATTAATATGACTAAAGAACAGAATTATTTTAATAATATCTAACAGCTCCTTATTTTCAAAGGGGAATGTTGAGTAGGCATGTAGTTACTTCTAGCCATAGTTTATTTACTTCTACTCCCAGCTGTATTTGTTCTGAGCATTTCTGAATTTCTGAGTTATTCACAAGTCTGTTACTCTATTAGCCAGCCCTTTTGAAATTGTAGGCTTAAATTATGAGAATAAATGACATATTTCTGAATTTTAAATCCTACTACTTAATAGTTTTTAGAATATAACCTCCTATGCTGATTTAAAAATTCCTGATTTTTTAATTTTAACTGCTCATTCTTCAGTATTCTTCTCTGATGTTTGTCTGAGTGTTTATTACCAGCATATAAATGCAACAGGTTGTTGCTTTGAAAGTTTAAAGTATAATGGAAAAGACTTATTTTTTACTCTTCATTATTTTCTCTGTTAGAAAAGGCTTTTTGCCTTTGTACCATCATAAAAAAAAAAATAAAAAGTACCTTTTTAGATTAAAACTTACTCTCACACTGTGCTTAATAGAACAATATATCTATTTGCTTCTAGTACCATGAATACGTTTTTATGTGTTATGCTGTTATGCATGAAAAATGCTCTAACTTCAGACCAGAAAATAGTACTTCTCTCTCTGTGGTTTATGTTACATAATTGGTCCAAACACATAAGTACTGTGGTTTTTGTTGGTTTTGTTTTTCCACAGAAATAGACAAATGATTTAACTTTTTAATTAAACTTTAAAGCTTTTAATTAAATTCCTAAATTGTAAAGAACTCTTTCAGAGTAAACTGTCTTTAGATTGTTGGATATGTATTTTCCTATTACATCTGCTCTGACCTGGAAAGTAACAAAGAGCAATAACTCAGTCTCACTTCTTAATTGGTACAATTAACATTTCTTTTATTATCCAGGCAGACAAGCAGTGATTGTACAAGTGCTGCAGGTAAAACAGAAACTGATGCTTTTAAACCAAAGTCAGACACTAATGTACAATGCTTTTAAAGTAGCATTTTTGCAGAATAACTTCATTTTCTTGTCTCTCACACTGCTGCTATACTATTTTTCCAGTGCATTTCAAGGGAAACAACGTGGCCCAGCAGATAAAGCACAACTTTAACAAATCCTGTAGTCTTTCTGTCTGACTTTAATTTGAGGTGACATTGAGCAAGGAACTTTCAGTCTTTATATTTTGGACACTTCTGTACCTGCTATATAAGGATAGAAAAAATCCATTCTGTAGAAATCAAATGATCAATAATCAAGTATCAAATATAAACACCCAATTTCTGTTCTGTATCTCATTTATGAAAGACATGGAGTATCAATTTTTTTTTTGTTCCTTACAATGTTGCTCTATGCTGTAAACTGACAGAGTTCTGTTAAAAGCACTGATTGGCATAAGCACTATGCCATGATGTCAGATGTCAGTCCCCCAGAGAGGGATTGGGTCCATGGAGGTGGCAAGGGGAAGCAGCAGCAGGGTTGCTCGCTGCAGGAGAACCAAGGGTCAGAGCTGTGCTCTCAGTGACCAGCACACAGTCCCACAAGACCAGGGACTTGTAGTGATATTAAGAGTTTTCTTCACCAATGCAGTGCGCTTCAGACATGATAAAGTTAGGTCACAGGTTGGACTTGATGATCTCAAAGGTCTTTTCCAACCTAGTTTATTCTGTGATTCTGAGGAAGCTGTCAAGAGGTGTTACTTGTCAGATGAAGAGCAAATCAAAAGAAATTATTACAGTTTCTTATTCTCTTTCTCTGCCATTTATCTGTGGAGACTTAAAAAGTTTTGTCTTTCATCCCCAAACACAAAATGTCAGCTAAGTATAAAAGATGTCAACTTGGTACAGGTCTTACTTCATATTTATTAAATCAGTGGAGCTTTTTAACCAAAATTTGCTGTTAAATCATGGTAGCACCTAAAAACCTTGAAAAATAATGAGTCCTAAAATTCAAGCTTCTGTTACTGTTACTGTAGCAAAATAATTAGCATACGTTTCTTATAACTCTCAAGTTTGCATTTTTATTGTGATAACAGCCACTTCATGCTATTCTACTATTTATTTGAAAAATAACAGCAGAATAAAGCTCATTATAAAGTAAAATAAAATCATTCAGATAAGGTAAAATTAAATCCAATATACAACTTAGCTTTTTATTCTAGTATTTTAGGGGTGGTTTCTACTTCCCTAACAATTTGATGTTACGTTTAGTCTGCTGAATAATGCTATCAATGCCCTCTCATAATGCTGGTTCAAATCACTCAGTCTAAAGGGAGAAGAGGACATGGCATGTTTTCAAGCTATGTAAAATCAAATCAGATAATGAACATTTACACTTCACCGGTATTTACTTCCTGATGAAGAGTACCATTCATTCAGACTTGACTTTATAGATTCAAAAATCACGTTTTTACTCTAGTCTAGAAAATGGCAGGCCTTTTATATAAACAGAACTCTAATCAGCTTGAGTGATTGATCAGAAATAAAATCAAGGTTTCATGCAACTTTAATTTTACACTTTGGACTTGATTTGCATAAAGTCTGATAAGGAAAGAGTTTTGGTCATTGTAATATGCTTGATAAATGGATTAAACTCAAGAAGTTAAAACATTTACTGAACAGGTTTAAAATAGCAGTCTATAATGCTTTGAGAAAAATATTTAGATAACCATTGTTTTACTGAAGATGCTTCACAAAGTCTGCCCAATTATGAAAACATGAATTGCAGCAAACTAAAACATATTTGAAAAAATGAAACATAAAGATATGGTTTGCGAGAAGAGAAAAATTTTAATTTTTTTTTTTATGTGAAATTCTAATTATTACATTTGATTGCACTCTCAGCAAGCTTAATAATGACCCCAAGCTGCGTGATGCAGTCAACACACTGGAGGGAAGGGATGCCATCCAGAGGGACCTTGACAGACTTGTCCCTTTCAGCCCAAACCAAATGTTTGGCAAACTCTCAATTGACTGTATTCATAAAGGCCCTGATTAAAAAAAATAAAACCAAACAAAGCAAACTTGAAATAGTCTTAGGCAAGATTATCAGCCTTATTTCTGTACTTAACCCAGAAGTTGTTTCCTATGATTCACAACTTTATTTTGCATGGGCTTACTTCAGGTTTTTGCCCTTCTTTATACTGTTAATAATAATCTGTGTGAGAAATTTAAAAGTCTTCATGAAGATAACAAAATAATAAATAATAACACAAAAAGAACATTCAGAGTCTACCTAAGAATATTGTTAAATGCATACATTAGGAATAACCAACCACTTTTTAATCAGCTGTTTTGTGTTGTCTTAATATTCATCATAATTGTTCAAGTAGATGTCTGGAAAGCACTGAAAACACTGTGTTTTATTAAACCAATGAATTCCTGGCATGTTTAAAAATAAAAATCTCTTATTTTAATAAAGAAACTGCTAGCTGAAGAAGGTGAACAGGATAACCTAAAGAGCAAGAGACAAGATCTTCTTCTTCCAAGCCTAGTAACTTGATGGAAGTCAGAAGCTAGCTGAAGGTCAAAGATGTCTCTAATTAATCAGCATGATTTCTTGGAAGAAAGAACTCACAAACTGATTTCATTCGTTGGTGTGATTACAAGGGTGATTCATAAATGTGGTTTTATAGAATATAATAGACATTTAGAAAGTATTTGACTTAGTATACACTATCCTGATTAAAAACCTAAAAATTTCAGAATATTTACAGCATGTTGTTAAAACATGGATTTTATACATATATATATTGAAAAGTGTTATGCTTTAAAAACTATTTGAAATGCTAATTGAAGGGGATGGAGAATTTTGTGGTAGAGCACAATTGTGTTTATCCAAATTCTATAAAATATTTTCAGCAATCATTTTGAAATAAATCACTCTCACCTACATAACTAGGTAGCACATGCACTCACACATCTAGGTGAAATCAATTATTATTCACAAGGGATCTCAGTTCTCAAGCCCAAACAAAATCATGAGTGCCATTTATCCATAGTATAAATTCAGCTCCATCTCAGAATGTGGAACCAGGCTTCCAAAACACTGGAGACCAGATTTAGGGACAGAAGAGCTGTCTTACACCTCAACAGGCAACACAGGCATGATCTTGAGTCAGCTGTTTACACCTACCTTTTTTTCCTCTGGATTACCTCTCTAGTCCCCACATCTGTTCTCCAGAAATTTCTCTGCATCATGTAAATTCTTTCTTTTTCTGGGATTGAAAAAAACAACCACTTAAAAACACAACCCATTTTCTAATCAAATTCTTGATTTTTTTTTTTTTAAAGAATACCAATTTTGATCCAATTTAAGTAAGTCTAAAAAAAGGGAGGGATGTAAAGCAGGTGGAAACAGTTTGCAACATTTCTGGGAATATTGCCTCTTTAACTATTACTACTCTCCTTTTTAATGGAAGAAAGAGAGGTTCAAAAGATCAGTCCTATGCAGAAGGCATTCAGTTTGAGTTTTATAGTTTCGTCATGGATTTTAATCATCATTCTTGCAAGAAGCAAGAAGTAGGATTATAGTTACAAATCTATATACTCTCAGAAGAGTGAATGTATTCAGATTTTTGAAAACAATTGTTTATAAGCGAGACAAAAAGCATGTTTACTTCAAATACAAGGAAACATATGCTTGCAAACAGGTCTGGCACACATTGCCATTCTTCCTGGAACACTTTAATCTAAAGTACATGGCAAAGATATTTGGCTAATCTGATGTTTGTTCCATTAGAACTCATCCTGAAGGAATACCTAAACCACAGGTTAAAGGATGTTTGAAGGTTGTAATATTAGGGAAAAAAAAGTGATTGTTATCTAATTAAACATAGGAAAACAATGCTAACCAAGCTTGACTTAGGGTAAACTACTCATTCTGATTAGTATTGTAAAGGCAGGAAATAAATATTTTCTGCAAAGGATACATTAATTTTTTGAATTCAGAAGCTGGTAGGCTTCTAGGGAAAAGAGTAGACAGAGTTTAAAAACAGAAAAAGGAAAGTGATTTACTCTATAAGGACTACCTTCGTGTTGTAAGGAATTGGACCATAATATTTGAATTCCCTTATAACGCAATCACAATCATTTAGGTTCCTGCTGTGAGTGTTTTGAAATGCTACCCTTTACAATGCTAATAAAAAGGTCAGTTCTATTTCTGCTTTGTTGTGCCTCTGTGCACTGCAGGTATTTTCATTGTGAGAGTAAATATCTTGGTAGTAATCTTTGCATGGGTTCTGATTCCCTTGACCTTTAATGGAACAGGACTGTGGATTGAGAACAATGATTTGCACTTTACAGAATTTGCTAACTTAATCAAAATAACAGACTGAATCTGGACTACTGTATGAATAACATTAGGTCCAGGCAAGGTACCATGAGGCCATTCCATCCACTAGGACACAAACCACAAAATAATTAGGTTGTAGCATAATGGCAAAATTTAAAGGAGAAAGATCAGATACTGAACAGTGATTTCAACGGATTTGCTGATTTATTCCATCTCAGGATATTTAGATTAATCAGGGCCAAATTAGACCTTAGTAATATTGACAATCCTCAGTCTTGTCCCTGAATAGTATATTGCTAAATGAGATAGAACTGTTTCTTCAACCATACAGCAGCCAGTATACTCATAGCAAGGCAAGTTTAAGGAACCCATTCTGCTGTAGGCTACGCTCAGAGATATCTAAGGCTTATCTGCCTTTGAGGAAGAAGACATTTTTGAAAGGAAAAATATTTTGGCGGCTTATTTTCTGCACATCAAATAGGCTTGTTGTTCAGTTGTTGGCAGTGAATAGTAGTTCTTTAATTACAAGAACTAGTTAGTTGGGGATTTTGCATAACGTTTTCCCATTTCACCTACAATCAATATTTTTCTCTTAGAAAACAAATTTTTTAGACTAAATCTATTTTTTCATTAGTGGTAATTAGAATTCCATCCAAGAAACTGGACTGTTGGAGACTACTGTCCTATGTCTTGGCAATTTAGTTGTTAAAATTTGTTTCTTCAAGGGTATCAGGGTCTGCTGAACAGAAAAAAAGGATTCGAGTCAGTCAGTACGTAAGCAAAGCTTTCAAACCCTGTAAATAAAGCTTTCAAACCCTGTCCCTGATGAGGACCTTGTATCTCTTCAAGGATCTCTGATGAGAGCTGGCTTTCTAATTTGCCTTGTCATCAGGACTGGTACTGTAACCTCAGACTTGTCTTCTTGACATCCAATATGAATCAATTAGAAACACAAGACACGGTACAGAGAATCTTTTCAAAACTCTACCAGCATGGGTAGATTTGAGAAGCCTACCTAGAAGCAGCACATTTGTAACACATCAAGTCATGGCTCTTCACTGCACACTGTCCTATGTTTTCATAAGCAAGAACATTTGTTCTTGGAATGCACACAGATTATTATTCTTTCCAAATTTAAATACAATCCACTTTTACATCTCTAGATAATTCTCTAGACAATTAAGTCTTCAAGACTTACACACATTAGACACTGCATTTCTTAGATTCCATGAAGTAAAGTTCAGCTTGCTACTTCAGTAAGTAATTAGAGTATGTAATATTATGCAAAAGAGAATTAGGAAAACCAACCACAAATGGATTAAAATGGTAAACATCCTAAGTCAACACGCTCAGAATGTATACAGTTATTCATAGCGCTTTTTCTAGCATTGCTAGCACACAGTTAAATTAATCATGTCAGTAGATGCCCCTAGATCAGAAGTGATTAACCCATCTAATTGCTGCAGATAGCAAAGTTTTTCAGGAAGGATATAATTTATTATAAAATAGATGGAGTGCTCTCTTCCCCACAAACTTCTCTACTTTTATCTCTTTTTGTTTGTGTACAGATGCAAATGCTACCTGCTTAGGTTTTTTTAGTCATATTTCTTCTCAAAAAATTGTTAAACAGGTAATGCTTACTTCCATTCTCCACACAATCATATCATTAACCTAAAATAACAAACAGGAAGATGAGTGCAATGGGTATTTTTCAAAATAACTTTAACAGAAGCCATTAAAAGTTTATAATGAAATAAATAAAATGCCAAAACTAGCTATCCACCATTTTATGATCTTAGTTACTTTGAAGGGCTTTTATAAGTGCTCTCCTTATTGATTCATTTGTCCGCAAAAAAAGAGCAATAAAACTACCTAGCTAGTGTGAACATTTTAGCACCACAAAATATAAACCTATGTATCTCATAAGGACTCAATCTTGTAAAATGTTGACACCTTTATTTCTGTTTCACCATTTGGGTTGTCTAATCTGAAACAGGAACAAGTAAAATGGAAAATACTTGTAAAATGGGCTTTCTATAAATGCTGGTGGCCAAGAGGAAAAAGCCTTTATTGAGCTCACATTTTACATTATTCTCAAACTGTCAAGGTATGATTTTGTTCCCATTCAAATATTATAAAAAACTGGTAAATCAAATAAAATTAATGAATTTAAGATGCACACTTGCATTCTAGGCCCCTTCTTCCTGCAGCTCAAATCAGGACCTGATTATCTGAGGTTCCCAATGTGATGCATGGAATTAAAGAAGCAGGTTTGTCACTGGAAGGAGTGTGAGCTTTGTGTTGGATCGGGTGACAGATACACGAGCTTGTGGGCACATGCACCTCATTCTATAACTGCAAATAGCTCATATGTTACAGAGAGGCCTGTGTCAGGTTACTGTGCTTAGCATACAGACCCAGCAGGTAAAGTGGGATATTAAAGTTGTACAAAATGTGATCTATCTTTTAAATTTAGCATCCATAACAAAATGTTATATATTATATACATTGTTGATACATGAAATCTTAGGGAAAATGTGGGCCCTTTCCAGCAGGAAATGGGAGACCTGGTTACCCAGGACATGGGAAGGCTGAGGTACTCAATGAATTTTTTGCCATAGTCTCCACCAGCAAGTGTTCCAGCCACACTGCCCAGGTTGCAGAAGGCAAAGGCAAGCACTGGGAGAGTCAAGAATCACCTACTGTAGGAGAAGATCAGGTCTGAGAACATCTAAGGAACCTGAAGGTGCACAAGTTCATGGCACACAATGAGACACATCTGCAGGCCTTGAGGTAACTGGCAGAGTAAGTGTCCAAGCCACTTTCAATCACATTTGAGAAGTCAGGGCAGTTTGGCAAAGTTCGCAATGACTGGAAAAGGGGAAAAGCAACCCCCATTTTTGAACAGGGAAAAAAATGAAAGACCCAGGGAATTACAGGCCAGTCAGTCTCACCATGGTGCCCAGCAAGGTCACGGAGCAGATCTTCCTGAAAACTATTCAAAGGCACATGGAAAATATGGTGAATTGGTGACAGCCAACATGACTTCACTATCCACAAATTGTGTCTGACGAATCTGTTATCCTTTTACAATGGGGTTACAGCATTTGTGGATAAGGGAAGAGCAAGTGATATCCTCTAGCTGGACTTGAGCCTCCAGCCCACAAAGCCAACCATATCCTGGGCATTAAAAGCAACATGGCCAGCAGGTCAAGGGCAGGGATTCTCTGAAGCTGAGTTGCACTACAGCCCATATGACAAAAATAGAGAAAAAAAAGTTGCAGGAATGTAACAAGGTACTCCTTAAAAATAATTCATAGCAAGCAATGTACTCTTCTTGGCAAGCATTGCTGATTGGAATGCCAGGGCTCTAAAAAGCTCTTTATTATGGTGTAACAAACTGTGAAAGTCAACTTTTGGAACAGCAACTGTTGCTGCTAAAAGAATTGGATGAACAATGTTGCAGCTAAAAGAATTGGATGAATGTGTATGCTGCAATAAGCACATGTCAATGGCCAGGAGCAGACAAAAAGCAATTTAAGAATAAAAACAGTCATAAAATATTCAAGGAGGCCAGAGGATTAGCAGTGAAAGCAACTAGCATTAATTATGACTTCTAAAGCAGAAAAAATTACTGATAGACCAAAGTCAATTAATCATAATTGCTCCGAGCCAGGTTTTAAACACATTACATGAAAACAGTAATTGTATAAGGTTATACCATAAGAGATGACACAAAGTTGAGATTGAAGGTTAATTTCACTATTGCCTACAAACTTAAACTGAAAAAAATTCCAAGAATATTAAGGCCAGCAATGGGTGACTTTTGTCAAGATAGATAAATATAAAGGGACAAACATTTTCAGAAATAAAAACAGTAGAGTGTTAATGAAATTGTGGCTACCATCAGGCTGATAGATAGAACAGCATTCTTCTGACACAGTCACACCAAAATATTCAGAAGTATCAAGAAAAACAGTATTTTTCTAGACACATGAAGAAAATTTAAATGTGTCCCTCAGAACACATGAAGATGTTAATTTATGTGCAATAAAATATCTAACTAAAAAAAAAATACATGTTTTACTATGATAAAAAACTTTCAGAAAGCAAGAGCAATTTGCAAGGAAACTAAAGCATAATTCAGAGAGCTATAGCATATGGATTCAAAGAACTCACAATTAACAAGATACTTTCTGCATGATATTATTATACATCACAACAGTTGCAAGTAGTGTTCTGAACAAGAAGATCTAAAACTTACATTAGAGAAGGCAACTTTTACTTTTTCCTTTTTAACTTAATGTTTTAACATAATGTCGGGTGGTGTCAAAAGTACATCTTTCCTGACTGATATTACCACTCACTTCATTTTAAGAAAAAACCCACTTAGACACAACCACAGTATTGGTTGCTACACAGGAAGTACACAGAAGATGTAACTGTGGGTAGTTGGACTTGCAGAAGTAACTTGGAAGTAACAGCTCAACTAACATGCAAGCAAAGAACAAAAATACTAGACCATCTCAAAACAAAATTAAGCCACAAAAGTCCAATGAGAATTTGTTCAAATCAAAACACAACATAACCTTAGAAGACAGGGAAAATGAAAATTAAGTGAATTTACCTATTTTGGCTGTAACATGCAAGCATGTAGGGACATCAACAAGAAAATTATATTAAATCTATAAAATAGAATATTAATAGTTGATACCAGTTTTGCTTAAAAAAATCTCAAAGACCAGACTCTGCATTTTTAACTCAAATTTTATTTTTGCTACTGGAATATAGACTTGAAAGCTGAAAACTTTCCAGAAGAATAAACAGTTGCTTAAAAATCTCTGAAAGAAAATACTTGAGAAAACTTGTAGATATAAATCAAAAAAGTTAAGAACTTTCCCAGACAACTTTACCTTATTCTAAAATTCAAAGAAAAAAAAAAAAGCCATGAGAAGGTTGAAAATAGCTAAGGCAAAATCACCTTCTGTGACAGGTGTTGGATCATATTAAAGTGTTGAAAATTTCAGGCAGAGTGACTTGAACAGCAATAATAACCACACAGGTCATTCAAGGACATTACAGTTTTCCTTCTACCCATGTTACTTCTGGCATTGTGGGAAAAAATCATTTGTATGTTGTTCTACAATTAGTTAATAGAATACACAGATTTTTCTCCTTGCAGCTCATTAAGTTCACCATGACTTTAACTTTTTCAGCATTGCTAATCCAGAATTTAATATGAAGCAATTGATTTTTCAGTTAGCACGAGTTTGTTAAACTTAGGGGAGTCATTATCTCCTTCCCCTTCTATATCTATTAAAAGCTCAAGCTCTGTTTCTAAATAGGGTGTGAACTACACAGCAAGCATCAACATCATGCTCAAGCAGTGACAGGTAATGTGGAAAGAGATCCATTCATTTTGACTTCAAGGTTTAAATCTCAACTAGTCTTGGCAGGTTTCTTCTGTAGACCACTGAAAGAAACAGATGCTTCCAGAGGGTGATTGACACCACAGTATAACTCACTTCTCTCTGGTCTCCACAGACCACATGAGACATTCTCTGAAAGCATCTATTAGTTTTCACTGACTTCAAAAGCAACTAGAGTGACAAGTACAGACTTAAACATAATCTTTCACATATTTAAGGCTGGCTGACATAAATCTCTGCACTGCTAGCATTGAAACCCTCTAAATATTATGATTGAAATTGGGTGGATTAATGGGTATTTGAAGCTGTCTCAATACAAATACAGAAATCCGGATCAAGTCTAATTGAACAAAACCTTCAGACGGTACAGATTTAAAGTCTAAATATATTTTCAGCTTATGCCTTTTTCATTCCTTCATTTTGTATCTGATCTTGAATGTTATCAGTTCTTTTTCCCATAAAGCCAAGTATAAGCATAGAAGACTACCACATTTTAACATCGTCTGCTCTTTGAAAGGTCCCACTCTGTTTTCAACTTTTAGCTTCGTGCCTGGTAGAAAGTACTCAGCAAAAAAAATTAGTATTAGTTATGAAAGGTTTATTGCTCCTATCTTCCACCCAGGAAAATCTCTATAAGGCATGCACAATTGTTTCATTTGGGTATGTTTTCTCATACTGTAATGTAGCAGCACTACAATACAGCAATTTCCTATGGGGGAAGAAAAAGAACTATCCCAGCTTATTTTCAGTATATAGAGCTTTTAGAAAGATTCTTTTTTTATTGATCAGTGCTCAAATATATTAAGAGTACTACAGAAATGAAAAGGAAAAATAACTATTTGCTTATGCACTATATAGAGCATAAAGGGGAGAAGAAAGAAAGCATTTGCTCTTTCCACATCAAATGCAGAGAAATGTTTGGACTGCTTACCAGTGGCCTTGTTCTTGTCATTGGGTTTATGGAGCACAATACAGAACTCTATGCAGAATATATCACAAGATAATGAAATTTACTTGTGGTGAGTACTATGGAAAATAACAAAGCATTAATGCCCTGCACTGACCTCTCGCTTCTTAATGAGTGAAACAATGGAGAGAGATACATTATATGAGTTATTTCTATACAATAAAGAACAACATCTTGAGCCCACACAAATTTTGATGAGAATGCAAAGAATACAATTTAGAGGAAACCTCACAGTATTAGAAGGCCTGGTGAGAGGTTCTCATCATAATACAAACTGTGCTGATAGATAGACAGATAGATAGACAGGTGAATAGATAGATAGATGATAGATAGATAGATAGATAGATAGATAGATAGAAAAACTGTTTTTATTAGAGAAGAAACAGCTAATGAAATCTACTTCACAAATGGAAGTGCATCTTCACAGTGTTCAGCCACACTCTTTCTGAAATAGGAAACGTTCATGGAACTGCTACTTTTGCATTCTACTGCTTATTTACTAAATATCCCATTAACTCTCCATTATACATTTGTACACACTGTTTTTCATGAATTACCACAATTTTACTTCTGATGTTTTGCTATTGGAGGTCAAAGAAGCACCCCCCATTGCTGCAATGTTAAAAGCAAGGAAAAAAATGAAAATGCAATAAGCAGCTCTAAGTACATTTTTCCCCCTGCATTTTAGCTGTTGTCTCTGACTTGTTCTTTCTCTTTTGCTTTTGAAATGTAAAATAATGTAATTGCATTCATGTCACAGGAGCTATACCAGAATTGGTGATATATGATGTGTTTTACCAGCTCTGCAATACCAATTTATTAGCAGCCTTTAACTTTACAAATCACCCTGTATTTGAATAGATGATTTAAGAACACTTATTTAGGTTTATTTACCCAACAAATTGCTTGTGGACTTAATAAGGAATTCAAGCAGTTTCCCTGGGGTTTCCTATTTGGAACTTGTTTTCTCCTATTATCCCTGAAACAAAGAAAAGTCTCTTGAAGTTCAGAGGTATCAACACATACATAGTCAATTCCACAATATAACTTACCTAATAAAATATCATTAGGGAGTGGTGCAGTGGTCCTGACTGTTCCACCACTGCACATGGAAGGAATGATCATGTACATGCAGGACCAGCACAGCTCTCAGGCCAGTGCCACACAGATTTTGGCTGCAGGACAAACAGAACCAGCTGGTTTTAACAGAGGAGCCCACAGCAGCTCCTACTTGATACCAGCAGTTCCACTGCCTGCCTGGCCTTGCTCTCATCCAACTGTGCAGCTACAAGTCCCCACAAAAACATCTCTCCCATCTGAGAGCAGAAATTATGGATAGAGCTCTTTCCATGTAAGAAAAGAAGGAATAGCTCAAAGGACCCAAAGGGGAGGGTGTGTTCTACAGATGGGGTCTGCACAGTGTGCTACACCACCTAAAGGCACATAAAGATCACCTATACTCTTTTCTTCTTCTAGTGCTGACTCTGATAAATACCTTTTTTATTTATACCTTACAGGGTATCAGTGGCTTTCTTACTGGGATTATGATGGGCTAGCAAGCATCTCCAGGTACAAACCAAGGCATTTTGTAATTTATCTTGATTTGAAGGCACACCTCCTCAGTTCCATATGAGAAAATTATTTTGCTAATGCAAAGGTCAAAATTAATACAGATGCCTCATTAGCTAATTAAATGTCCATTGTAAAATTTCACCTTGAACTAAATGAAAATTGCATTAAATTGAGGCAATCAAGACCAGAATTGAACACAATTTTTCTTGTCTGTATTTTAAGAACTGAATAAAGAAACGTGTAAGAGTAAGACCCAGAACCAAGAGAAATAAAGAAGACATATCTAGTCCTCCTAGAACTCCAAGTTTAACTTCAAGTTTATTTAAATCAGTGGACTGAAATACAAGTCTTCAAAGTAATCTTTAGTTTGAATGAAAATAGCACAAAGCATTCAGGTAAAGGACAACATATAGCCTTCCTGATTATTGTCATGTGCAAAGCCTTGAGAGGGGAAGGCCTCTAAACCCACATCCATAAATTTGAAAGCTACATTCATAAATTCAAAGAATTGCATTTTTCATCTTCAAAGGATGCAATTAGCATAATTAGTCCCTAATTAACATACTTCATGAGTGCAATAATTTATAGGTGGAAAAAACCCTTGTCATCCCCCTCCAGTTTGACAGGGAGCAAGGGAGGAACAGTAAGACCCCACAAAAAGTTTCTATTGGCAGTTTTGTTTTGTAAGTGTTCAGTGCAATTTTGCTTGTTGAGATCTTTAAAGAGCAATAGGACACAGTGAAAATGCTCCACAGAAATGCTTCTAAATTTATTTTTGGTAGAGGCAGCCTGTCCTTTCAGTAACCTGTTGTAGAGGAATGTATAATCTAGAGATCTGCTTTGTTTTTTCTTTTGCCTGTTTGCATAGTGTGTAGAGTATCCCTTAGCAGGAGAAAGACGTGCCATTAGTTTTGCAACTGAAGCAAGGGATGTATTTCTAATGAAAGGAAAGCTTTACAAAGCAAAGAGCATGAAGGGGAGGGTGGAACAACTGAAATAAGGCTCCTGCTGTCGCCCTTTTCTAACCTGCTAAGGAATACTTCTAGCTGAGGCTGGATGCACTTTCAGTGCAAAGAACCATGCAGAGGAAAGACGAGAGAAGTTCATCTTTTCTGTTAAAAGGAGTAATACAATTGTAACTAGTTGCTTATACTGGCTCAGTGCCCGGCATGATTGATGATGCTTTCAAAATGGTTTTAGAGGACCACTTAAACTTGCCCTTATGAATTTCAAGTCTGTCAGTTTTCCAGTGCTTGGCCTGTTTATTTGACTGCCCCGTTGCTCAGAGCAAATCATCAGGCTAAGACAGAGGAATTTTCAATTTATTAGCTTATATGCTGGTAGAGGGAAAGATTTCTGCAAAAACTCATAGAGAAAGGGAAAATGTGAACCTCGGACTGGGAAATTAGTGTCAGTAGTGATAAAATAGGTTTTATTTGGTGTCTGATTTTTAGCTATGTTGATCAACATGTTCCTGGTGTACACAAAGTCTGTGAGTGAAACTTCCTTCCTCTCTTTCCTCGTGTACAGGAAGAACTGGAGATTGTGGAAAGGTGGGTCAGCCAGGAATTTAGTCAGTGCATGTGCTTATGCTTCAGCCTGAATTGATCCATGCTTTTGAAAAACAGACTGTAGTACTTTAATTCAGGTTTTCCATAACTGATGTAGTGCACAGTATTGACAGTCCCTACAATAATTGCCATTTGAAAACAGGTAAATTGTTTGAAATTATTAATTCTGCACACAAAAGCAGACAAAAGCATGCCATACATTTTAATTCACATCTTTTAAAAGACAGTTTGCCCTGTACCTAGGAGGACATTAGCACCAGAGGAACTTTGGTTGTGTAAGCAATCCACTTCCACATCTATCCAGCCTCTCCCAAAATACAGAATATTGATTAACAGCTAGAAGCCCCAGAGGGAAATTCATTTATTTTGTAAACTGTTTTAGTTTCAATGTATTGAAATTGTTTCCAAATATGTTTGAGATACACAAATTTTGTTTTAAATTAAGAAGCAAGCTTGTTCTTGGTCTGTATTTCCACAATTCTTGATCATTATAATAGCAATCTTCCTACCAGTTCTTTCAATTATATAGGAGAGAGACCTGATAAATTTTTAATTATTTTAGATTGAGATGCAGAGATTATCAATACATCATGCTATGCAGTAAGTATATTTCAAAGAGAAAAAGAGGAAAAAAATTAAAATTATAAAATAATTGCAATTATTGTTCTCCATAAAAACTTCCTGACTTTAATTTGGTAAAATAATATTCTAGCAGGAAAATGAAAGCATTTTATTATTGATAATAATCATATAATTCAAGGAATAAAATAATTTCAAATGAAAATCTAAAACATTCTTTTGCCATAACATTCTTAATGGACATCTCCACTTTTTCTTTTTTCTTAATATTTCAAAATTTTCAATTCTAACAGAAAAATTCTAATCTTCATAAGACCCAGATACATTGTTACAAGAGCATAATTACCTGAAAATGTTCAACAAGCTTAGCTGCAATAAAAGTACCATTCAGCAGTGATATCATTTAGTTTGAACAGCTTGTTCCAGTGAGCTCCCTAAACCATCAAAGCAGATGATATATATGCTGGCAGAGAACATTTATCACTCATTAACAGCTAATTAGCAAATTTCTTAATTTGCTCTAGTTCTACTGGGATTTATCTAGAGAATTTATTTTGAAAGAAAATCTTGTTTGGCCGATTTGTATTTTGAAGTTTTGGAAGCAATAACTTGATGTTCCTTGGGGGGGGGGGGGGGGGGGGCTGGGGGAAGGAAAAGAAAAGAAAATTTAAAAAAATAGAAAGAGAAGACAGATACTCTTTAACTGACAGTGAAATATTCACTAATCTTCTCATATTTATGGCAGATATTCCACCATCAGAGAGAGGAAAACATCAACTCCCCATACACCAAAGAAAGGATTGTAACTGGATTGCATTAAGTCCAGCATTTTCTTAGCAAATTGGTGTATAAAAATGAGGTCATAAATCAGGAAAAAAACCAAAATCTTGGGTTCATCACAGAAAAAAAAAATTGAAGAGCTAATTTTAAGGGAGACAAACTCAGTACTAATAATAGACCTGTGGAAAAAAATAAGTCGGAGATCTTTCATATGTAAGATCTTGCCTCAGGCATAAAAATTGAGAGGAAAAGTGCAGAAATAAAGTAAAACAACATATCAAAGTATTGATCCCTTGCACTTTCACTGAGAGCAGAAGATGAATTTCTCCCTAAAGATCTTGCTTTGGGAAGGAAGTGTTAACTTTCTTTGCAACATGAAGGATTTGGGAAAAAAAGGGCACTATTTCTAAAAATGTAAACTTTGCAAGATGAATCCAAGAATACATTGGCTAAAAGCAGAAATGCCCATAAATTCACTACCAGCTGCACAGCTTATAAATCAAGTTGAAAATTAGATGTCTAGGTCTCCAAACTTGCAAAAGACAGATGCGATGGAAGAACTGTGCATTGCTTTTAGGCTTCCACTGGAGAATGCATATCCAAGGGAAGAGAACCAATTCTGATGGAAAAAAGTAAACAGTGACAAAAACATTTTCTTATATGTGTCACATAAGGATGAGGTAGGATTCCAATGTATAAAGCAAAAATATATAAGTTATTTTAAAAAAATAAAGGACATTCAAAAAATAAATCAGCTGCACTTAATAGATGAAGTCCATTAAACAAAAAAAAGTGGGTTTCCCTTTCTGGAGATAAACACTACTGAAATAACAAGGAGGTTTTCCTACCTTTATCGTCCTTGTTTTTTAAAGTTCAAACATGCAAAGAAAGTTGTTGAAAATATTAACAGATCTTTTTTTTAAAAAAGGACAGGGACTTGCTAAACAAGTCCATGTGGTGGACGCTAATATGAGAGCTTTCATTTAAAGATAACCCAGATAAAGAGAGTAAAAGATCACAACAGCTATGGGCTGGAGCTTTTCCTGTGCAGCACAAGGGGCTGTGGCCATCACAGGGATTTAATGCATCAGAGTAAGGCATGTCTTCCCTGTAAAATATCTCCTGATGACATATCGACAGGGCAATATTTTAGCAAAATCTGTTATTGAAATAGAGAAAAGGTCCTAAAGTCGTCTGAGCAGGGGGACTGGGTATACAAGCACAGAGAAGTTCCTCTGTTTGCCTGGATTGAAGCCCTAGTTAAGGGAGGTCCAAAACATTCACCATTTCAAGTGAAAACAGAAATCTAACTCAACTTCGAAAAAAAAAATATATATATAAAAATGACAAGAGATGTGAAAAAAACACCATTAATGTAGGAGATAGAGTGGTAAAATCAATTATTTTCAACTGGACAAAAAAAAATCATTCTCAGTCTTATTATTTATGTCATGCATATGCTTCTTTCAATGAAAACAGGAGATACTATCTTCATTAGAAAGACTATATTTGAAGATAAAATAGTAGCACCTTCTTAAAACAATACACATTTAAGAAGTATGACATGGCTCTGTATAAACATTTAGAAGGAATTTCAGTATTCCACTTCTTTTAGAGAAGATGCAAGATGGACTGGGTTTACGGCAAGGTTTTGGTAGTGAGGGAACTGCAGGGGTGCATCTGTGAAGAGACAACAGGTGCTGCCCAAATGTCTGACAGAGCCAGCTCAATATCCTTCCAGTGAGGTTGATGTCACCTCTGTGATAACATTTAAGAAAGGGTAAAAAATGCTTTGCAGGAGGTGGGATGAGAGAGGAGTGAGAAACTGTGAGAGGAACACCCTGCAGACACCAAGGTCAGTGCAGAAGGAGGGGCAGGAGGTGCTCCAGGTGCCAGAGCTGAGATTCCCCTGCAGCCCATGGTGCAGACCATGGTGAGGCAGCTCTGGCCCAGCAGCCCTGCGAGTTACTTAATGGAGTAGAGATCCACCTGCAGCCCCTGGAAAACCCCATGCCAGAGAGCATTGATGTATCTGAAGAAAGCTGCAGCCTCTGGAGAGAAGCTCACACAGGAGCAGTACTTCTGGCAGGAGCTGTGGCTCATGGTGGACCCACACTGGAGCAGTTCACTCATGAAGGACTGCACCCCATGGTGAGGACTCATGCTGGAGCTGTTCTTGAAGAACTCCAGTCCATGTGAAGGACCCAAGCTGAAGAAGCTCATGAAGGACTGTATTGTATGGAACTGACCCCATACTGCAGCAGAGGAAGATTGTGAGGAGGAATGAGCAGCAGCAATGAAGTCTTAGGAACTGGCCACAACCCCATTTCCCACTCCCCATGCTGCTCAGGGAGAAGGAGGTGGAAAAGTTGCAAGTGGAGTAAAGTTGAAGCTTGGGAGAAGGGAAGGGTGAGGGGAAGGTGCTCTTCTTAGCTGTGTCTTTGACTCCCACTAGCCTATCTAAATTTCAGTTGGCAATGATTTAATTAAATTTTCCGCAGGTGGACTCTGCTTTGCCTCATAGTTGGTGAGCGACCTCTCTGTCTCCATCCTGAACCATAAGGTTTTCTATCTCATATTCTTCCCTTGTCCTGTTGATGGAGTGATAGAGCATCTTAGTGGACACTTGGCAGGTCAACCCACCACACAAGCTATAATATTTTGAAGTATTTCATCTTATCAGCAAGATGGCATTATATCTGGTGATTAAAAGAGGGATTAGCAGAAAAACAAGGGGTCTTATTTTCTATGAACAAAAGATATCCTGGCAGCCACTGTGATTTTACTGCAAACCACAATATCAGGTGTTTTCTGGATCTCAGACATCAGGCCAAAAAGTATCTTCCTTATTCAGAATGGCTATAGGGTTTTGGGGGTTTTTTCTAATTATTGCTTACAAGAGAACAGAATTCACTATTGTCCTGTCATAGATATTATGTATGAGTCCTTCCATGTGGAAGGACTTCTTAACATAAGTCAGCCAGTTCTTATTTTCTTATCAGAAGAAAAATACAGTCATTATGAGGCATAGGGTAGACTGAGGCCTGGTATAAAAATACTAACAGGAGGAAAAACAAAACCCAAACCAATTTTAAGGCATTTAAAAACTGCTCCTGTCACATAAATTTGACATATACCTTTGCATCTATCTTCCCTGTAGGTTGTTCTGTTTCAGCCACAAGAAACCACTCGGCAGCTTAGGCACAGATGGCAGCAGGATTGGAACCAGGGAGAGCAATACCTCCACTTCCCGAGGTGTACATCACTGGTCTATGCAGCGTGGTTTGCTGTACCTGTCAATAAGTGAAGAGACAGCTTTACAAAATGACATGCCATCCACTCTGCACAGAATATACGCGTAAACTCCTTCATCTCCTTTTTTTTCTCTCCATTTTGATAAACCAGGAAGATTGGGAACAACAGCAGCATAAGGAAAATGTTATGTGCAAGTGGGACATTTGGAGAGGCAAGGGAGTGTAGGTATGATAAGGTGGAGCAAAAAAGGACATTGACACAGAGGCAGAATATTAGGAAAAATTCTTGCAGTAACTTTTGAAACAAAAAGATTTATCCATTAAGGCTTTAGCATCAAGATATGAAGTTCAACCTTGATGATTTTTGGTCCCTTGAATGGCAAAATTCCTATTGTTATGATAGGATGATGATAGGCCATTCAGTAAGTACACTGTCAGCTTTCACTGAGAAGTGGGCTGGACCTGATGTTAGGTCACTCTTTTCCAGTGCTTTTCAAAAAATGAGAACTGTCAGTTGTTGAAACATTAAGCAGATTGAAAACTGGCTACTCTCAGCAGCTAAAATAATCCTGTTGACCAGAGAAAATGAAAACCTTGAAAGTCTCCCTCTGAAATTAAAAAGAAGTATATATGCCTCTCTGTTCCTATTACATACATCCAATGAGAACTGTGTATTGCCTAGCATGCATGGTTTACAACACAGTGATCCTATACTTTGTGAAATCTCAGGGCTGCAATACAGCTTCCTTGAATTATTAGAGACCTGTTTTCCCTTGTAATATATACTTTTTGTAGCTTATTTTTTTTTTCCAAAATAGAGACATTAGTCTTACTACCTAATTAAAGTATAACTAATTCAACTCAGTAACAACAAGAAAATGCACCAGAAGATTTTATCTGCAAAATTTTTTTAGAGATAAATACCATAAGGAGAGCTGAGGCAGCTAAGGGTTCAAACATGGGAGAAATCTGAAATTAATAAAATCTTGATATTGCACATTAAGTAGAGTAATGCACCTGTGGCATGAGAGCTGGGAACATAATGAAGCTGGGCAAGGTGTTAAGTGGAGTTATGGCCTCTGAAAACTGGTGAAGAATCAGAAAATAACCTGAGTGTAAGCATTTTCTGTGTTGGAGTAGAAAAACCACTACACACCTGACAGCATCCAAACAGTCTCTTGACATTTATAGAGCTACAGAATGGTGGAACAGGCAATGAAAACATCCTGAAAGCATGGCTGACTTGGGCAGGACACAGGAAACCATATTAGCTCAGTTGGTCAGAACACAATGCTAATAATGCCAATGTTGTGGGTTTGATCCCCATATGGGATAGCCATATTCACTGAAGAGTTGGACTTGATGATCTCTGTGTGTCTCTTCCAGCTCAGAATATTGTGATTCTGTATGGCCTCTTATTCTTTATAAATGGGTAAGCTGAGGCACAGTGGTTGTTAAAGCAGATTTAGAAGATGAGGACCTTACTCAAAGGTTTTCCTTGTACTATACCAGCAAGGAATGCCAAGAAATTGAAAGACAGACATGCCAATATAAGGAATTTGGAGACTCACCAGAATTCAGCTGTGGAGAGAGATTTAATTTTTCTCCTTGCTTGCTTTGTAAAAATAATTAATTTTCTTTTATTTTTCTAACATGAAGTAGCATATTGTAACAAACAAGGCAACAAATGTTATTGTGCAACATGGTGACAAAACAACCATATTTTTTAACACAGATTTCAAAATTTAGGAAAAGGCAAGGCAAGTACTTTGGACAGGAAAGTCCTGCTAGTTTCACAAAAGCCCTAGTACATCAGTGGGTCTGGCTTGTTTAATCAGTATAACTTAGACAGCACTCTTTGTTCAGTTGTGCTGTTATTTTTCAATTAGACTCTAGCACTTTACTGTGACTACTTTTACATGAAATAGATTGAAATTTTCAGATGGATTATCAACATATGTTGCACAATGGCAGTTAAACTAACAAAGTGTAATGGACTACAATTTTAACTCAGTTTAATTAAAATGTCTTTATTACTAATCCATGTCCATCTGGACAAAAAAAAAAAACATTTCTGATCCTGATAAGAGTCAGGAGCCAAGATGTAAAACTCTGTGAGTCAGTTAACTTGCTGCATTCATGCACAGAGAAAATATGCCTGTAATACATATGTAACTTCTAATATATTTCATGTTAATCATAAAGAATTAATAGCTCCAAATTACAAATCTGTTTTCATGTACACACACATCAAAGTCTTGGTTGCTTTTCTCCCTATGAAAAAAAAAAAAAGTATTTAGGCCCCAGAAGAAGGAAAAAACTCAGGTTCCAAGTAAATATACAGTAGTCCAGGACTTGTATCTGAGATTTTAGCTATGTTATTTGATCTTAAATGAAGACTATACAAATAATAGCAGTATTCCTTGTACAATCTTGTTAAGCAGTTCAATCAGATTTCACACACCAACAAAACCCAAAGAGTTCCAGTTTTGATTAGCACATTTAAGAAATGTACAGCAGTAATGCGTGGAGGCTTGTGTACAATACTGTTAGCACTGGTCAAGGTTATCACAAAACATATTAGTGACAAGCTGACATTATTAGACTACCAGCTCAATAACATAATGAGGATTTACAATCAATCAAAATATTTTTACAGCAATCAATGCAAAGATAAACCCCAAGCAAGATAACTCCTATTTTTACCTTTTACTAGGCAGGATACCGTCCACATAGGTATATTCCAGAGCCACACTTAACTGACCTGATCACATTAATATCCTTTACTCTCTGGGGCCACTAATCCATCAATGTTTAAGAACAGAAAGCAATTGAGATCTCCCCCTGCTGCATATACATTATCATCACATTGGGTAGGAGAAACAAGCTCTGACAAATCAGTGAACACCAGTAATGAAACTCTCTACTCTCCCTTAGCTCCAATTTTATGGAAAAAATGTGGCTTCTCCTGGCTCCACAATTTTAGAATATCAGTATGTTAGAATTTATGGTTTTTTTCCCCTCAAATACCTATTAATTTCAGTAACATAATGCTGTTTGTGTCCAGGAGTGGGGAAAAAAAAAGAGATGATGCCAACCAAAAGTAGTTTAATCCCAGTACAAGATTTTTTTTTCTTTAGAAACATATCTAAGGCTAAGTAGAAGTTGCTAATTTTTTCCCCTTTCAAATTGCTCCATATTACACAGTCTTAAGCTTTAAATACTTTAATAAGACATTCCTTCAAACTTTAGACACGCTGCTGGATGATGTAAGTCATATGACATCAGTTTTCACAACCTTAAACCAACCCTCTTGCTTCCCTGGCTGCTGCCGGTGCCCAGCAGAGGGCATTTTAGGACTGAGCTATGTGAATACAAAATAAAGAGACCGAAATTTCTATCACAGCAGTTTACTCAGTTGCAGGAGTACAAGTTCGAGAAGCTTAATAAATATTTGAGTATAAACTGCAGTGTTTTCCACACAAATATCAGATCCCTAATATTTAAATAAACTGCCATAAGTGACATTTATTTTATTAAGAGCTATGTTTTCAAACTTGCACTTGTTTATTCTGTGTACACTGAAGTACTGTAAAACTGACATTTAGACAGTTAAATGTACAGGCATGTTAAAACTTTATGTAAAATACACTTACAAAGCAGAGAGAACAATCTGCACTGAAGTCAATGTCTGAAAAATTTCATCTTAGAGAGCAAAATGCTTACTAGTGCAATATTAACTATTCAATTATATGTTCTTTATAGAAATTATTTCACAATTTAAGTATCAGGTTAAAATTATCTTTATGTCTTGGCTGATTAAAACCACATCATAAGTTCATAAACAGCTCTTCAATAAAGCTTTTTGACTTTCAGATGTGGTTCTTCAAAATCACCTGAAAATCTGAACTGAATATTATAATGTCTAGTTTCCCAGTTCCTACAAGTTAGCACAAGTGCTAAAAGTGCAGCCTGACTGGACAGTTTCAAAAGATGCACACACAAATCTTTGCCTAAGTACGTGCTCAGTTACACCAGCTGGGCTTTTCAGACACAGACATTCAGTTACATGCCTTGATTTCAGCTGATAGTTCTACTTAGGGTGCTTGTGCAACTTCATACAGCCTGGCTGGAGTCTCAAGCTACAGCCTCAGCAGAGTCAACCACAACTGTGCCTTAATTAACATCTTCCTAAGGTTGCAGAGTTTCAGTTTGCCTGGCTGAATGACAGAGTTTCCACTGCAATTTCCACAAGCTCAGACTGAGGACAAAGGAGGGACTTACTACTAATGTGAGACACGTGCTCTCGGTGTCCAAAAATGTTGTCTACTAACAAGGTTTGGGTATGGAAGAAGGGATCCACTGTATCTCTTCCTCAGTCTTCTTAAGATGTGGAAAGTATATGACCTACATCTCTGAGGCTGTCACCTTCTGCATGACAAGCCTCCCTGTCAGAAGCTCATATTCAGGATCATTCACAGTTTAAGCATTGTATGAAACACAAATTCCCACACAAAAAGTATTACTTTGGGGAAGAACAGAATTCAGATTGCAAATCTTTGTAACTACAATAAAACTGCTGGGTTTTCCCCCCACTCCCCTTCTATATTGGAAACACCAAAGTACTTCAAGTTTTCATCATACCAGTAATTTAAACAATTATTTAATATCAGATGTGCAGTACTGATATTAAAAGGGTAAAAGGCTCTGGAACCATAAGGACTACATACTGACCACAGTCTCTGGCTGCACTGCTGGCTGGCAATTATCTGGGGAGCTGAAAGAAGCTATACAAAACAAGAAAAGTTGATGAGGTTTTTTACAGAAAAGTGCAGCTTTCCAGTCTACATATTTCCAAACAGTTTACCACCAAGAACCTGAAAAACCTGCTCTCATGTAAATCTGTCATCAAATAATGCTACTTTTGGCAAGGCACGCTTCTGGGGGAAATTCCCAGTCAAATGCGCAGAGCGATAATGATCTAATGAAAAGTGCAATAATGACAGAGAGGGGGAAAAAAAGAAAAAAAGAAGAAAAAGAATGGCTACTCAAAGTTATACATGCCTACCCTTGGCAGGGAGGTGAAAAAAAAGGAAGGGGGGAAAAAACCCGCACAAACACATAAAATAATCCACCAGGCTTTTCTCGCAGTATGATCTGATTAAATGAGGAACCTGCTTAGGGCTACCTCCAAATTCCACCCAAATATTCGCCAACATTTTCAAAGCTATGCCTACACCATGCCCTCAAATCACTAGCACAGGAGACTATGAATTCATAGTCCCTCCAAGTGACAAGAGAGTATGAAGCTCAAAGCACTGTGTGAAATACTGTTTTTCTGCTGTTAACCCCTAGAAAAGTTGTTATGGATGGAGAAAGATCTCTAAGGTATAAGCACACCTCACATCCGATGCAGCCTAATTCCTGGCTGGCAGTGAGAAGGACTGTCTCTCTCATCTGCCCACACTTGGCTGTTCTTCCTGTAGATCTGCCTGGTGATAATGCCGGGGGTGATCACCACCATGGCCACCCCTTCCTAGCATGGAGCAGCAAGAAGAAGCTGTCCCATGAAGGAGGGTAAGCAGGAGCCAAGTATGACCATAGCAGAGGCAGTGTCCTCATCAAGCACGGCATAGTCCTGCTGTTCCTGCATAGCAGCCCCACACACAGCATGACCCACCCAGAGAGCCCAGGCAGAAGCAGCAGGGTGGAGACAAACCTAAAAGGTAGAACTGAAGTCTATCTAGAAAGCAGCACTGAAGACAATTAACATTAAACATAGGTCTTTCCTATGTTTAGGAATCCACCCAGGAGACAAGATCACAACCTACAACACAGCTCACAGGAGAACAGGTTTCCCAGGCATGAGCTTAAGATGAGCTCCCTGACCAATGGGCTGCAACTACGGGCGAAGGTCCCAGATGGGGCTGGTCAGGGCAGTTAAAGTACATTACTTCTCTCAAGGAACTGCCTTTTGTATCACAGAAAAATAAAGTACTAAGGAAGGCTGCACTATCACCAGGAACATTTGAAGATATAATGGCAGGTTACTTGACTCTAGTCTCTTCAGTATATGCACCAAATACACTTCTGATTTATAAATTAAAATATCATTAAAAGAAGTAAATTGATGAGCCTATCTAAGTCTTCCATTGTGGCAAAGAGTAGCTAGTATTGATACCTTGACTTCTCCCACTCAGGCTTTAGGCAATGATATGTTAGGGGAATAGTGGCAATATGCACTGATTTATATCCTCTTATCTGCTGACAGATCTTGCCAACTGGAATTATGCACTAGTGTCTCACGTCAGTAGTTAGAAAACATGATGAGGCATTTAGAGCTGACCTTTATCCCATGGTTAGTAAAAGAATAACAGATGCCTGCTTCCTTAAACCTGAAGAATATGAGACTGTTTGAGAGGATGGGAGTAACTGCCATAAAGTCAGGAGTTCAAAACAATGCAGGCAGAGGACTTCACGGCATAAAGCTCTTCTAGGAGAGTGGATGTGCATGTCTGCCCATGTGTGTTGAGGGAAAGAGAAGTTTTTCTAAATTGAGAAGGGAACAGTAACATTTTTGAGGAAGACAGGGTGAAGGTAGAAGAATAGAGGGGTTTGCAAAATCACATCCAGGCTAATGAACTGATATTTCACTGCTTCTTAATTTTCAGCCAAACAACTTCAGGAAAGAGACTGGGATCCATTAATCACCTAGAAAAAATGAGTCAAAACAATTTCCACAGGGATGAAAAAGGTGCAAGGTCTGTCATGGACACAACTTAAAGGGACTTTGCTCTTGAAATGGTGGCAACTCTTCCAAGGTGGACGTCTAATTCTCTCCAGGTAATGGATAGGGAATATTTTTGAAAGGCATTCACAGTAATCTGTATCCTGTACAGCAGGCTAAGCTATAATTTAACCAAACATCCATTTTCTTATGTCTTTTCCTCCAGCATTTTACTATAGAGAGGGAGAGGACTGAAACTTGAGAATAATGCAAGCAGGCACTTTGTGTCCCTGCTGGAGACTGGCACCTATCCAGTTGCTGAGTCTTTAACCTCCACACAGACATCCAAAGGGCTGCAATTCTTTTTTCAAGCTGTGGGGCCAGAAGGATGCCAAGGTCACCAATTCCTACCAAATCCACCTGATGCATGTAAGGGTTGATATGTTACTACTGCTAGTGTAAATGCTTTACTGTCAGGATGTACCAGTTCTGCCAGCAGGCATCTGCCTTCCTTGGAAATTTGGATCTTCACAAGGCTTTAGTCCTGGATAGAGATGTTATCAAAACCTGTGTGTACAGAAGTACAGGGACAGGGCAGGTATCTACCCATAGTGCATGTCCTCAGGGAAATCAGACCATCATTTCCTGCCAGAAATCCAGCACAGCTTCCAAAATGACACCACTTTCTTTACCTACATCTGGATGGAAAAGATCAGGTTACTGCCCTTTAAATCACATCTGCATTTTGTTCCAAAAGTCTCATAGCTCACCGCTCTAATAACACATCAGCTCTCTTCACAGACTACCTACTGTTAGTCAGAGTCATCCTTCCTGGCTTTGTAATTACAGACTGTGGGAGGACTTGGACTTCATATGAGCCTTCAGAGTGCTTTGGTGTGAGAGGAGAGGTATGTCTTCCAGTCAGCTCAAAGGTCAGGGGATGTGAGGAAGTTGTACGCCAGGCTCTTGCTTTGACTACATATAAGAAATAGGGAAAGCAGCCACTAGGGACATGTGGCAAAAATAATTGAAGCTGGAGATATTAGATTCAGCAAGGCACATGGCTGCCTGACTCTGCAGGGAGTGTTGGGAGATGTGGGATGAACTCTGGTCTTTGGAGGGCTGTCAGGGCACTTTGGTACAGTTGTTCATTGAAATCCTTTGGGAACTGAACTGCGGAAGACAATTGTTATGTAAAATGTATCTAATAAAACAAAACACAATACAAGGGGAAAACTTAAAATCATCCAAGATGCCAAAGAACTCTGTGCAAAATTTGTGTACCCTAAGAGGGTGTATTCAGATAAATCAATGAGAACCTATTTCTAAGGAATAAATGATAAAGGTTTCTTACCACAAGGTTCTTAATTCTAACACTTTCAGCAGAGAATGAAGTCACCATCTACTTCATGAGGAAATTCAAACCATCTTACTTTGATCTACCAACACTTTGTCTACCATGCCACAGAGACAAAGGAGCAAAGCAAAAGAGGAACATCCTTGTTTGTTGTGGGGAAATACATTAATTGAAAAATTAAAACTAGTAAGTCTGAAGATATTACAATAATAGAGGCCATAAGTAAACAATCTAAAAAAGTCTTGCATTTCTTAAATGAGTCAGACTTCTTGGCAGCCTCCCATGTGAGTGGTGAGGCCCAAGACTTTTTACCTCATAAGATAGCAAGCAGATAAGACTGTGTAAGTGATGATTAAAGATATAAAATGTCTAGCATGAGGTGGGAACAAAGGAGAGTCAAAAGCAGCCAGTCTCAGCTTAAAGAAAACATAAAGCAAATAGCCTGCGCTGACACTGAATACACAGTGGTTCAAGGACTGAGAGTGTCACCAAACTGGCAGTGGTATTTCAGGTCGGTACAAACGCAGAAAAGTCTAGCTGGAATCTGTTTTTCTATGTGTAGGAATACTTCCTTATATTAAACATAGCATTGGGATACCAGAGAAAACAGAAAATGTTAAGCCTGTAAACCAAAAGCAGCAAAATGATGCCATCACAGTAGCAATTTCATGTACAATTACTGTAGCATATTACAGGTTTGGTAGCTGAATCAGCAGAGCTTTCAGAATGGAAACCCATGAAATGTAAATCTGTGTAAGGCTTATTTGTTATCTCACATCCCTTATTTTCTAGAACTACCAAAGTCTGTTAGTGAAGACATCTGAAAGAGATGTTGTTAGACACAGGGTTTTGATTCACCATGTGCTTTGATTTTATGGTTCTAACTTTTTGGTTTTCCATGGTAAATATCCCAAGAGCCATACACTAAGAAAACTTCCTTTTTGTGGTAGCCCATTTTTCCTGAATCATCTGATATTTTTCAGAAAATGAGAAAAACATGGATTTTTCTGATAGGTGGTATAGACTTCCATGGAAAAATCACATTGTTAACATCCCAAGAAGGTATGACATTCACTGTATTAATGTAGCTTTTGTAATATTCCAAAACCATTTACAAAAGTCCACCAAAAAAATCTTACAATACAAATACCGTAATTTCTTATTATAAAGACCAGAGAATGCTTACCAGTACACAGAGAATTTTCTCCTCAATGTAAACTACTATTTTTTCATAGACTTTCTTTGAATAAGCCAAAGAATACATGTTCAAATTAATATGAAATTGCATGGGGTTTAATACAAAAAGAAATCAATCAGAATCCATCAGAAACAGAATCTGGATTTATTGCTGAAGTAAAGTAAACAGAACAAACAAAACAAACAAAAAACTCCCTACAACACCAGAAAAATAAAAAACAAACATGAATCTGGCTTTAGTTAAGCAGCTTCAGATGTTATGGTTTTGTGTTCATCCCAGTAGAAATAACATATCATTGCAGCTGATACATGTAAGGCTCAAATGAGCAAGGTTCCTTTAGACAGCAGTAGAAGCAGTCGTTCCTGGTTTATCTTGGCCAAGGGTCATCTTTTATATTTCCTTGTGTCAAAAAAATTTCCTTCCACGTAGTATGAACTGTTGTCTGTATTCACCTGCTACATTTTCCTGTTGATGATCACTGGTTTGATACATGCTGGTCAAGCTGACTCACTTTTAGGACTATCATTTGATTTAAGGAAATTGAGAAAATGCCAACTGCTTAAGAAAGGGATTACCTGAAATGCTGGATCTATCTTAAGAGAATTGTTCTCCCCCTGAATTTCATAGATAACTGTCAAAATAGCAATGGTACTAAAACTAGTTTCAGGCACGACAGTTTTTTATAGTTATGCCTGATTTTTATGGCAAAAGAAGTAGCAAATTTCCCAGAGCTTTAAAAGCACATGATTCTTCAAGAGCAGCCTACAGTTTTTACTTAAGTATTATTTTTTACATAATATAAGCCCAAACCAACTTGACTTTAATTTTCCATGTAATCTCTCCTTGGTGTATATCAATCATATTTTCTATTTTGTTTTTTTGTTTGTTTGTAGGTTTGTTAATCATTATTTTGCTGGGTTTTTTTTCTATAGCAAAAAGTAATATAGTATCTGACATAAATCACATGGGTTTAGGATACATTTTACTAATTACAAACATTAAAGCCACAAAGACATTTTAATTAAGATCTCTTAAAACTGCCTAAAAATTATGACAAATTATTGTGTCTGGAGTCACTGCAAAGATAAAACTTCCCCAGGAAAGTGGTGGAATCACCATCCCTTAAAGTGTTCACAAGGCACATGGATTGGACATTTGGGGATATGGTTTAGTGGGAACACTGTGGTGCCAGGTAAATGATTGGACTCGATGATCTTAGAGGTTTTTTTCAACCTTAGTGAGTCTATGATTTGTCCATGAAAGGAGAGCTCACTACCATAGCCTAGTTTCCAGAAGTTGCAAGCAGCAGAATAAAAATTGAGATACATATAGAAGACAGTTTAGGGAACCTGAACCAAAAGCTTAAATGATTCTTAATGCAAGAAGCACACACATTTTACCAGTGAAGCTCCCTATGGTCCTAAACTAGAAGACACCAAACCCAGTATTCTGATGTACAAATCCAGTAACACAGCCCTCAAGTCTTTTGCCTAAATAACCAGTAAAGCTTCTTTCAATAAAATTTTCCACATCTCTCTGGTTTGGTTTCTGCACAGATCCAGACTATTGATTGGCATGGTGTTGTGGTTTAACCCTAGTTTAACTGTGGTTCTTCACTTGCCACTGTGAAGAAAAATATCCCTACCCCATGCAAAACAAGCACACATGGCAGTGCAGGCCTGTTGCTGCTTTTGTGCTAACCCTCGTGGAAACAATCCATCCTGTGCTTTTCAGCAACACAGACCGATGGTTCCACTACACCCGTGCAATAGAGTAGCCCAACTTCATTTAATTTGTGGCATTTCCTGGCACTGTTAACATTTTTGTAGGGTTACTTCTTTGCTGGTATGTTTGATGCCCTGAGGTCAGACAAAGGCAAGGGCCAAGGAAAGGGCAGAATCGTGCAGCTGTGAGCAGGGAGGAGCCCTGAACCACTCACTGAACTGCATTTCAGCTTAGAAACAATACACTTGTGTATTGCACTCTGGAGTTGTGTAACAGTTACAGACCAAACCAAGTGCTGTACCAACACAGTAAAACAAGTTCTTTCAATAATGAAAATAAACTATAGTTTGGAGGGTTTTTCATTTCTAAGGCAATGTCAATCCAGACTGACAGTATTTTCTGAAAAAGAAAGGTATCCAGATTTCTAAGTCCTTCTCAGCTTAAAAGAGCTTTAAACTTTTAACCTCCTTTCTCCCTAATGCAATTCTATCATCTTCCTGAATCTGGGTTATGACCCCACGGCACACACACACAGATTCAGACATCCCGCATAAGGGGATTTGAGTTTGACCTACACTCCATCGTGTTCTGTGTGTTGCCTTCAGGGCCACTACAGCTTGTTTTGTTTTGTTTGCTTTTAATATGTGGTGCATGAAGCAGGCTGAAGAACAGCCTCTAAACTTCATATAGGAGAAATACTTAAATCGCTTGATTGTTCACTTTAACCCAGGAATGTCTGAGGCGTTTTTTTGAGTATGAAGACTTTACAAAAATGATGTGAGGACATTTACTCTTCAGAATTTTTATAGAAAATGCTACACAAGTTGGCGTTTTTGAATTTTAAATGCTAATTGCAGTTTGAATCAGTAAAAAATTTATCCTTCATTGGATGAACACTAGCATGATCAAAGGAGCTCCAGGAGAATTAGTTGTTTTGTAAATATATGATAAAGGAGATGAGTTAGATCCAGGACTGTTTGCTTGTATTATTGTAGCTCTTACAGAGACAACCAGTCTCTTGTAACAGACATCCCATGCATATTTTGCAAGAAGGAGACACTCCTTGACTGAAACAGTTTACAGCTATTGTTAAATTGAAGAAATGAGAATCAAAAGATTCCAGTCAAGTGATATAAAGAGATTTGGAAACAGAAGTCTATGTTGTTTACTCTACAGTAAAAGTAGATACCATCATTCCAAATGTTCTAGATGTAAATGAAACTACTCTTAAGGCACAAATCCACTTGGAATAAGAATGTCCACCAAAGCTAAAGATCCAGTTGTGAAATTAAGTTAATAGTAGAGACGACAGTGCTACATGAAGAAGTGGGATACGATGAGAAAGGTAATAGCTTGATAGCAAGAGATCTACAGGTGTGTAAAGATACTGCTGACTCAGCATTCTGCTCCTCTCACACTCTCCTCCAGAGAGTGAATCCCAATAAAATCTGTGACATGACAGAGATCACCTCAGGCAAGGATAATAAGTATAATGAAAACAGCTGTTTGTGGAAGGGGAGGAAAAATTTCCATCATGAACTAATGTACCTTTTTTTCTACGGACTTTCTTGTTAAATCAGTAGATGATGTGACCTATGTCTGCTTACAAAGTTTCCAACCAACAATTTCTGTTCCACATCACATAGCACCAGACACCAAATTCAGGGCATCTCATCACAGTAAGAACCCACAGACAGGCCTTCTCTTTCGATTAAGTGAGGAAGACAGCCTGTTGCCAAAAGCACTGCAGATTGGCACATTTCCTCTTGATCTTTGGATGAGAAATACTGTTCCTTTGGCATATATCCACCTCTGGTTCTGTTTAGACTCTGTTTTGTCTCTCTGCCTTAGCCATCTGAAGCCATAAGGCTACCCTTTTTTTTGAAAAGACCTAAATTATATGGTTGGAAGGCTCTGCTATTGCCTGGAGGACGTTGTTTCATTATGGGCACTACTGTTTCACTTAGTCCACAAACTGGTTTTCCATGTTTCTGTTATCACAATACTGCATGATTATGGCTCTTTTAATTTGCTTCAAGCAATCATGTTTTTTTTTTAAAAATAGAACCTGTTCTCAATTAAAAGGGGATTACATCAGTGTATGTAAGCAGATGAGTGAGAATTGTACAATACATCCCTAATACTAATCTCTTTATGCAGTGTCATGTTCACACAATCACTATCTTTACTGAAATGCCCATCAGAACAAGACAAAATCAGGATTGTAAAGCTGTGACTCTAATTCTGAGCTCAAAGGATGTGAGTCAGTTTCATGCTCTGTTACAGGTTTCCTATGAGACCACAAACAAGGCGTTTAAGTCACCTGCCTCAGGTTTCTCTCACAATAGTATCCTACTTCGTCATAGCACTGATAAGGCAAAGCGGTGTCTGTGTAGCCTGACTGTCTCTGACAGCCACTCTACTTTTTTTTAATAACCTGCATGATAGATAATTATAAAGGCATAGCAGTCCAAAATAGTCTTTCAAAATAGAATCTCTAAAACTGTACAATCTTCATAAAAGACACCTGAACTTATTACACAGTAGCTTCCAAGAGATTTCCAGACATAAGCCTAGGATAAAAGAACCATTAAAAATATCTGTGTTGTGAAAGTCAAAGACACACTGCTAATTACACTACAAGTTTGTGAGTCCTCAGGATAAAAAAATTAAATTATTAAAATTATTTTAAATATCTACTTCTAGATGCATGCACAAAAGAGAAGAGTTCACTTACACACATGATTGTAGCTTTAAAATTTCCCAACCTTTTAATTATGTAGATATTGGTATTGTTTCAAAATGTTTTCTTGAAAAGACAGAGTAATTCTCCATTGTGAAACTCCCTGGCTGCATGAAATCCTACCACTCTTCTCATGAGCTGTGAACACAACTCTAAGCTCAGCAGGATTTCTTCTAAATCTGGGATCGCTCTCCTTTGCATCATATTGAAATGTAGAAATCAAGAAAAACTCAACAGCATTTTTTTCCAAGCACAAAGTGAGACCTCACTTTGAAGTGGCAAGGGTGTAGGAAGTGGAAACATACTTGTTTGTTCTAAAGACATATGGGTAAATGCTCATTTTGAGAAATCTGTGAAAACCTCCCTTCTGCCACAGCAAGGAACCACCCATACAGAGTTGCAAGAAAATTCTTTATCTACAGTAACTTAAAGACTGGGATGAATTGTTTGAGGCATTTGCTCAACAGAAACTTATATGCTTGAAGGAAATACTGGAAAAATCTTAATATGTGGGGAAAAAAACCCACTTTTTATTCCAGTAAACCAGTGACTTCAGAAAGAAAATGACAAATTAAGGCATCTTTGGACAAAGACAGGTTACTCAATGAGTATTTGGGGTTAGAATGACAAAACTAAAGTAAGTGATGTTTAGTAAAGCTAAATTTTTTAGACTAAAACCCACTGAAAACAGAACTTAACTCTTGATTTCAATAAGCTTTCAATTAGGCCTAATTAAGCTTAGTCTTTGAAAAGATAGATTAAAATGTGAATGGCTAAGACTTCATAGCCTTGCAAGACAAATGTTAGGATTTCAATTATGTGTTGTTTTCAGTGAATCTGATTAATTCCCCATGGGTGGGAGCTATCAGTAGGAGACAAAATAGGGTAATTGATGATACAATTGATGATACAAAATTATACAATCCAGAGATGTCATAACCTCAAAATCAAGAGATAAGCAGAACCTTGAGAGATTTGCTATTTTACAGGAAATTGGTATTACTGAGGGTCAAGGATGAAATAGAAAATTTTCTATGAAAAAATGTATTTCCTGTATGATTTATAGCTTTTATGAATAAATGTGACTATTCCAAAATTTAAGTATCCTTATCACCAGCCATTTTTCCTAGTCTAACCCAAATCTCTCATGCTGCAATTTGAACCAAATACCTTTTGTCTGAGCATGTAAACGAGATACCTCCTTCTCTTTGAAGCAGTCTTGTATCCCTAAGTATACTCTTAGTATTCTCTCTGTATAAAACACACATTACATTCTTTCAGCGTTTCCTCTTGTTTCCTGGACCTCTGATCATTATCACTGCTCCCTGCTTATCGCTCTCCACCTAGTCCACATCCTTGAACTACTATATCCAAGGACAAAGTTGTCCAGCCCAGAGCTTATTTCATAATAGAGCTGATACAAAATATGCCTTTTTGCAATGATATAACACTGTTAATTCAATTTCAGCTTGTTCATCTGCTATAACCTCAATATATATAAAACATATAAAACTTCTATTGAAACAGTTGCTCCTTATCATGTGTTTGCACATAAAGCGTATAATATTATCCCAGTGCCCTGGCAGCCAGGAGGGGCAACCCAGTCCTGGGGGGCACCAGGCACAGCATCGTCAGCCAGGCAAGGGAGGGGATTGTCCCGCTCTGCTCTGCACTGGGGCGGCCTCACCTCGAGTGCTGGGGGCAGTTTTGGGTGCCACAATGTAAGACAGACATTAAACTATTGGAGAGTGTCCAAAGGAGGGCAATGAGGATGGTGAAGGGCCTTGAGGGGAAATCATATGAGGAGCAGCCGAGGGCACTTGGTGTGTTCAGCCTGGAGAAGAGGAGACTGAGGGGAGACCTCATTGCAGTTACAGCTTCCTGGTGAGGGGAAGAGGAGGGGCAGGCGTTGATCTCTCTGGTGACCGGACACGAAGTTGAGTCAGGGAGGTTTAGGTTGGATATTAGGAAAAGGTTCTTCACCCAGAGGGTGGTTGGACACTGGAACAGGCTCCCCAGGGAAGTGGTCACAGAACCAAGCCTGACAGAGTTCAATGAACATTTGGGCAATGCTCTCAAGCACATGATGTGATTCCTGGAGCTGTCTCATGCAGGGTCAGGAAACTGGACCCTTGTAGATCCCTTCTTTTCTATTCTACTCTATGATTCTATGAATAAATAACACTTTTCAGACCTTTTTCTTTATTGGAACTACTGACCAGTTCTCAATATAGAACCTTGCACCTTAATTTCATCCACAAATTCAATGGGGTTTTTTTTTCTTGAAAGAGTACTAAAAAAGTGGACTGTTTTTGGAAACTGGATGATAAATCTGTTAAGCCCTTTGAACCTGTAAAGGACAAATTTTATTTAGAGAGCAGTCTCTTCCTTCATAGCATATTTCTTTTAGATATGATTCTGACTCCTGGGAAAGCATAAAGAATTATCTCTAGGGGATTATAATTAAAGGACAAATGTTATTGCTCTAGTGAAACAAAGATTTCAAAAGTAGTTGAAGAGGGCAAGAATTTTCAGAAAAGCAGATTTCAAAAAACAGGGAGATGGTAAATAGAGTCATTTTCTGAAAGAATTTGAAGGAGTACAGGTAGGATTACAGAAAGATTATTTTGTAAGCCAAACTATTAAACAGGAAAAGCCACATGGTAGGAGTAGCAGAGACCATTATGTCTGCACTGAGACCTCTTCAGTAACTTGGACCAATGAAGAACGAATCACACAAAAAACCAAAAGCCAGGATGAACATAAGAAACCAAGGACACATCAATAAAGCAAAGATGTGAGTGGATTTAATGTGACATATAGAGTTAGGCAGAAAAGTTTTAGAAGTAAGAAGTAACTGGAAAACAAAGGGAATAGTGAGCATATATCTGAGAAACAAAAGATGCTGAGGAAGTGAAAATATCTAGTAGTGCCCTGTCCTGCTGAGTGTCCTGTTCTGCTGAGATATCCCAAAGAGATCTTTCTAAGTTCAATTTTTCATTTATCAAAACTAGTCATGATGAAATAGAAAATACTGTTGGTGAAAGGATCAAAATTTAAAATAGTTTTGACAGATCAGAAAGACAACTAGCCTTATCTTACTGGGTTCGCAACAAATAAAAGAACAAAACAATGTGCAATGGTGAAAGAGAAAATAAAATTCAGAATACAGAAAATACAGAATGAGAAATATTTAGCTAGATGGAGGGGACAGAAGTGTCCTGGGGTTACAATGATTTATACACTGATGTCCTTCCAAAGAGCCATCTCCTTCTAGAATGCAATAATGAGAATGATAACTAATCCTACAAATTCAACTTTTGTGAGTCCTCACAGGAAATTCTGTGTCTAGCAGAACTGCAGGAACTGCATGTCTAGCAAGAAACTGGACAGAATTCTGATTTTTTTTTTTTTTTTAAAGAGTAAGAGTTTTTAAGAAGAGGTTGAGCTTATGCAGGAAAAAAAAAAAAAAGAACAAAAGGCAGTGAGTTTGTTTGGTCTAGAAAGCAAGATGAAGGAAACATGGTAAAAATGCCAGAAGAAGATAATAATTGTTCTTCCATGTACAAGGGAGAAGAAAAAGAAGAAATACTATTGACAGCAAAGGTTAAAGCTGGAGAAGTTTTTCAGCAGGGTGGTGAAACAACCGAAGATACTATTTGAAAAAAACTAAGAAAATAGCATATTGAGAACAAGAGGCAGTCAAGTTCTTTCTCAGGGATGATTTAGGAGAGGAAATTCATACTGTATGTTTTTTTGATCCACTCTTAAATGTCTATATTTTCAGAAATGGAGGGAAGAGGAGGGAGAGTCATTACAACAAACTTATTACACAATATTCTTTTTTCCAATACTACGAGGAAAGAGCAACAAAATGTATAATTTTTGGCAATGTCTAATTTAATTTCCAAATTCCAGATTAGGAACATCTGCTTTCTAAGGTATCTGTCTTCAGCCAGTATCATTTGCATAATTACAGTGCTAGACAAGGACCACACAGAAGCAACTCTATATTGAATATCAAAACAGACTAACAGCAGCTTCAATCACAGCTTGATTTCCCATGGCTCTGAGAAACATCAGATAGTTTTGTTGGCCATGTGTAAAATAGACTGAGGACAATTAAACAGGTAACTTCTCTTCCTCTTCTCCCAAATATTGGTTTATCATTATACTCAATTTTTTAAGTTACTGATACAAAAAATGAAATCTGAATTGGTTTACATCATAGAAAGCATAATTTCAACATTTTCAGACTATCTTCTATTCCAAGTCTTTAGCAATTACATGAAAAATTACCCAGGTTTGCTATAATAGCCTAATTTAATAGCTTTTTAGATGTGTGATTTGTTTATTTTTAAATATATTTGTAATATATCTGACATGACTATCAATACATTTCTGGTTATACATGCTATGAAACTCAAAACCAAGAGGGCTTTAACTCAAACGAAAGAAATTACCCTGAGGATTAAAGTATAAGGACAGATAGCAATTCCACTATCTACAGGAGGGATACCCTGTTGTTCCTTTAATGTAATGAAAACATTATGAATTAAACAAAAAATGAAACACTGATGAGAAGAGGATAGAGTTCAAAGAAAGAGCATATTTCCCTTGCTCACATGAAGATCTATTGTGCATTCATAGATGGAGCCATGAAAAACAGACTTCGCTTTCTATTTTATTTGTTTTTATACTAAAACAAGAAGCACATTCCTACTTTTGGCAGTAAACACTTCAATATCTTGGAAATTACAATGTAAGTCACATATTTTAGAGGACGAAGAGAAAAATCCATGACATAGCAGTTATCAATTACACAGTCAATGGAAAAAAAACCCGCTAAAAACAGAGTTCCCATAGAAAGAAAAAGAACATGCTTAGCGAAAACATTCTTGAGAAGTTTAATGTTGCACTATATATCTTTTATGCATTTTGAGATTTAGTGAGATAGTTTTCCCTAATTTATTCTAGGATGATCATTTTGCTGCAAATCCTCAAGGGGACACTGATATTCTACAATAGGTATTCTAGTAAACTTCCAAGTGTAGACAAGTTTATGGAAGTAACTTGCTCCTGCATTATTAATCTATCTCCATTTCCCTACCTGCATGTATTCTGTTCTAAATGTGACCCTAGACACGCAGAATCATAGCCTGTGTCTTCCATCCCAGGACTGCTACTCAGTGATTCTCACATAAATTACTTGACTAGTTTTCAGGGAAGAACAGGATTAGAAAACATCCTTGTAGGCTTTAATGAGTAGGCACATAAATTATTCTTTCCTTATATGCCATAAAGAATACCTTTTTCTAGATTCAAGAAGAACTCATAAGCTCAAAACTACTTAAACCTATCTAAACTAAACCAGGCTAGGCACTCCTGACCGTACATAACAGGAGAGCTTTAGGTAACACAGAGCATTAGAAGAGTGCCCAGGTAAACAAATTATTGATTTAGTTTCTGGTTTATGTACCTTTGTAAACACATAATTAGATCCGTGAAAAAAATACTTAGAGATTTACTTCAAAATGGCATTTGTTCTGTATTTTCTCTGTCGGGAATTGCATTACTTTCTGAATAAAATTTTCTGCAATTAAATTTAGTTTTCAGGGAAGGGCTTGCTTTTGAGAAACCGGTAGTTCATGTGTCATCCAGCATTTCTATTGCTGTGTTTAACTTGGCCAAGTCCAGATTTATCTCTCCAAACTGAATTCAGCCTTTTACTTGGCAAGATGCTTTCACTGCTTTATGACTGCCAAGAAGCTTGCAAGATTTGCCCTTTGGATGGGCATTTCAACTGTGTTCTTTCCGCACAGGGAAGTATTAGCAATAGGCTGACCCTGCTCATTACAAGTGCCCACCGTCAAGAGGAGTTGCTAATGGAGTCCCTTCGATTCTCACAGGTGCTCTGCTAGGACAGACCTAGGACATCTCAGTGCACCCAAAAAAGATGACATTGTGTCATAAAAAGCCTTCCCAGTTATCTGCTGAGACAATTGAAATTCAAATTATGTGCTAAAGAGTACTGACTGCTAAGGACTGCAGTCTTCTGGTGAATGGCAACTAATGTGAGCATGCAAGAGCTCTTGGTCCTACTGACTGTGTCATATCTTACAGAAAGACATAGCAGTGATAAACTAGTATCTTCTTCCACTGAGTGCACAGGATGCAGGTTACAATTACTACTTCAAATTTACAGTGAGGTATGAAGATATGTCAGGAATTCCTTTAGAGACCTTACCTACCTGCAAATCATACTATTAATGATTAGCTGGCGAAAATGATGCCATCTCACTGCCCTGTATTCATAGTTCTGATTCGACTCCTGAAAACCCAAGAAGCATAGCAAAGACTTTACGTGTGACTCTTCCACCAGTCGCTGTCTCCTGAGGTCTGTTTCCACTACACAACATGGCTGCAATTGGCATCTATCTAGTTTCCATGCAGTAGAGGTACACATGATAAAGCAGACAGCAGAGATGTCTGTCCACTTTCCTTCTCTTGCTAAGCTTTCTGTGGCATCCTTTCTACCACAGTCTTCCAAAGTGACTGAGCTTCCTTCAGGTACCTTCTGTTGTTCCTGTTTCTCGATGTCTATACAGTCTGCAGTAAGCACAGACACCCAGTCTGATCCAAACATCGTGCAAAGGTGTAGCACAGGGCTGAGCTGAATATACCCTGCCTTTTAGCTGCTCCTCTAGACCACATAACCACCCAGTTCTTATCTGGCACAAACTTGCAGTCAGCTGACTAAGGGCAGGACCAGAATTTGCTTACATCTGCTATAGCGCGTTTCTTCTTTCATGTTCAAAGTGATACAAGTGACAAGGCTAGTAAGGAAGGCATCCACTTAGGGAACCGGATGCTGGATAGGAAAGAATAATTGTGGATAATGATGTGAAAATTGAATTTCTTGATGTTCACCTTGATGATGATTTTCACAGTCCCATTGTTTACTTACTTAAATAAACTATAATCAATAACGTATCAAAGTTACTTTCAGAAAAACACGGGCAAGTGGCTATAACAGAATCAAACCAAAGAATACATGAATCAAATTTCAATTAAGATGATACATCTACTACCTTTCAGATGCTTTGCTTCCAAAGTTAAAGAATGGAGTACTTCTCTACCATATATAGACATGGAGAGTGTTTCAAAGATTTTTCATGCTGAGTGGAACTCCCAAAAGCTTCAAGAAGAAATGCAATGCAAAGTGTGATCTGAAGTTTCCCCCTTCTAGAGATAATGCTGTGAACCAAGACTGCAAGTACCTAACATTCAGCTCTCCTACTCTGTTGGCTAATACTTTAGGTACTAGGATACATAAAGCAGTCCCCCTTACTTTGCTGTGATTTTTAAGCTGCCACATCTACTACTTCCCATAGAATGCTGAGTAGCCTTCATCTGCTCAGTCACAGGTACTCTATCCATGCCATCTGAGAGCAGGGAGCTGCTTGCTTCAAGTGTCTGTAACTCACGTGGTGTCAGGCACCTAATTCTTGAGGTAAATGCTATTTTGAGCATACCAGAAGGCAGAACCACAGCCAGTTAGGGAATATTCAGCTTCAAGCCAGAAGTACCCAGGAGGCTTAAGCAAACACAGCATAAGAGTTACTAAACATGATTCTTAATTTCAGCTTTGAACTTCGCTGTTTGAAGCTTCTCCAAACCACTTGGAGCTAGCTCATGTATTAAAAACACTAAATTTTTCTCGAGGAAGTTTACCAATCTGTAATTATTGATGACAATCTGAAACACTGATAGGAACGCACATGTGAGTTGACCTTTGTGCACAGAGACCAATATTTCAGGATAATGTGGTCTGTACATACTAAATTACAAGGCATGGTTTCCAAACTATGATTTTGTCTAGCTACTCTCCTCCTCTGACAATGTTAACTTGCTGTGAAAATACCCAAACCAGCAAAACAAACAGAACACACTGGCAGCTATGTCATTTAACAGTCAGTTAACAACATGAGACGGTATTCCAGACAGAGACTAGTATTACTTTCAGTTTATACATGTAAGGAATTACAAAACTTAGACCTACATTCCTCGTTAATTTTCATTTATTTTAATTTTTTTTTTTAATTCAACACTGTTCACCAATATAAGCTTAGCAGGTAGTATCTTAAACTAATAAGGAGAAACTGAAAACTTTTAATAGATTTTACCCTAGCGAGTTTCTGGGAATCTTGGCAATTCCCAAGAAGAAACCAGTGGGAAACTTAAGTAAAACAAGCTCTTTAGAGAACTAAAACAAATTCAAATACTCTGTAAACAGTTGCTTGAGCGGGGTTTTCTATTCTATTAATATTTTCTATGCTAGATAGGTACAGAGTCAATCTTGTACATTTGAGCAGTTAAAGAGGACTTGTATTTTCTGCCTATAACCCCACAGTCTCTCAAGGGAAAGCAGCAATTTTCAGAAGACGGAGCAATGCTACAAAGCTCTATAACTAATTTTCCCATAATTGTGTACATAGAGGCAGAAGAAATAACAAGGAAGTTGGCAGAGTCTCTATTCTAAAATATTCCCCAGCAGATGGGAGACACTCATGGTCCTTGTCTGCATTAACTGCTAGATTAATAGCACCTAATAGAGCAGGATAGAGCCATAAATGTTGGGGACTGCATGTGCAGCCATCTCCTCACACTACGAGTAGGGGACGTGTTGCTGTAAGCAGTACCAAGACACGCCTCTCCTTTCCTCTTCCCAGGCTACCTAGAAATAAGCCTGAGGTATCCTCTAGAGTCAGACTAGGGCCACTGACTGGAAATTACAGTTCAGTGTTTACATTTAAGATGAAGGAGAAATCCACAATAATTGATCTGACCTCATTAGCATGTAAGATATCAGAATAAGCTTAGAATAACAAACATAGAAGTTGATGAAACTGAACAAAGATCCCTGGGGTTCAAAAAAAAAAGGTGTCTCATTTTTCATTCATCTCTTCACAGCTAGTAATAACATCAGGCTAACTCATTTACTAGAGCCTTCTACTTGAAGGACTGGTGCTTCTACCTACTTAGGTGTCTAAATTGTATTTCAATATGGTTCACCCTCTTCTAGCATACTATTAGCTTACAAGAAAGATGCTATTTTGGAAAGTTTAGGCTTCTCCCCAGTTTCTCCCATCTTTTCAAGTTATGAAACCTACTATCAGGGCACTGTGCTAGAATCTTCTAAGGGAAAGAAAAGAAATCAAACCAAATACAGTTCGATCCTGCTCACTATAAAGTTCGGGCCTCTACATTCCCCAAACACATCTTCAAATACCTTGTTCTCTTCAGAAAGCAACAAATTACAAGGTCCCACCTAACTCCAACACAGAACACACCCTAAGACTTATCTTACCATCAAGACTTTTTTGTTGAACTCTGAAAGCGTGCCAGATCCCCCATTTACCAGATCCTCCTCCAGATGCAGCCATAATGCTCACAGGTGTGCCGGTTTGGACAAATTTGGAGGAAAAATATCCTCTGATAGAAGGCAGGTTACAACCACCCCTCTTCTGCAGAAGCAGAGGAGTGTGTATCTGTGTCCCTGAACAACTGCTTTGAAAAGTTCACTCGTTTTTTTCCTCTCCCCCCTCTCAGGTTCAGTTTAAAGGCACACAATTAATTTCTGGGCATAGAGCAGCGATAGGGGACACATCATAAAGTCACCCCAAGACAACAGGTTAACTACAAAACTTTGCTGGTGGAAGATAATGCAGGGTTGGGTGTTCATTTGGCCACAGACTGCTTTATGAAGCAAAGACAATTCTTAACAAATCTATTTCCTTAAAAAGAAAGGTTTTTGCTGAGAAAAGGGAAGAGCAGAACATGTGAACTAGTAGAAGTTTTACATGACCTTTGATACACTGTATGTTGAGAAACTCTCAGTTTGGCCGAGAAAGATATGGATTATTCTGAGAAACATGGAACCAGTTAAATGGATAATGGTAAGTTACATGGAGGGAATATGCTATTAGTATTGGTCTCATTAATATTTCCAATTGTGATCTTGACACCAAAATCAGCAATGTGCTTATGGAACTCTGAAGATGAGAACATTAGTAAAAATTAGTCATCCTGATTACCAGTATAACTGCTTTGAACTAAAATGCTAAGTACATGTTTTTGGGACCAACTAGTATTTCTGTTTTCACTTTGGAATCTGCTAGTTGAAGGCAGAAAAAAGAAAGATCTAAGAGATTTAGTGAAGTACAGTAGTAATTTTGCTGTGAAATAGACAAATGCAATCTTCATCAAAGGTGTTTAGTTCAGTAACATAGTCATTAATGTGACTGAACAAGGTCTTGCATATAATTTCAGTAAACCATGATGAAGTAGGATCAAATCAAACTTAGAGATCTAGACAAGAACAACAAGAATAAAGAAGGAAATTAATATTTTATTTTATGACAGAAAGCTTTGCTTTATTTTAGGTATTGTATGGAAGAGTTAGAGATGACATTATTGCATTCTAAAACTACATCAAAGAATAAACACGGTAGAAGACAAAGAATGTTTTCAGGTGCAGATGACACTGAAGGGTGAACAACTGTGCCTAAAATGACTCTGTGAATATATGTAGACTGAAAATTAGGTTTTTAAAAGTCAAAAAAAAGATCGATTTGGAACATCCTTCCAGTAGTTCAACTGGATTTTATATAAAGTTTATTAGTCTACAAGTGAAATTGCATGCTACTGCCTGCAAAAGCATGGAAGTAAGCAGCCCTTTTCAGTCTTATTCCTCCTATTATCCAAAAAATAGGAAACATGTTAAGGAGCAGAGTTCTGTGATCCCTGTGAATTAAAAGAGACTTCAATAGGTCTATTAGTATCAACATTGACAGCTAACTCTGATACTGTCCTGAGGAAGTCTCAGCCTTGTAAAAACAGAATTATTACTTTTTCACTTCAACAAATTCTGCAGGCTGTATTACTAGAAATTGCAGTGTTTCTTCTGCATTTTTGACACTCACAAAAATCTATTGTGATTACAAAGAAGTAAGCATTGATGAACAGTTGAGAAGTGTGAAAAACAAATTATATCAAGGAATTACCACATGCAGGAGCTTTGAGCCTTGCCCCACTTTCATATTCAACTGTGTAAACATGGAGACTGAATGACTTGGTAGGACTGTATGCATGGCTGTCTTCTTGAAAGCTATTTTTGGCAAGTGGTGGGCTGTCTTGAAGCACAATTGCTTCATGGCCATGCCTTGATGGTTGTTTCCAACTGAGTTATTGCCGACTTGAAGATGTCGAGAGAGGTCTCCTCAAATCCAGTATGCACATTTGTATACATACTTACATACTCACACGGTATGCCTGGATAAACCACTCCAGACAAACATACAAGAATCAACCAAAATGTTTCTGTTTACTGTGATAAGCCTGCCCACATACTTGTAAGAACCCAACTTCGCTGTAGAAACCATGCTTGCAGTTTCCTGACGCTCATCTTTAGGATGGATTTGGCTCAGCTGTATCCCCTTCATAGCAACCAAGTGCCATGGCAGAACATGGATGTTCCCATCTTTTGTCTCTGCCCGTCTCTCGGAGCGCTGCCTCGCCGCAGGCCGAACACGCACACGGGGCAGGCTGGCCGGGGCCGCGCTGGGTGCCAGGAGGATCCGCTGCCAGAGCAGGCCCGCTCGGCCTGGCCGCCTCCGGCCCCGGCTCCCGCGGCTCCTCCAGCTGATGCAGGAGCCCCCGGGCTGGCAGCGGTCCTGCCCCAGCAGCGCGGCCGCTCCCCCCGCTTCACCCCGACACAAACCGGCCTCCTTGCAGCGCACCCTCTGCCATGGCCCCGAGCCTCCGTGCCCCGGTGGTGGATCCTCCTTCCCGACTTTGCTCTGGGCGTCCCAAAGCCCGTGGTAAAGGAGTAGGCGACCTCCGGCTCTCACAGAGCCCCGCAGACCCTCCACCTCGCCCCGGGCCGGGCCGCCGCTGGAGGGCAGAGCGCGGAGGGGCGGCGAGCGAGGGGCGGGCACTGCCGGGCCGCGTCCCCGGCATGTGAGCATGCCGCGCCGGGAGGAGGAGGAGGGATTCCTCGGCCGGGCCGGGGGAGGTTCGCACTGGAGTTAGCGCCGGGCAGGGAGGAAGAGTGAGCGCTGCCGGAAGCGGCGGAGGGGCGGCGGCGCTGGGAGCCCGCGGTGCTCCGCGGGCAGCAATGTAGCTGGGTGACAGCGGCCGGAGCGCGCCGCCTCCGCTGCCAGCGGGCCGGTGCGGCGGGTCGGGAGCCTCTCCGGGAAGGCGGCAGCCGCGCCTCGCCTCGCCGCTCCCCCGCTTTCCCCTCGGCGCCGTCTCTCGGCGCGGCCCTCCCTTCGTTCCTCTCTCCCTCCCTCCGCCGCCGGCCGGGGGGCTGCGGCCGCCACCGCTGCCATGGGGCTGCCCACGCTGGAGTTCAGTGACTCCTACTTGGACAGCCCGGATTTCAGGGAGCGCCTCAAGTGTCACGAGATCGAGCTGGAGAGGACGAACAAATTCATCAAGGAGCTGATTAAGGACGGCAGCCTCCTCATCGGGGCCCTGCGAAGTGAGTCGGGCGGCGGGACCGGGGTGGCTGGCAGGAGAAGGGGCTTCTTTTGTTTGAATGGGCGCCGGACGCGGGCTCCCCTGCCGGCAGCCGCCGAAAGGCGCTTCCTCAACTTTCTCTGCCCCGCGCCCTCCCTTTCTCGCTCCCCGCTGCTGTGCCTCGCCTCGCCTGCGGCGGGCCCGGGTGGGTGTCCCCGGGGAGCGGGGGAGGCGCGGGCCCTGCCCCGGCCCGGGGGCCCGGCCGCGCCCTCCCCGCCGGGACCGCGGGCAGCGCGGGGGCGCCGCCGGGGCGCGGACCGGCCAGGTGGTCCCGCCTGGGGATGCGGGCAGAGCCCGGGGTCGGGGCTGGGGCGGAAAGTCGCGGTGCAGATCGCTGTACGGTACGGACCAGGCGTGGAGTATTGCGGCGGGGTCTCTTCCGGCACGCCGGCTGCTAGTTGCGTGTCTTCAGATAACGAAGATGTCCGTAATAAGTGGGCAAAGCAAGATAATGAAGTGAATTTATACGGAGTGTTTCTGTCTTTCCCCCCCATACTCACGCGTCTTCGTGTGGTAGATTAACTTTTATGTATTTTGAAAGGTTCTGAGAGCAGAGATAAACACGAACAGTGCAGTGCTTTTAAAAGTCTGTGAGTTGAGCAGTGACAGCTTTCTGGGGCGTGAAAACGGCAGTCATGCTCTGAAGATCATACAGTGAAAGCTAGGAGCTGCCCAGGAGCGTCACTAGACTCGGTTTGTCCTCCCGTCCTGTAAACCTTGCCATCTACTTGTCTTTAAGTCACTTTTGACTTTAAGAGATAAAACTAGACTTTAAGTCACCTGTTGCCCAAAGTTTTCCTTCATGGAGAGCAGAGAAGTAACTTACAGCATCTCTTTTTGCAAGGTGAGACAGTCAAAGGAAAGAATCGCTTTAATCCTTAAAAACATCTGCCACATTGACATGGTGTGCTGGTTTTTGTTGGGTTAGGGGTAGCAGTACCGTTTGTTATGTGGACAGGAGACAGGTGTTACTCCGAGTTCTGTAGCTCTTAAGAACTCTTAAGAACTGTTTCTAACCTGGAGTCTAAACCCAAAGATTGTGTCCTTACCTAGGAGGTAAAAAATTGTGAGGATTTTATTTGCCCAACAGTAGGATTGAATTGTACTTGTTCATGCATTAACCGTGTATTTACAGCATTGCATTTACATAAAGCAGCTCCTGTCTTTTTGAGAGTTTTTTTTCATATAAGTGCATGTATTTCTGCACACATCAAAGTTTTAGTGAGTATCTGGGTACAAGCCTAGTATCTTATGTGAGTTTATACTGGATTTAATAAATTCCTGGACCCATGCCCACAGGATGTGAGATGACCGATTACACAGAAATAGTGCTTATTTGTGTGTGTATCAGTCTGTCTATATCTCTAAAAACTCATTGGTATATTTTTTTTTTCATGCAAAAAAGTTGTAGTTGTACTTTAAGCCTTTCTTGTTGCTAAGAAGCTTTCTTCGTGTAACAGAAAGTCTGAGCTTGTTTTAAGTAGTAAAAACTTACTATTACAAACCTGGTCCTATAAAATAGCATGCACAAATAGTAATGACAGATTAGGATACCACATCAGTACTTTTTTTGACCTTGACTAGCAGTGAGAACTGACCACTTTAGGTTCCAGATCAAATATGAACAAACACAACTTTCTTCTTAGGCTATCTGAAGACAGGCTGAGAGTTTGAGGCTGTTAAGCCTGGAGAAGAGAAGGCTCTGGGAAAAATTTCCCAGCTTTCCAGTAGCTAAAGGGGGGCATACAAGAGCCAGAGAAGGACTTTTTACAAGGATATGCAGTGAATAGGCCAATGGGTAATGGCTTTAAACGGAGTGGGTAGGTTTAGATTGGATATTAGAAAGAAAGTCTTTGCTGTGAGTGTAGTGAGGCTCTGTAACAGGTTGCCCAGAGAAACTGTGGATGCCTCATCCCTGGAAAAGTTCAAGGCCAGGTTGGGTGGGCATTGAGCAACCTGGTCTAGATGGAGGTGTCCTGGCCCATGGCAGGGGGTTTGGAACTTGATGATCTTTAAGGTCCCTTCCAACCCAAGCCTTTAATGAGTGTCAAAGACAGATTGCAGTAGAAAAAATACTGTATTTGAGAAGTAATTTGAACCCTCATTCTGAAGTGAGTAATCCCATTCGTTTTGGGGAGAACGCTTAGGAGTCCTTGCAGGATTTAGAACAATATTTCTCTCTTAAGTAATGACTACTTCATTTGTAAGTTCTCATGATTTTTAAAACTTGTCGTTTAAATGTTATTCTATTTGACACAATGCTTATTGTATCCTGTATACAGATCTAGAATGTTGTGTGTCTTTTACCCTTAGAAAAATAAAGTCTGTTCTGGTATAGTAGGAAATCTTTGTCCTTTTGTTCATTTCAAATCCCTTAATTTCATGACTGTGCCTTCTATAGAATATTGCCTTAATTCCCATGTTAGGGCCACTGGGGAAATGTCTGGATTTTTCTTAACAAACTAGAAATCCTGAGCTTATTCTCTGCAGACTGTTGTAGATGCTGCAAGAACAGTGTACCTGTTACAGCAAGTAACACTATTGTATATTTCTAGAGCACAGAAATTTTATTTGTTTAAGCAAATTAGCTACTCCTACTCACCTTTAAAGTCAGTGAAGTGTGGAATACTTATGCCAGCCTTCGGTTTTTTTAATTTCTTTAACTGTGTTTGAAAATCAAACTGTGAAGTAGTTGAGTTTAGTGATAACTCTGATTTGATTTTTGAATATTTAATAACCTACAAGCCCAGAAGCAAAACAGGCATTATTTACCATGTTTTATGTCTAGGTGATCTAGCATTTTTATTTACACATCATTTTGTAGGATCAGTTCTGATGGGGTAAAAAAATCTGGACTCTGCTGCAGAGCTTCAATGGAAATGAGTTTTGGAACATGTCATCCCTGACCATTCATAGAGAAGAGACAGTGAAATTGACTTAATGCAGTTAGAAAACACAATAATATTTTAAAGGTTGCTAAATATAAGTTCCGTTAAATGAAATGACAGCATGTGCATGGTTTTTCAGGTGGAATTGAACTTCTGTATTACAAATGTTCCAAAATATTAATATTTGCACAATCAAGTATTGAAGATACTGTAATAATGCAATGTTTATAAATACCTGACAGATTCCACATAAATTGAAGGTAGAACAAATAGGCTCAATGTAGTATGCAAATATATTGCATTTTATTTGGAGTGGTCCCAAAATGAGTCAGACTTTATTTTGATGTGGTTTTGCTGCGTTAATTCTGGAGAGTGCTGGTTTCCAAAGTAGCATGCAGAGCTGTAATACTGTGTTCCATGAAGCAGCAGTTGATTGTTGTGAATGCAGTGGGAACTGATAAAGCTAGGATTGATATAAAATCATCAGCAGCTTTTTCCTAGCATTTTTTTGCAGTGTTTCATTGTCTTTCTAAATAAGCAGGACCCTGTGAGTAGCCCAGAACAACACAGATGATATGTTTCAGTCTAGCTGGGTGTTAGCATCCCATCCATATGCCCATTATGCCTACTTCAGCCTTGTCCTACAATTAGTATTTATAGCGATGGACTACACTTCCTTTTTCAAATCAGCTGAGGTACTAAATGCATTAGTATCTCTTGAAAGATTTAGTTTATGCATATAATAGACTTTCCTATTATATTAAAAATTTTCTTTTGACAGAGATTTAGCCCTGTGTATAGGCACATTTAAGTAGAAGCATATATATAAGCAAATACAGTTTTTTAGTGCACTTAGAAGAGGATTTTTGGTGTTAACTTTGGAATTAAGAGGGTAAAAAACTTTTTAGAAAAAATGGTTTCCTGTTACAACTGACCTTCTTGATTATTAGGTAACAGTTGATTTCATAAGTTATTCAGTCACCTAATTTAATAGATCTTTCAGGTGCGTGTTTAAAGTGCATATTCCTAAATGCTTCACATTGTGAGGTCCAGCTGTAGAATGACTCCTAAGGCAGAATTGATATTTTTCCTTCTTGTTGATTGCAGGTTGTTTTCAATGAAAGCATCAGGTCTATTTTTTTTCTGTACTTTTTCCCAGTCATGTACTTTAAAATTTCTTTGTAGTTGTCTTCTGAAAAAGCAACCTAGTCTAGGGTGTTGTCCTATAGATTATATAGGAAATTCCATTACAGAACTAATATGCTTTTAATTTCCGTAATAGGACTACTGACTTGCCAAAGTTAATGAATACTGTATTAAACAATCCAGAAAAGTGACATGCATCGTGTACAGGTGATCTTATGGCTCATTGTGTGCAGAAGCATTCTGTTTCTCCCTCTGATTTTTGAGGCCCTCTCCATTGTAAGTCCTATCAAGTTCACTTATATAGTTCAGATGAGAACTGCCTAAGTTTTGGGTTAAGTGGTTGAAAGTTCAGTAGGTTTACAGCTGTTTTAAGTAATACTATACTTTTTCAAGTCTTAGTATGATACAAACAGTAATGCAGAGCTATGGTGTTATATATACATGTAATGTAAATAAGGTTTAGCAGATATCTTTAGGATTTTGTAATTTAGTAGCAGTTGTTAGTTTTATTTTACTACTTGACACAAGGAGAAACAAGATAGAAATACTGTCTTTTGCAAGGGTTGCAAGGGGGTGTTATTTACCAAGGTTTTATAGAAATTTCACACAAAGAAAGACTGTATTAAGTTGCTTGGTGTATTTCAGGGTTTTCAGGGATGATTCTCGTCTCTACTAAACCTAATTATAAAAGTACAGTGATGAACCTGTTTATACATTGGGAAATTTTGGGGATGAGTTGCCTGGAAAAAAAAAAAAAAAGGACAAGATTACAGCATAAGAACTTAGGATATTTTTATCTCTTTGGGGATTTTTTTCATGTAAAAACCAAAACCTTTGTATCTTTCCAGAGACATGCATTTTCCCAGATATCTTAGCCTCACATATTTTCATGAAATTATGTCTTTGCAATGTCTTTTCCAGATTCTAAGTGAAGCAAGACTGAGTTCATTGAGTAGTAATTGCTGAAGTTTGATAGCAGTCGTTCTCCTTTATCTATGTAGATGTAGCTTACATTTCTTAGTCCCTACATATATTATTCCCAATTTTAAAAAATGTTGCCCTCTTTGTATACATAAATATGTGATGCTAACTAAACTAGACCATATAATCTATGTTGTTCTGGGGTATTCCCAGATTCCCACTTATTTAGTAAGTAAGCATTCGCAATAGTCACCAGCAGCTTCATGGAGCACATGTGTGGTCATCACACCTACTTCAGCCCTGTCCTACAACTAGTATTTGCAGTGAGAGACTACATTTTCTTTTTTCCCACTAAAAGGAAGTTACTCATTGCCATTAGTTTTTTTTTTTTTTTTTTGAAGTTATCTGTTCCATTGCTGTTCTGTTACTTCTGATGGGCATTTGCAGGTCCTGTGCAACCTCTGCTGGTGTCTGCATTATCTGTGGATTATGGATGTAACTTTCAAAAACAATTCCATCAGTATTCTGCCTTTTATGCAGAGGTACCAACAGTAAGTTGGTTGGTGGCCAGAGAAGGATCTTAATTGCTTCCTCTAGTGTTTAAAGCAGCTGCAGTCTGTATCATATTATCTTTAGCCAAATATATGTGAAGAAAACAAATACCAGGATCTAGTGGACTGTTACAGAGCGCATTATTTTCTTGCCATCACATGGTGATTCATTTTGAACCAGTAGTACCTGCAGGTGAATTTCCATACTGTCAGTAATGATTATTGTATTAACAAAGACCTTGAATGACTCAACATGGGTGTTCTTAAGCCTTAATACTGAAACTGGTATTCTTTAGAGAAACTTTGTAATTGGATTATGTCAGGCTACTGAAGGAGCAGTTTTGAGTTTCAAATGCCATACGAAATGATGTCTCTGCTTGAAGAAAATATTGTGGATTTTTTTTTTTTTTTAATTAGGATTTTAAAACCGATTTCTTTAAAAGGTCAAATTTAATCTGTTTCTTAATGGGCCAGTTGGCTTGTTGTCTACTATGTGCTTCATTTGCTATGAATAAGATAAATGAATTCTATTAATAAGAGACCAGCTGCTTGAGGAATATTGTCTTTACTACAATGGAAAATATGATGCTGTGATCACTGAACTTGTCCAGATCTCTTGGGTTTTTGTGGGCAGAAGTGCTACAGCAATTTGCAGTTTCCTGTTATAGTAAATAACTTCATATTCATCCTCTGCAGAAAAAAAAAAATACAGAGGACAATACAGTCTTTCTTCCTACTGAATAATAAGCCAGTGCTATATCTTTGTCTTTCTATTTTTCCTATATTCTCAAAACTGTAATTATAAATAAATCTGGAATATAAGGAAATTTGGTGTCATGGATTTACTTTATTAAATCCAGTCTCCTGCTAGTATTACCTAATGTAATCCCTACTTGTCAAATTCCATTTTAAAAACAATTTTTATCCTTTCTATTTCTGCTAGAAGGCTGTTCTAGAACCTTGTTACTCTGAGAGTTGGGTACCTCATTAAAAATAAATTTAATCTGGAAATTCAAACTTGTTTATGCTAATTTTCCTTTCACTCAACATTTCTGTACTGTTGTTTACTTGGATTTGCTTGGTGAATAATCACATCCTTTTGCTGGACTGAACAAGCTGTTCTCATCCTCTCTTCTAAGTGGTTCTCTGGTTTCTTGGTCATTTTAGTAGCTCTTTTCTATGCCTTTTTAAATTCACTTTTAAGTTTTCAAGAGCTCTAAAAGTAGGGAAAACAAAACTAGCATAATATTTTTCATAAGTTTTATCTTTCCTCATATTCTGTGAGAACATCAATCATTAAATGAAATCAATGGTTACGGTCCTCTTTTGATTATGTAGTACTATGTCTTCCTCAAGTGTGTCATTAAAGGCGAAAAAGTCTCAGCATCTTAAAGGCAGTAGCAATGAAGTATATATTTAAACTGAAGAAAAAGAGCTTGACCTTCTTCCATATTAATATGGAATTGAAGTACTGTTGGGCAATAATGTAACCTCCCATTGGCACCCTATGAAGTGCAAATAGCTTTCATTAGAAAGATACATTTCACAGCACGTTATAAACTATGTTACAGCGTAGTTTTCCAGATTAGTCAGAAGTTATCAATTTAAATCACTTCCCTCTCCTGAATTATGCAGACTTGTATTTCACAGGACACAAAAGCTTAAACATGTTACTGTACTCTGGTGTTTTGCTTAATGTAGTTCTGACATGGGAAAACAGTATGGAAATTCTGTACGTCTTAAGAAGTCTTTTCTTTTAGCTCAATATTCAAGGCAGGATACAAGGTGCTGCAATGCCTCGGTCATATAGTTTTTCCTACTACTGATGTTAGTTGAATTGCAGGTTGGTTAAAGAGAGGTTTGCCCGCCAGATGTGGATTGTAGTGTCTGTTTACAAAGGTACTCTTGGTCTCTGGAAGATACTATGTAAATTAAAGTAGGTATCACCATTAGGATTAATTTTCTACTGTGAAAGCATTTACTTAAAGTAAACATAATGAAAAATAAAACAGGTAACAATAAGAAGAATCAATTTGTGATTTTGCCAAGAGGTTGGACCAGATGACTCTTGAGGTCCGTTCCAACCTGATATTCTATGATTCTGTGATTTGATCTTGTGGAACCATCAGTCTGACAGGAGATCAGCTTCTGGTGTCTTCTTGCAGAAGCCACCTCTGCAGTACTCCTCCGCCTCTACCTTGCCTTGAACCAAATAAAGCTCTTCTCCAAGTATTTTCCATGCTTCTGTCTTTGGAAGAGAAACATTTTGGTTCCTAAAAAGCAGCTGCTGTCCAGGCATTTGATGACTGAGAATTGTTCTGTTTTTGTTGATAGGGACAGGTGAACTTAGGAAAAGAATAGGGGAATAATTATTAAAAAGTTGCAAATTTTTAATTCTTTTACAGTAAATCTTAGATGAGGTGGTCATTCAGCTGACCTGTTCAGATTTCTAAGGATATAATTTTTTTATGCTGACTTCTTCCTGCTGCTTTCTGCTCAGAAATACCTGGGCAAGAACCTGGTTGCTTCTAGAAAATGATCAGATATAAAAATCATCTTTGCTCTTCTTCCCTATGTCCTCACCCTTGCCACTATCTCACCACCACGCATGGAAAAACCCCACAAATCCTTGGTAAAACAAGCAATACAGGGGGTAGGGTTTCATAGTAAAGACATTTCCTTTGAGTCAGCTGAGTTCTTTGTTTGCTAATCGAAAGTGTACAAGAAGGGATAACTGGATGTATTTAAACTTTTTTTTTTCCTGCTGTAATAATTAGATTAATTTCAAGAAGTGGCCAAATGTCAGTGTAAATATGTGCAGATCAGTTCTTAAAAGCCATAGTTCTTAAAAGTGCAGATCATATTTAAATGAAAGAACAGAGAGATATGTGATGTTGTAGGGGTGCATGTTGATGTTCAAATGCCTTCCTAGATTATCAGTGTTGTCGAGGCCTTTGGAACACTGGGACCTTGCTATTCAAAAAGTTTACATTCCTCTGTAAGTCCATTCTTTCCATCTTCTCACCCTTTTCTGTCTTACCTTATTTACCTTTAGCCTTTGTTTACAAATGATGAGGAGGAGTCAAGAGAGGTAGGAGTAGGGAGAACACAAGAATTCATCTTCTGTGGAATTTACTATTTGTATAAACTGTTTAAACCCATGAATGTTATAGAGGGGTGATCTTCCTCTAAGCCTAAAATTACTTCTAGATTGCAGGGAGCATGCAGAAGAAACTTGCTGCTTTGAAAAAGAGTGCTCTGAGCCTGTTCTCTTCTTGAACCTTTTCATGTCTAGAACTACCACTGCCATTAAAACAAGCTGTGTAATGATACCTAAAGAAAAAAAGAAAATAAATAACTTTCTGTGCTCCTCTTGTGAATTACCAGTTGGCCTACATACACAGGGAAGCTATAGAGCTATGTCGCTTACCTTCCGGGAAACCTTGAAATAAGTAAGACTTGAGCTTTACTGTAGGAGTGGTAAATTCCCCTTATTCTGGAGAAGTGCAGAAGTTATGAGAACATTTGAGAGACTGATACTGCTGAAACATGTTTGTGTAAAAATACATCTGTTCATTCACAAAGTATTGTCAAGTTTTTTACCTTCTAGGGTAAATAAGAAGTATTTATAAAATATTTTACCTCTAGGTTGGGTATTAGGAAAATTTTTTTTCACCCAAAGAGTGGTGTGCACTGGAGCAGGCTCCCCAAGGAGGTGATTATGGTACCAAGCCTGCAAGAGCTCAAGAAGTGCTTGAAGGGCAATGCTCTCAGGCACATGTTGGGATTCTCAGGCTTGTCCTGTGCAGGGCCAGGAGTTGGGCTTGGTGACCCTTGTGGGTCTCATCCAATTCAGGATGTTGTATGAAGCTGTACTAACTTGCATACTACTATGAAGAATCTGTTTTAGTACAGAAAAAGAAAAATGAACTAATGGCTTCTTAATAAAAAGTAATAGTTAGCTTATAATAAAAATTTCAGTGTGCTCAGAGATGCTTTTGTGAATCTCATCTCATGGTATGTGCTATTTGCATAAAAGTCAGTGTCATCAAGAGTTGGGCTTTGTCATTTTCAGTATTTTATGAGTTGGTTTCTCCATCTGAGTTGTGCCTTGAAGAGCCAGAGAGTGGGACCAGGCAGAGATGCAATAGTACAAAACAGATCCAAGGAAAAGAATTGCTGCTTTCAGTTGGTATCAGATCTGGTTAAATAGGAGGTGGTTTAAGCCACAACAAAGTAGGTGAGGTTAAAATAATCTTTGGGCATATTAATATTTGATTAACCGTGTGCACATACTGAAATGTAATATGGCTTCTTCACCTCTCCTGGTTTTTTTTTCTTCTCCCAGTTTCAGCATATTATTGACCAAGCCTGATGGTTAAAAGTAAGGAAAAATAGTGCAGTTTGGTAAGCATCATGAATGCCTGATGTTTTTTGACTCATAGGTCTTTGTCTAGGAACTCCTGACTGGTTGTATTTGTACAGTTTGGATATAAGAACTTGTTACCTTAATTTGATAAATTTATTGATGTAAGTCAGTTCAACTGAAGTAGCAAGGAAATGAATGTACTGTAGCTTCTCAACATATTTTCTTCTTGACAATGGCCAGTGCTTCACTCCGGTTTTTAGAGGGAATTCCCTTGCTGCTTTTTGTTTTTAAAAAGTATGGTGAGACTTCTGTGTTGGAAAACATGCTTTTCTTTTTTGAGAGTTGCAAATTGTTAGAATTGCAGCAAATCACTCTTTGTTGTCCTTGCAAAATCTGTTTGAAGACATTTTCAGCAAGTCAAGAAACAGCAAATGTGGCATGCCCCCAGGGCAGCTAACACTGACTATGGAAAGTAGTTGGCTGGTGAAGGGGGAGTTGAGTCCATTTAATAAAGTGAACACGGGCTTGCAGACTGACAGATGCCAGAGATGTATGATGTTTGCAAGTATTATTTGAGGAGTTTTACAGATAGTTTTTGCATTTATCGATGTTGAGTCTGGTTCTGCTGCTTGTTTTCTGGAGAATGCTGAAAAATTGTGAAGGCACAAAGAAGACCCTTTGAACATTTGAAGAGCAAGTGAAAATGCTTCAGCGTCTTGAAAACTACGAATACCATATAGCGTATGTTTTTTGCCATTACTTAATCTGAAAGTTAAAGACTTATTTATATCACAGGAAAAAATCTTGATGGGAAGTTTCTCTAAGAGACCAATGTGCATGAAGATCCAAGTGTTGGCAGAAGCTATACAAATTCAGATTATAAACCTGCAACTGCAAAAGTAGTAAGATACCTCCTTAAGACTATAATGGACTTTTCATTCCTGGAAAATCTTAAATTGTTTGGATTTTTTTCCCCCCTAAGTTGCAGTCTTGTTCACTTATACCTGTTGGACTTGAAGTATTAAGTCCTGAAACTCCTGTTCAGGGTATGAGGCTTGTTGATTGTCTTGCCTTAAAAAGAAATGTTTTGAGTCTACTTGCAAATCATGAAGTTACATTACTTGAAGGTACATGTGTGAGTGAAACTTTTCAGTCTGTGAAGAATACATCCTTAAGACATTTTACAGTTTAATCTTTTTCATATTTAAAATACTTGCAAGTAAGGTCTCAGATGGTTTCTTCTGGTAGTTCTTACTTTGTTATCAGCGTTGTGATACAAAATGGAGGTGCTATGCTGTAATAACTGTCTTGGGGAGATGTTTTTAGTGTCTGGTTTTGTTGGTTTGGTTGTTTTTTTTTTCCACTTTCTTAGTTTTGAATACTAGGCTGTATTATTTTAGTATATATACATGCCCGTGCAAATATACATTGAAACAAAACCAAATAGCTGAAGATAGTGATACTATGTTTCTTTTCGTATATAGAGACACTAAATAAATATGTTCAATTCAAGTTGCTGTCTTACAGGCATGTAAAGATAGCAAACCTAACATTTTTCAAAGATTCTTAATGTCCGGAAAGTGGGTTTAATAACTTAGCTTTGTTATGCTATTGAGATAGATATATTCTGAAGTACTTCAAAAACCTTAAAATTCTCACAGTTCTTGTATATACAGTGTTTTGTCATCTATTACCATGACTGGTTTAATTGGAAAATAGAAAACACTGACAGAAGAACACAGAGGTGTGTCTAAGCAGATTCTTATAGGCATAAATATGAGCTTGGCAATAGACTTAATGAAGTTTTCTCACAAATACAGTCAGTATTGTTGGCTTTTTGCTACACATGCTTAGAACTGCTGCATCTTCATGCTGTTTGGGAGCCTAAGGTCAAATGAGAAATCCAAAATATTTCATTTTATGAAGAGGCGTTTAGGCACAGCAGTACATTTCCTGTTTACATAGCCAAATCTTTTTTTGTATGATGAGAGATTTCCTGATACAGTCATACAGAATTTTTGAGTTTGCACTTTCAAGCTGTAGCTTCTGTTTCTTAGCCATCATCTGCACCCCAGCCAGCATGATACAATTCATTTTCCCGTGAACTGATACGATGTTCGTCTAAGTCTTACCGCCTTACCCAGATTGCAGGATGGAAGATGAAAATGTTAAGGCCATGTTCAAGAAATTTGTTTAGCATTTATTTTTTCAGGTTTAATTGAGAAATGAAAAATTACAAGTTTTGTAAAGGTACCCTTTTTTGCCATTCTTTTTCTTTTGTAATCCAAGAGACACATTGGTCTCTGGTCTAAGTGAATGATACCCACAAATTGACAGAATCTACTCACTTCCTTTAGCTCCATACAATCTAAGAACTTATGGTTTTTATATTCTTGTGCAATGTGGATAACTGGACATAGTGCTACTTTTTCTGGTTAGGGCCTTCTCTGTGTAGTTGAAATGCAGCAGGTTAAAATGTGTTTATTCTTATTCTGTTTGCATTGCTACAGCACAACAATGATGTAATTCTTTGTTTTGTTGATTCAGTTTGTTTTACTCTTGTCTCTTAATGCAGCTTATCCCAAATCTCCCTGGGAGAGGTAATCATCTTAAATTTACTAAAATGGCGTTGCAGATGATGTGGTTTTTTCCGCCACCAGGTTTCTGACAGCTTCCAAATCATTTGTCAGTGAAATATGCATTATGCTGTCACAACTCCTCCTAACTGACTCCAGAGGCTCTTTGATGCTCTCTGTGAGAAGCCAGAGTTGTCAATGCACCTTGAGACTTTAAGACTGTTTTACAATAAAAACTCACTTGCATGCCTACTTCTATCACTTCTCTTGAGTCATTATGGAGCTCTGAGTACTGTGTTGCTGGGTCGAGCGTCAATTTTGCAATGTTTTCTAGAACATTTAAAGTTCCCAAAGGAATCTGCGTTATTTTGATAAACATTTCTCTTGTCCCTTTGTAAATCAAAATGGCACTTGAACAACAATTGCATCTGTACAGATGGCATGAAACACAAGACAGGAATGTTACTCTAACTAGTGAATGGGTTGGGGGGATGTTTTAGTAGCTTGATACTTTCTTGGTTGGTTGGTTGGTTTGGTTTTCTTTTTAAAACATATTGAGTGATTTAAATCTTGATCCCCCTGCCCCATTGTGGGGTATGCAAGAGGGGCTGAGTGCAGTGAAGAGGGGCAGAGACTATGAGGTTCTGCACCAGTGGGAGTTGGAGTTTCTGCATATCAAATCCCACATCTGGATTCTATCAAAGTTAAACTAGTTGTATGCTAAGTTCTTGCCTTCCTTCTTGTCACAGTTGTCCCACAGTGAAATAAACCTTGTGACTTGGGGAGATCTATCTTTAACTTGTACATCTTTCTCTGGTTTTGCTGTTTATAAGCATGTGTTGAGTAATTTAAGTGTCTTGTAAGTGTTGTGGGGGGATTTCACTTCCATCTCAGTTTCTACATATGCCTTTAGTTGGAAATTTAAAAAAAGTTATTATCTATGAAAGCATTAAATACCATTTGTAACATTTGAGTTAGTTTGAATGTGTTTGATTGGGGTACTTATGAAACAGGCACTTTTAAGTGTAGGAGTGAGATCTTAAAACAGTTGATGGGTATATTGTATTAAAATAGCAAAGGTATTCAGCACATTTTTCTGAAGCTAAACAGATTCTTCAGATAATCCCTACTAACAGTGCAGTAGAATTTTTTATGCACTGTATGTCGTGCTGCCTGCAGAAGTGTTGTCATACTGTTTTGTTAAATTTTATTAAAAGTATGTTAACTCTTTAAATATGAAGTCTTCTACTTCTGTAACTCCTCATTCATTCCAGTAAGGATTGTATTTGTGCCTCTCAGAGAAATTTAAGTGGGGGAATTTATGGTGAGGTACAGATAAACAACATGGAATTTGGTCTCTCAGAAGTTCGCTTCTGCTTCTAAAAGGATGTCAAGTATATGGAAAGTTTGGTTGTTTTTTTAAACAAACAAAACTCCATAAATTGATAAAACATGTCTGCAAAACCTGATTGTTTCCCAATGAAACAAATTAATGTAGTCAGTAATTAAGTCCTATTATTACTGAAATGCAAGTTTCAGATTTTGTGAGGATACTTAGGTTTAGAGTTGTGTCAGCATCTCTGCGGTCTCAGCACTGTGCCTTCAGACTTCCAGAATAAAACTGGGCAGTTGGTGACCCTCACAGAAGTACTGAGCTTCTATAACAAGTCAAACAAAGAGACCCTCTAAATTGCATAGGCTTCTGCTAAGGTTTCCCCAAGTGTCCTCAAATAACCCCTTTTCAGAGAGGGATTTATCTTACGTGGGTTGGAATCCAGGTGCCCTGTTAGGCTCCACACCAATCTGTGACAGCAAGTGAGTTTTTTAGTTAGTTTCTGCTTTTAAGTTAGCAAATCCACCCTTTGGTTGTCCTTTGAAACTTCTTTATGGTAACTGTGCCCGTTCTGAGTTAGATTGGAAGAAACTTCACGGAATATTCAAGGGAATAATGCATCAAATAGTGATAGTTTCTGCTTCTGGCATTCTTTCTCTACTAGGCCTTAATATTTCTGACTGTTGCTGATTGTTGAGTTGATATTATAAAGTAACTGCCTGCAGTGACTCCAAGATCTTTCAAGCAGTATTAAAGCTAATGTAAATAGCATCACTGTGTAGATATATTTTTTTTTCTATGTGCATTAGTGTGTGCTTCCTAAATGTAATTTTCCTGTATCACCTTACCTCCTTGGCATTTAAGATTGTGACATCCTTCTGCTGCTTTCAAGAAAGGAAAAAATGAAAGCTGATTATGAATACATGTATCAGCAGCAAAATATGTTAGTCAGTGTTAACACCCTTTTTCCAATTTGATCTCCAGATTTTATGATGACTCTGATAAATAGTAAGACTCCTTTGAGATTCAGAAAGGAATTATTTGGCAGGAAAAAGAAGTGTTAATACAGAAAATCTACTAAAATTTGATTCCGTTATAGGAAGCTGCTGCAACTGAGTTAAGTACTTGTTGCTGCCTTCATGCCCTGGCAGTTGTAAAACCAGTTTGGTTGGTCTATCCTGTGATATTCCAGATCACTGAGTATTTTACTGGCTTAAAGCCCACATCCTCTTGTGTTTCTTTCAAGATAAATACTTTACACAGCTGGAATATGCACTTTGCTGAGTTCAGTACTTAGCAAAACTGAAGCTAAAAGAAGAATCTTGTGCTACCTTCCTTACAGCTGTACTACTGCCCTACCTTGATCTTTAAATGAAAATATTTGTTTGGACTGTAAAATATTATGAGGATTGTATAGGTTGCTAATGATATTTTCGTAAGTGTAAAAGAGCAAGAGCTAAAAGCTCTTGAATTCTCAATGGAATGTGATTTTTTCAGAAATGTGTAATTCTTCACTGAAAAAGTTGTTATGCAAGTACCTTGAGGTATTGCTTATCTGTGGAAAGATGATAAAAAATGGAATCTGACTATTGTGGACATCCATGTTATGTTTTTTCATGCAGTAGGACAAACCCATGAATTATAAAATTATGTTTTAAGTATATTTTGGGAAGCTATATACCAGCTAGTAAAGTTAGCAGCTGCATAATCTTTTAGCCACTTGGGTAATTCTGTTCAAGGAGACTTCTTAAGCCGAAGACTTTACTAAATTTTCTTGCTAAGGCTGAACTTTTGAGGGTTATTGGATTTTGTTTTTCTTTGAGGGAAGAGTAGTTTCATTTTTCATGTTAGAAGCAGGAGGAGGAAGGATTAGCACAAAGAAAAATAGGCATCTTGAGTGTCATTACTGAAAAACTGGCACTGTAAGTCCTAGTTTTTGTTTGACTTAGTTGGTGTTCTATTTCTAAGTAACTGTGTGCGTATTTTGGTGACTTCCAAAACCAATAGGAAAATAATTCTCAATGAGGCTATTTATGACAAACTTAATATTGGTTCTCTCATCTATATTTATAGTTACTGTTTCCCACACTAATTTTCAGAGCACTCGTTACTTGTCTTTACCCAGTTCATAATTAATATTCCACAGTGATTTTTTTAAAAGAAATTATTTTCAGTCTTTATGGAAATTAACAGCAGAATACACAAGATTAATTTATATATTTAGGTTGAGGGTATGATACCAAAGTTAAATTTGCTAGCTCTTTGGCTGCTAAGTAATGAGTGTGACCGGGTAGCATAGAGGTAGCTCTGATTATATCAGTGTTCTGGGCTCTTGTCTGTGCAGAGTGGGTCCCAGGAGTATTGTTTTGTATTGGAAGGTGCTTGTAAAAGCATTTAGCAAGCCTGTCTTTGTGAATAATTGGCTTGATAAGAGCTGCTATGATACACTGTATGTTTACGGAGCCAGAAGTTGTTATAGCGCAGAGCTGTGCTATAACAACAGTCAGCAGGAGTCGTTATGATCTCTCTTAACAATGTGTGGATTGGGTGTCCTTAATTCAGGTACAATTCACAAAATAGAATTGACTTTAGGGAAACTTTGTATTGCCCTTCATGTTAGACCCAAAGATATCTGCCAAACCATCTGCTTATTGGTTGCTGTAATTTTAAATAAAAGAATTAAAAATAACAAACACCATCCCTACTCCCTACTCCAGCTAGTTAGTGCCATGTTTTCCTCCTCTTGCAGCCAATATTTTAATGTGCTCTGTTTACTTATGTCAAGGAAGCTAACATGAATATTTTGGGAAGAAGATGTTTTGCTTGGCTGCTCAATGAAGTCTCTTGAGTAATTCAAAGACTCTTCATTGATTCGTGTTTATGTACATGCTCAACTGAAGATGAAAAAGGATTACAGTCAACAGACATGGAAAGGACCATCCATTGCAGTTAAGCCTTTTACATGCTCACAGAAAGAAAAAAAGATACTGCATTTGAGAGGCAGTGTCCAAAATCCAGACTACCACGTTTGTGCTCTGCTTGTTTGGTTCGTATTGCTCATTGTAAACAGCAAATGCTGTCTAGACTGAAACTTTTCACTTTGCAGAGAATTCCAGTTCCATTTTAAAAGGAATTGATGATTTGAGAATTGGGTCCAGTTACAGAACTCATTTAGTTTTAAGCTTGTTAAAAATTCCCATGGTTTTTGAAAAGTATACTTTCATGGAAAAGTACCCACTTTTATTAAATTGAATTTAGGGAAGCCGTATGTTAAATGCTGCCGGGCATTTGTAATGAAATCTACAACTCCTTTAAGCCACTTCTCATTGAGAAAAGGGAGAGGAGGAGGCTGTGATGGAATGGAAGTCCAGCTAGCCAACAAACTGTGAGCCATGCAAAACTGGTGCTCCAAGTGCAACTTTTTGCAGCGTACTTGAGGGAAAATGTTGTTATGGTGAGGTCAAGGACATTCTGCAGTCAGTCTTTGGATAAAAATACACTCCTAGGGTTAAACACCAAATTTTCCTTTATGAATAATATAAAATAACTGGTTCAGGCTCAAAGTGTTTCTATTATTTTTTTTTTTTCTTCACTCTCTCGGTGAATTATTGACTCCTTGACTTATTATTGACTTTTCCATTGTGTGTGGAAAACAAGGTGGGTGGGTATTTTCCAAAAGCTGTGTTATCAGCTATTTCAGTGTTGTTTTGTATCTTTAAAGAAGGATTTTTTTCCCATTTCTCTTGGTGAAAACCTGTGTAGGCTTCTTCTACAACTTTTATGCAAAGAAATTTTTCTTTCCTGTCTTTTCAATATTCCCTCAGATACTGATTCTTAAGATGGAGCTGTGATGAAGTTAGAGTGAAATCTTAGTTGGAATTAATCCTAGTGAAAATGTATATGTTTTTTGAGAAAGAGAAATAACATCAACATCATGCAGCACCTGAAAACTGATGGAAACATTGTATATGCAAAAATCCTATATTAAATTTACTTAAATGTAAACTCTTCTGATTTAGAAACATCAGAGTTTAATTGTGCAAACCTTAATAGTTCTGTTCCAATTTTGTCTCATCTTTTTCTTTTTTTATCTTTTTTTTTTTTTTTTTAAAGATGCTTGGACTAAAGTTTAGCAAATGGCTGTTAAGGAAGCAGGCATGTTTGTGTGTCGGGTGTTCTTCATTTTCATGGAGACTGAGTTGAAACAGAGAGCACTAACTGCTGTAGCTGGAGCAGCTGGGCCTTCTGTAGGGACTGCATTAAATGGATCAAAACAATGTTGTGCTGCTTATTTATATTTTTCTATTATTTATTTTAATGAAATTAGGATTTTCTTCGCTCTGTTTAATATAAAACTATTTCAAAATTGTGCTCCCTTGGAAGAAAGAAGTTGCAGATTTTGTGATGACAGGGAAGTGTGAGAAGCCATGTTGTTTGTAGCTCTGGTTAACATCTCCTGGTCTGACAGAATGGCATCTGGAATAATGGGCAAGAAGTTGGGATCCACAAAGGTCTGCGTAATCACCATTTTGGGGTGTGTGGCCTTAGGCCATCTTGCTTTCAGCATTTCCATCTGTAAATAGGGTAATGGTGCTGGATAGGACATAAAAACATACTTCTTTTACTCTTTCTAGACTTAGCTTGATTGAAGACTGAGAGAATTCCGTGTTCATTACAGGACTTGGATGCTATGCAGTGAGCAATAATAGGAGGAGGAAAGATCAGTACTGAACCCTGAGGAAAAAAAAAAATCATGTAATAGTTGTCCACATAGTGACTACCCTCATGCTAAGAATAATTTAGGAAAATTTTTGAAGGAGAATAGTGAAGATAATATACAAGTCCAAGGAATTAAGCTTTATAATCAGCCTTCATTGAAGCTGTTTTGGTTTGGTAGTCCAAATCAAGTTTTTGTCAGCTATTTATTTATTAATGCAGTTATTTTTACTGTTAAAAGTTATACTTAGTTTACCTCATAGTACAAATCCTTGCTGGAAGAGTTACAGCCATGTAATATAACTAAGGGTGTAATGGCCCACATCGTCTGGCTGTGAAGCAGTTGAAGATAATACAGCTTTCATCTCCCTATCATTGCTCACACATTGGAGAACATCTCCTGTGGTTCAGCTGGCAAGACAGAACATTTTCATGATTCTTACTTTTTCAATGTGAACTCAGCTGCTTCTCCTATTATTCTTTGTTACTAAAACAGATGACCCTGGGTGGGTGGCTAAAGAGGGATAACCCCTGGTGATGTATTGGCTCATCCGTGAGAGTGATAACCTCCTACTAGCAAGTGGTGGTGATCAGCTAATGGTGTCTTGAGACATTCAAGCAATTACAAAATACGTGTCCAAATCTTCCTACAAAGAGCATGAGCACAACTGTGCAGGGTTGGACATGAAGCTTATCTGGTGTTACATCCTGTCTCTAGATATGAGTGAGTCCTGTGCTGTGGGTTCTGTTTTTCTCTCATGCACGGCTCTGACTGTCTAAGGCAGAGAAAAACAGCAGGCACAATGTAGTGAGGCCTTCCACTGTCTACAGTGCTTTGGGGCTTGAAGATTTCCTGAGAGAGGGGTTAGTTATGTCTTTAATAGCTCTCAGTGGATTTTTCTTCTGTGAATTTGTCTAGTCCTTTTTTGAACCCACATAAATTTTTAATATCCAAAGTATCTAGTGATAGTGAGATTCATTATTTAACTACAAATTCTAAGAAAAACCATCTTCTTACTTCGTTTTGAGTTTGCTTCTTGCTCTGTTAGATAGCCTTTTGTTTTCACCTGGGAGACAGCCATCATTTCTGTACTGGTTGTCATTTTTTAGAACTCTTGTGGGTTCCCAGTTATCCCTTTCAGGCTGATTACTGTGTGTGCATTTCTTTAAACAAGGTATTCTTGCCATTTGCTTACCATTTACCTTTGCCTCAATTCCCTATACCTTTGATATTAAGAGACAGTGTCAAAGAGTAAGACAAAATCTGTACATAGTTTTTAAGTGCAGGTCTCTCATGGAGTGATGGAGTGGCATTAATGCTGTTTCTCTTTTTCCCCAGTTTCAAATAATTTGATAGTATTCTTGACTGTGCCTGAGTGTAGAGCACTAAAACAACCTAGTTATTATGTATCTGTTTTAATGACAATGTCTCATTTGTTAGTGATAGTAGTTAGTTCAGAACTCATTATACATGCCATAATATAAACATTACTGGTACTAATGGATAGTAAGATTATTAATTAAAGGATATCACTCTGCCAGGAAGATAACAAGAGGATGTTTTCATATGTTCCTAAATCTGTTTTTGTGACAGGAAAGTAGAACAAAATGCCAGAGAATTAAAATTTGAAAAAAATGGTACATGAACTATGTAGAAGGCTAGTTGGTCCTTCTTACAGGTTAGTTGACTTAAGAAAAACTGAACAGACTTCAGCTGAAAGTCATTCAAGTTCCTTCTTTTTGTCTGAGAAGTTAAGTAAAAAATCCAGCAAAACGAATATGAGGGATATTTCTCTCTTTTTTTTTTTTTTTTTAATACAATGATCCTGTTCTTTGAAATGCCTTTATATGTAGAAAGAAACATCATATACTGATTTTTACAGGGGTTATTTCTTATACTCTCTGGCTGAATGCAGTAAATCTGGAAAGTAAAATGCAAAAACTGTAAGTGTTAAGGAAAGTCTCATGCAAATCAAAGTTTAACTCCAAACTCCTTGGGAATGCTTAATTCTGACTTGTTTAAGCAGGAGCTCACCTGGTGAAAAACTGATTTGTAGTTGTGTGTTTCATTAGTTAATGAAGCATATTTCATTTGGCTGATATTTTTTCCCCCCATTATTAGAATGTAGGTATTTTGGTAACAGGTTTTTGAATTTATGATACTGCAAGTGATTTAATTTAAACCCTCAAAAGTGTACCTTTAAAAGGCTTTTAAGTGCTTTCATGGCTCTCATCTCTGCATTTTGTGAATTCCTGTCATATTTTACAGGTAGAAGACAGTTTAACTAGCATGTTCAGCTGTTTTGCTGTATGAAACTGATGTGTTTAGTATCCATTTTCTCTAAGTAGTGAGAAGGAGCTAAGCAGTGCGTAGTAGTGGACTGCCTCTATGGTAGACTGAATGCATAAAAACTGCCTTTAGGCCAAATTTGGTCAAGACATTTAGTGACATTTAATGTCACTGAACAAAATCCTGTTTGATTAGGAATCTCAGTTCTGCCCTCCATGTGTGGAAGTGCATATGTGACTCTCTAAACAAATGTTACATCTGTTTGTGTGTGTGTGTGTTAGAACTCTCACGCCCCCACCCCTTGTTAAGTGTAGTACTGAAGTACAATGTGGCTGTGATATGACTTGTCTGATCAAAAGAATCTAATCAAGCCTTGTATTCCTGAGCTTTACTAGCCTGAAAGAATTTCATATGGAAAGTGTTTCATTTCCTTTAAAGCCAAGTGGTAGTATTTTCTTCTTTTTTAAATAAGCTAAATATATGCATTTTAATTTTTTCCCGTCTCCTCCTCCTCCTGGTCTTACAACACATTTTACTTTGTTGCCCAAGCACAGAAAACTTTGTCAGGAAGAAGGGTGAGCAATGCTTCTGTTTCCCATGACCCTCAACTCTAATGTTGTTCCAAGAGCTCACTACTTAGAAATGCCTTGATAACTGCTTTCATTCCTTTCATCCCTCCCCCACCATCCAGCAAAGGCCAGTGGGACCCATCCTCCTTTGAGCAGCTCTCTTCACAGAACAGGGGAATCTACTTAATGTAAAAGTCATGGAACATAAAAGCATTGGAAGATACATGACAGAATTTTTTACAGCTGAAGATATGCATGATAATTGCTGCAGTGATTTATTCTTGGTTTCCTAGAAGCAGCTTCTCAGAGCTCCCTGTTCATACCACAAATAATCTTATTTTTTATTTTTTCCTCTGGATAGGAAGGGTAGGGGTAGTAGTGGGGAAATTGCATCTCATTCTGTATGTGCACAGCACAGAACTGGCAGAACTGATCTTGGTCAGATACTCAGAACTGTGGCTCCTTAAGAATGTGTTGCAGCATAGGCTTTAATTATATTCTGATATTATATTATCCTATCGTGCATTTCTTTGTTTTTCATTGTCTGCAAATAGGCACATGTACTTTTAAAATTTCTTTGGATGCATGGTAAGATTGAGAACAAACAGAGAAACATGTCTTTTCAAGTACTACTGAAAGATCATCCGATGCACCAATACCTTACATTGCACTAGAAATGTGGGAATTCCCGTGTTTTTTCTGGCAAATCCCTAGCTGCCAGACAGGAAATCACTCTCTGCTTTTTCAGCCTCTGACAGCATCTGCTGTTAGTTTCTATGTCCTCTTTTTTGTGGTGCTTCTCTGCCTGCTCAGTGTCGCTGGGATGTGGCAGGAGGAGTGAGAAATGACGTAGCATGCCTGGTAAACCATGTTTCATTGAAAGAGTCTGGGGGGAGAATACTGGAACATGGACCCAGCTCCCTGGAAAAGTCTGACACTGTTCTGGGAAATAAACATCCGTGGGGTGGGGGAAGAATGTGGAAGATCATGAAAGAGCATTTAAAATCCCCAGAAGGAGCAAGAGAAAGTATGTTGAGGGTCAAAGCAAGTTTGCAGGGACGAAAGTTTAGTAATCTTTGAGACATTGAGAACTATGGAGTAGTTTTATCAACAGACAGGGAAAATACTGAGAATGCAGAATGATACTCAATTATTTGAGAATGGAAAAAAAGTAGGGAAATATGCTTGTTTTCTAAGATTTATTTTTCTCCAAGACAGAAGAAATGTTGGAATATTTCAGTCCTTACAGTGGATCTTGGCCAAAAAGTTTACAGGATGAAAACAAGCATATCTGCAAAACTGTCATTGTATAAAAATGTTTTGGTTTAATGTAATTTAGAAAAATATAATAATATGCTAGAAATAGTACTAAGTTATACCCTACAGCAAATCTTTACAATTTCAGAAGTAGAAGGAAACCAAATGCTTTCTGAAAATTCTAGCCTTATTCGTGGAAAAATACTGTAAAAAATTGCAGTGGTGGCAAAGGAAAATTTCCTCTTCTGCTTTGTACCATGTGATTAGTCACTTGTAAAGTGTAGTTCTGTGAATATGGTTTGATGATTGAAAGGTTTAGACCATGGTAATTCCCTGCAACGTCAGTTTTTTTCTAATCAAATGCAACAGTATTGTTAGACAGTCTTATAAACTGAAATATTGAGAAAGGATTTTGTAAGAATGAGGTAATGAGAAATAAAATACAAGGATGTGGGAATATCACTTAATATGAGAAACAGCTATGAAGTTACATACATGTTTTAACTTCAGAGAAACAGATGAGCAGTTTGTACTGTGTGGTGTCATCCACATTAAGGGTTATAGGGCATACATTTTTAGTTGCATTTGTATTATTTCATGTATTTATAGTTATGAAAAGTCAAAACAAGTAAGTAATTTTATAGACTTTACAGCTTTTGCATACTAAACTAAAGTTCATTTCTTTCTATTCTGATTATGTGAATAAGGTTAGGTTTCCACATCTACACATGAAGTGAATGGGGGTAAGGAGAGGAATAGTGAAAAGAGGGATGAAATATTATCAATATTGTTTTTTGTCTGTATAATATTATTTGGTTTACAGTTATTTTTCAGGGAAGTTTTATTATGTTTTTTATCAAGTAAGCATGCAAATGTGGTGTAAAAATCCCCCTCTCATTAGATATCAGTGTTGCGTTCTTGGAGTGTCTTCAAGACGTATTAGATTTAGTTCCTAACTGTAGAGGATTACTAAGAATATCCAAAGTACTGCTCAAGTGTCCAACAAAAGGAAGTTGTGATTTTACAGCGTTGGTATGAATAGCTATGATGTTTACAGAACATACAGACTTTTCAGTAACTCTTGCCTCATAGTGTTAAGAAGGTGGGGATTTTGTTGCATTTGATCAAGGGGATTTCTCAGTACTTTCTAGAATGGGAAAGTAAATTGTGCATTTTTCTCATGGAAATATTCATGAGTAAGAGAATGACACTGAAAAATTTCGGTGGCTTATGTAACCCCAGAGGAATGCAGCAATGCATCGACTGCATGTTGACATATTCTCCTGATGTCCTTTCCCTGGAGATTGTGGGAAAAAATTAGCTTCCCTGAAATTAAGAGCAAAGCATAGAGCCTAAGGTAAAAAAGTAATCTGGCATTGTAGGGGTAGGGAGTTGGTAGACAGTTTGTTTTAGTTGCTTATTGTTGTTCCATGAATAGCAAATTGGCAAAGAATATGCACTGATGAAGCTGGCAAATAAAGGGAATAAAGAGTTTATTGAGATCAACAATGAAAGACTGTGTCAATACAGAGCAGTGGCCCTAGAGCTGCAAAATCTCTGGCACTAGGCACTGGATTCTCTATTCCCTTGTGGTCTTCTCTTGTGGATTCTTTAAAAAGCCTTGTGGCAAACGGACAGCATTAGCTCCATCAGCCCTTGCAGATAGTCTCTACTCTGTGCCAGCCTGCCAGCCTGCCCTTGTTTTGTCAAATTAAATTCTTCTGCAGAAGTTTGGATAAAATGTGGTCACTCATTAGAGGAAAGGGTTTTTTCTTCCTTTTGTCTTTTTTTTTTTCTCGTGACAATCATTAAAGTTAATATGATCCGGAAATTAACTCAGCTGAGAAGTAAAGAATAACAAATGTGTGTAAATAATTTCATCAGATAGACTTCTAAAATAGAAATACCGTGGAAAATATTCCATGCAAAAGAAGGACTCCAATATTGAAAGCCATGAAACCAAAGACGTCAGAAGCTGCATCAGCTGACTGTACGATCTTTTTGTCAATGTTTAAAAGGCGTGTTAATGTGCACTGTAAATTGCTCTCTAACTATAGATGATCTGGACATGTTATGGCGGTGATGTTTTATTAAATTGGGATTGCCTGTTCTGGCAGCAAGCCTGAGAATTCTTTTCGTGTACAGTTGAAGCAATTAATTGTGTTACGAGCATATGTGCCAACATTCCCATGCTCAGGATTGCGGCTTTGGGCTGATTTGTAAGACATTTTCAGGTCCCCGTATTTGTGCTGACCTGCTACCATGTATGTTATGAATAGGAAGATTTTTCTAAATGTGATAATTATCTAATACCATTGATATTTATTTATTTTTCAATTTAAATTAGTAGTGAGCAATGAAGAGTGGAAAGGCAAAAATAGTGAAGAAAATACATTTTGGTGCTCTTCTCCGAATTAAGACCAACTACTGTGAAGCTGGGAGTTTTAATGAGAAAGCCCTTAAGCCAGGAAGAAATTTGAAATATAGCAGTGATATACGCAATCTTGTATGATGACTGCTTTTAACTGCTTAATCATTCATACTGCCTAAATATAATTGTACTGCCAGCTTCTGTGTTTACAGTGTATGGTGTGGAAAAAGATATCCCACTGTGACATGTTCTACTTACAATCAAATTGACTGTAGCAAACACAGAAGCTGTTGAAGTTCAGTGCTTCTCAGTAGGGTGTTCTTGTTCCTCCGGCTTATTTCTGGCTGTTGATATAGCTTGTATCCGTGAAGCTCATTCCCTCATAAAATAACAAAGCCAAGGAAGTTCCCTGTTCATCTTCACTGTAAAAGAGGATGTCATGAACTATTTAAGAAGACATGTATCTCACAAGCATTTTTCTAAATAAATAATGTTTTGCAGATTTGTATTTGTAATACTGAAAGCCCTTTTTTCACTTTTATGAATTTTTAAATGCTTCCTTGCTTCTGTCATTTAGCATGGTAAGAACACTGCAAATTATGCTCGTAGCTGCTGTTTCACAATAATAATCTCTCTCATATAAAAACTACTTTCTCAAGTGTTTAAATAACTTAGCCAGAACAATTGTTTATAGCATGAGAGTTGCCTATGAAATAAATCAAAAAAATAAATCTATTTGTAAAGCAATTAAAAATAACCATAACAATGACTCATTTTCAGGTATTGAGGAGCAGAGGTCAATGAACTAGATAAGTGTTTCTCTGCATTTTAGCATGCTCTTTTATCAAGCACTCTGGCAATACTGTTCGATTTCTGCTGTGTTTTATTCACATATTACAATGCCTTAGTGCTGAGTTCTGCTGATTAGCTTGGGTTTTTAATAAACGTGTATGTCAGTGCATGACCAAATGAGACAGCTCATCAAGCATGGCACCACAATGCATCTAATCATATCTGGTAGTGGATTCCTACTGCCCCAAAGGTTTGAAACACCAAAGGTGACTGTACGTGGTCTCCTTTCCAGTCTTCAGCTGTCCTGTAATTCAGCTGACTGAAGGATTGCCTCTAATGTTCTAGGTCAGTCATCACCCCTTTGCTTCTGCTTTCTTTGAAGCCATGTAATAATAGCTAGCTTTGTGTCAGATGGCCAGATATGTTGCTGTTACTGTATTAGCCAGAGTGTCTGTTGTCTGAAGTCCCATTTACTGCATTCCAGCTGGTGCTCGGGAGTTCATTTAGGCATGTTTAATCTTCTCACTAGATTTCAACTGCTGTTTTTCTATATTAACCCCAGTGAATGATACCAAGCTTTTTCAGGATAATTGACATCACTCAGGAAGAACATTGGTTATTAGAACTCCATTTGCTAATGAAGTCATCTTTGTAAGCAGACAAGTGGAAAGACTTTGGCTTTGACATGTTTGCTGAGAACACTTTCTTGCAGGCTGCTACTAGGGTAGGGATATAAATCCTCTGCAAGTGCAAAAGTTTCTTGCTTTTGGAGATTGATTTATCCCTATCAAAAGTTTGGACTTTGTGCTGTTCTTCCAGACACCAGACTGGCAAAACCAAACAAATGACAACCTTCCCAGCCCAATAAAACAATTCATTGTGCTTACCAACTTGTGGAAATCTTGTCAGGTGTCCTTATGTGTAGGACTTTGTCCTTGTTGTGACAGGCTGTGCCATGCCAAAGCATACACTCGTTTTTTCATCCTTTGAGTAATAGCATCTATAATTTCATCACATTGTTGCAATGTATTGTTCTTTCCTTCTCCTCAAGACTCTATATAAGAAATTATTTTACGATCTGTTTAACAAATCTAGGACAAGAAAGTGGAAGAACAATTCTGGTAATACAAAGGGTTTGGATCATAATTTTATCATCCTATATTGAGCTGTAAGGCCCTGATGCCTAAAATAAGTTAATACATTACAGTTCATATTCCATACTTCTCTTTGGCAGTTTCAAAGAAAGTGAGTCTTAAATAAACCTGCCTTCTAGAATAATCCAGAGGAATTTTTTGCATTTTTTTATTGAAAAAATACATGTTAAGGAGATTAATCAAATTTATAAAACTTCAGGGAGAAGTACAATAGAGTAGTGCATTTTCTGATTCCTTGGTGACTTTCCTGGATGGATGATGACTTTTATTATTCTTTCACTAGCACTATGATACTGATGGTTGGTATTGTATGTATCCATATGCAATACTGATGTTACATTACTTTATTGTGGTTAAGCTTTGTTGTGGTTATCCTTTTATTATTTCCGGTCACAGTGTAGTAGCTTTTTAGTACTTCCTCTGTCAGCTCCACAAAAAAAATAAATCTTGTTGGCCAGCTGACTTGCTGCAGCCCTTACTAAAACAGGCAACTCTGTCACAATTATCTCCTTGCTCTGACAGTAAGTAGTGTGTAGATGGCTACTCTTGACTATGTGTCTCACTGCAAAATGGAACTGAATCCTTCTTTGGAATCTGATAAAACAGGGAACAAATGGTAGAGGGAACAAACTGTCAGAAAATACATATTAACAGAACTACCCCTCTGGCAAATGAAGGTTATCAGGTTGCATTTTCATTCTTTTGCTGGTACCCAGAGAGATTACTTCATTTGAGTGCCTGCAGAGGAGCAGGGGCAACAACATTTGTGAGTGCATTGAGACTTTTGAGCAGCCATCCTTCCCTGCATGATAGACTTGTACCACCAGTCAATAAAACTGGTGAGGTTTTTATAGTAACTTAGAAGATTGGTTGTCTCTGCTTGGAAGGAGATTTCTGTCCTGAGCTAAGTGAATGTCCTAGTTCATGTGGATTCAATGAAAAGAGGGACATGACTTTACAATGTACCTGCTGAGTAAGAGCAACTCTTAATAATGCCATGTAGCTTGCAGATTCTAAAAAGTTTATTTGTTTGGTGTGGTGATTACCTTCCTTCTGGAAGCAGCAGCATGCGTTGAGGAATCTCAGTGACATCAAGACTTTGGGATATACTGTGATAAATGACATCTTGTAAAACTGGGCAAGGTCTCTGCTCTATCTGTGCTTTTCATTGTTTTGTCCATCATTTGCCTCTTCTTGATTGGAGACAGTTGCTCTTAAATCCGGTTTAATTCAGTTTTGAAGCTTGGTATCTTTTAGAGAAGATATGCTTACTGCACAGCTGCTCCTTTCTGTGGCTGGGAGAATTTCATAATCAATTAAAATGACGATGCTCCTAAGAAGGTGATAAATACAACCAAGTGGCACCACTTGGTCCAATGTTGGTGATTCAACTGCATTGTCAAACTTAGAGTCTTACAGAGTAACTCCTATTTCAGCCTTTAGGAAGATGTCCAAGTCAGCTGGAATTTTCTGTAGAATAATATTTTTTTATCTTTTCAGGTTAAATTAACTTTGTACAGAACTTGTAAGTGTTACAGGAAACATCTGACCTTGGAATTTCATTTTATTCTTTGCTACATTAAACAGCTTTAATCTTATTAGGGTATCTTCTAATACTCTGAAGGTATTAGAAAAGGCCTCATATAAAGGCAGATATCTCCAAATGGTATTTTGCTGCATGATTTTATCAAGTTACCTAATAAGCTCCTTAATTCTTCAGTCCCACTGTTTCTGAGTTAGGTTAAACATACCTCCTTCGGGTTCAAAATGTGTAAACTGTGTCTGATTTGCTGACACAGTGAAAGAAAGATTGGCATCATGTATCAATAATCCAGGATATGAAATGGAGACTCCTCCTTTGGTATTTTTAACATTTATTTTCCTTTCACATTGGTTCCACCAAACCCTGCATATGTGGAAGAATGATAGGGGAGAGCCCATGCTCCCTCATTTCCTTTCACATTCACAGAGATGCTGTTCATTGTGGGCAGTTATTAGGTTGTCCAAAGGAAATATATCTGCATTCCTATTTGCAACAGTTAATTTTTACATTCCAGTGTACTTGCAGTATAGAAACTTTTTCATTCAATTACGTTAAGGCCATGTAGTTCCTTTCGACATCACTTGGCATACAGCAATTTTGTATAAGGGTTTAGGACTCAGTGTGGTAACTTGGTGAAGGAGTGTACAATAAAACTGTGTTTCTTCCTTTTAAACTTGAATTTGTTCGCAGCAGGATATTTTCAAGTTTAGATCTTTCTAACAAATGTAGACCAATCATTTACTTAGCTATGAAAGATGTATTTGCATAAGATACAGTGCTTCATCTTATAAAGATTATTTTGTTTTCATCTATACAAACAGTAGGAAACACTTTGTGTTTAGCATCTAATTTGTTAATAAACTTAATAATATAGTCTTCATGTACAGCACAGTAGGAAATGTGCAGTAAGGATGCAATAATTCTGGGTAGGATTCTTTCCTGTTTTCCATTTTCTTTATCAAAAAGATACAGAATTTGTTTTCCCAGTTCTTTACATCTTCGTTATTTATCAGATATGCATACAGAATTCCCAACTAATAGAAGAAAAAAAGTCTGTTCATGTCTGTCCAAAGATGATGGTTCTCTTTTTGGACTGATGTACCATATAGCTGCCTGTAAAAATACAAAATGAACAGGCATTGAGTAAATTCTGGGCAGCGCAAAATCCAGGTAGGGATTCTTTTGCTTGATAGTGATTACCTTTAATTAAAATTTTAAAAAGCAGTCATCTTATTTTGTGGATTTTTACTGGGAGGTGTTTGAAAGGTTTTTCAATCTTTATTTCATTTAGGATAGTGGAGTTGTTCTTTGAATGGTTCATTCGAATTTAAATGATGCTTTGTTTGTATGGGGGTCGTTTGTGTCTTGATTTAGGACATTAGGCCAATTTGTATATTTGTATGTTAGGTTTTATTCCTGCCTGTAGTCTACTTACATATGCAATTTGTCACTAGAATTAATTTCTTATACTAATTTCTTGTTTTTTAAGAAGTATGAAGGTTCTTCAGTTGTCAATGTAATACATGTATTAATGTTTGAAATCTTGCATCAGCCTATTTCATTGGTGTCTAGGAAATCTCAGGTTCTTTGATTTTGAAGTGGTGATGGTGATTTTAAAATTATGTTAATGTCCAGAAAAGATACTGGAAAGGAAACTTTGTAAACAGAAAAAATACTTAATGCAGAAATGCATGATGCCTTGCTCCAGTGAAGTTCTAGTGGAGTAATTCTGATTTTCTGTTTCTTTTTTCCTTGAATTCTAGATTTATCCATGGCAGTACAAAAATTTTCACAGTCTTTACAAGATTTTCAGTTTGAGTGTATTGGAGATGCTGAAACTGATGATGAAATTAATATTGGTAAGTAGGCTCTTTGCTCTGCTTGCAGTAACATTTTTATAGTTTCTTATATATCTAGCATGTTATCAGAATTATAGTGGGGCAGTTCACAGTTATTTTTTAATGGTTCATGTCACAAAACCAGAAAAATTTCAATAAATAGAAACCATGCTGTTCCGGTTTAAAAATACATGTCAAAAAAGCTATGTCTTCATGTCAAAAAAGCCATGGGTTTTTTTTCATGGCAAAAAAGCTGTGTTTTCATGGCATAATTTGATTTATTGTTGTGGAAAGTATTCAGCAGTACTTTTGTCAGCTGAGTCAACTGTGAATCCTCTAAATTCTGCTGCTACTTTTATTGTGACAGTTTTCAATGGGTTACTAAAAGGTACACAAGTTTCTATGATGTAACATAAGCCTGGAAAAAGCCACCTAAGTGCCTAGTAAGACGCAGGAAGTATTTAAAGGTCTAAAAAGAGGAATATGTTCATTACAACTTGTGCATTCCTGAGTATATGGTTGTCTGAACTTCTGCCAGTGAAATTTAGTAGCTGCTTATTGTTCTGTTTCTGCACACACCCAGAAATTCTGCATTTGCAGGACTGAACAGCTCAAATTGTCTTGAATGTAAGCCTCTTTAAGGTCATCAAAATATTCTTCCCTCAGCAGACTAATCCTGGAAATGTTTCCAGGATTCAGAAATTCAGCCACTCTTTACTGCAAGGCATTGCTGCAGTTGTAGTGATGCTTTTTTGCACAGTAGCACAGCAGCTGGAGTGCTTTAACCCCCACTGGTAAGAAATTTGGATTATAATCTATCTTCAGAATGGCTAAATTCAGTATCATGAGTCTTACATACCACATGGCCCCCATGTGTCTCCGAAAACATCTGAGAGGAAGTAAGATGGTTCTTAAAGAGTAGTGGCTTCTAAAAATAAATAATTTGGCTGTACAAGAGGGAACATAGGACTTGTTGGTATTTTTTTAAAGAAGTTCTACGTAATGCAGAGAGGAAACTCAGATTTAGTCTTTTCCAAGTGTATCTATTATTGTGATCTATTTTCAAGTCTCCTCTCTCTTCAATTTTTTCTTTTCCTGACTGAGTCATTGGACAGAAGACCTGAGCTGCTTGTTATCACTCACAGGGTTTGCCTCATCCTCTCCCTACAACATTGTGGTAGTCAGAAAACTGTCATCAAAGATGACTGGTATTTGGTCACTGTCTTCCAATAACTTTTGGCAGGGGGGTGGGAGGGGAGGTTTAATTTCACTGACAGTTAAAAGTAGGGGAGTGACATCACTGAGCTGCTGCTACTCAGGTACAAAACTGCATGCATTCTTCAGGTGTATCCAGCTTGGAAAGAGAAATGGTGTGTATGTACTCTTTGGCATGCTAGATATTATTTCTTGGCTGTTAAAATTATATTGTAGATATATTTATAAACTAAATCTGCAGTATCTCAGTTATATGTCTTAGATTTGGTCAATAACTTTTTTAAAGACATACGATTTTGCATTTAAAATGAGGTGACTGAGAACAAAGGCAACATTCATTTTACTTTTAACCTAAACATAGCAAAGAAAAGGCATTTTATTTTTTGGACGTTAAACAGGCATTTAAAACTGTTTAGGAAAAAAACAGCATTCATGAAGCTTGACAGCTGATTTGTTTCACTTGAAGCTTCAAAGAAGGGATTTCTAGCTTCTAAAGGACCAATCACTTGATGGATTGTCATACACACCAAAGAAGCTTGTAAGAGTAAAAGGTAAACTGACAGGAATCAAATTCAAGTCCAACAGAGCTTGAATGATACTGTGTGCTTTTATAGGGTAAGGCGCAATTTTTGATCTCCCTAGAGCAGTGACCTAGAATTTATCCATATCTTTAGCATGCCCCAACAAGATACATGTTTGCTTATCATCAAAGACAGCTTTGTATAGATGAATCCTACTCTGTGCTTCCTTCTGCCTTCACCTCCTTTTTTTAAGAATGTCTGCAACTGTGCAGGCCAGTGGGAAGTTCTACTTCAGTCTGCAGTGATACTCTGACTTGATATGATTTGTAAAAACCTACCATATACATAGGGGCTTATTGTAAGGACTACATTTCTATTTCAAGCTTAGCATTGAAAATCTACCCTAAGACACCTTAGCACTGGAAATTCACCTCTACATAAGACTTCTTCTGTCAGGATGTGATTATTTAAAAGACAAAAGTTTCAGATTCTTTCAGCATTAAATGTAAGGGATTTAAGTGATTTTTTTTCTTTTTTTTCTTACCAGCTAAAAATATTTGGAATTGAATTGATAGCTCCATTAACAGTTTTTGAGGCAATACTGGAGTTGAGGGTCTCCCTTTAGTCACTAAGCAAAACTCTTTTTTTTGGCTTCTTTTTTTTCCAGTCTAAGATCTAATAAAAGCAGTTTTATTTTCATTTCCTATAACGTGTGCATTTTTAGTTGCTCTCAATATAATTTATCTATTCCAGTGAGCCCATTACATGAAACACATAAGAATTAGTAGTAGTTAAGCTTCATGACACTCCACATAAACAGAATTATAGTGGTCTTCATGCTTATTTTAATCCATCTTGTATTTAATCCAGTGATTTATTTGTTTGGGTGGGTTTTTTTTTTTTTAATTCCTGTCTTTGATTTCTAATTCTTCCATAGAAGGGGTGTTCTTCTTTGACAAAAAAAATCTTATCTGTGACTGTGGCTGTATAATGCATTTTAGGTATTTTTTTCATGTTGCTGCAGGTTAGCCAGATTTATCTTCATAGCCACTTTCAGATACACCATGCCTAGTTTAGAGTCATTTTATGCATGAGCTGTAGGCAATTTCTCTGACTTTCTTGGATAAGCAGACTGCCTTGTTCCTCAAATCATCTACAGCTTCTTTTTTGTTTTTAGTTGGTTTTTTAACTGTGAACATCAAAGGATTCAAGCTATAAAAACCTTTTCCGTTTTTAAGCTTTTTGCCAGAATATTTGGTTTGGGAAACAAGGTGTCCAGCTTTACTAGCTTTTCTTATTAAAAAAATAAAACAAGCTGGCAACAATTGCTGGTTTTGTCTCTTCCTCTGCTTTAGAATGCTCGTGGAAGCATGTGATCTGCAACAGTGCATGGGCTGTGCTATTTGATGATAGAACATGGTTGTTAGCTCCAGTTGCATGTGATTCAGCCAAGCTATAATTGTTTTTTGTGCCACTAAAAAGTTTTGCAGAAAATAGCATTTTCAATGCAAAAATAGCAAGATGAATGACAGAAAATTAATACTACTAAAAAGCCACAGTAATGAAGGTTTTATGTAACTTGCCCTTACTCTGAGAAGAGGGTGTTGCTTTCCTAATCTAAAAACTGTGCTTTCCTCAGAAATACCAACACTTGATAACACTTTGCCATTTGCTTTTTAGACATATCACCCTGCCCCCTTTGTAAATATTATGCACAAAAATTAAATACTTAAGATTGACAGTGAATGTAAAGGAGGTCAGTAATTTGTCATGCCCAGTGGGAGTTCTGTGTAAAAAGGATGCAGGATTTTTACATGTTTCACACCATATAGGTAACACAGAATGTTACACAGATGGGACAGCTGCAAAAACTATGTTTTCATGATCATCTATATTTTTCCTCAGTATACACTACAGGCATAAATTTTGCAAGGAGAAGGTTTGCCCAGCTCCTCCTAGTGTTGTGTCACCTGGATCTCTCCCCAGGAATTTCCCTGTTTTGATCCTCTTTTATTCTGTTTGTGTTATCTGGTTTATGGCTGCTAGAGATGAAAATAATAAATGTTATTAACTCAATGGAATTCTGTCTTGTGCTTTTAACAAGTTTGTGTCTATTTTGTATTATGGCTAATTATATATCAGTGAGATCTAATATCTGCAGTGTAAGACCATGCTCTTCAGCATTAAAAAAAATAAGACAAATAAATACATTCCTATATTCTGGCATTTTATTTTATCTGTTTTGTTTTATCTGTATCTGTTTTTTATTAGCATGTGCTGTTTAGGAAAGTGCACTGAAAAGCGTGTGTGTTTCACTCTGTAACTGCTGGTTTTGAAGTTTGGGGGTTTTTTTCCTGAAGAGAATTATATTATGACAGATGTTTCAGGTAGCATCAGATGCTTAATTTAAGAATGTAATAGGATTGTGATGATTTATGAAATCATTATTAATTGAGCCACAAAGAATAGGTCAAAAGTTCTAAAATGTGGTGTCTTTTCTTGTGGGAACTGAATTCTTTTCTTGCCACTAGCAACTGGTGACCTTTGCTGACTCACACCTCAAGTCATTCATGGGATTATTAAATTGCTAGCAACTAGCAATCTACAGAACTGTTAGCTCATACCTGGCAATTACGTTGTTTACAGCAGTTAGTTTCAAGTTGAACTTTGAAAAATCAACTCAAATGTACTGGAGAGAAAGAAGTCAAAACCAACCAAACAAATGCAGAATGCTAATAGTAGTTCTTTGTTAGAGTCCATTGCTGTGTTTTGCTTTCTTGTTCTAGCTGAGCAATGATGCCAGAAGCTCAGCCTTCTTTTTTTCTCATACTGGGCATCCACATGCACAATGCTTTTCAGTTAGCATTTGCTCTAGCCTCTCAGAGAGCTTGTCAGAGGACAACCATCCTGTAATTCAAAGCAGCAAATAGATCTGTACTGGGAAATTTATATATAAAACTACACAAAAAAAGAGGAAAAAAATAATGATGTTTCCTTTTCCCCCCCATCTCTTGTAACAATGTATAAGTTTAATTGACTTTAAGAGGTACCAAATTCCATTTTTAATGGTATGTACTGTGGATACAATGCTCTATTCAAATAAATAAGTTTAAAACAACAAAAAAATTGTATAGGAGCTTTATGCATGCCTAGTGTGTAGAGACGAATCTTGACAATCAGTCTATGGACTTGGCAATCTCCAAGTTAGGACATTGTCTTTTGGAGGTTCATCAGGAACCTGAGATGGTAGATGTCAGGTTGCTCATTATTTCAAGCCACTGTTGCTTGTGGTGTGTAATGGCTTCTTGAATTTGCTTGGCTCTTCCTGAATTATTTATTAAATGCAGTCGAGCCACCTACAGTCTGAATCACTTGGATATCTTACAGGTCATCTCCTTAATTACTTGAGGTTAGCTTTCATGTTCAAGAAAGTTCTTTTTGGGGTTAATATTCAACCTATTTTGCACTGAATTCCCATTTGCAACCAGGCTTCCAAATGGAATTACCAAATTCTAAATAAGTCTAAAATTACTTCCACCATCTCAGGTCTACTACTGCCTTACTCAAAGCAAAGAAAGAACAGGATCTCGCCAACACCTTGAGGGCAGGGTTCTGGGGGTGGATTTTTTTAGCATAGGCATCATCCCAATAACTTTTCTAGTGGCTTGAGTTTGTTGACCTTGTGGAACACATTAGAGACAAATGTATTTGCAAAAGGTGGTTTAATTTTAGATGGGTGGGGAAGGGTTGAGTCCTGAATTAGACTAGAAAGCTATTTACAATGGGGAGTGAATTTGCATAGAAAGGTTATGTGCTGCTTTTCCACAGTAATTACCTGCTTAGATTTGCCAGCTCTCTTCCTCCAGCTGAAAGAATGAATTTTAAGATTTAACTTTTTAGATTACTTTCAAAGCAACTTTGCATAAGCTACTTGCAAGATCACAGGACAGAGTTCTTTGGTACTCCTATTGGATTATTTTTATCTACAGAAGTTAAATTTATGGGAGGAACTCAGCACAATCAGGGTGTGAAATGCCTGAAGTGTTAGTTTCAAATCTGTTGATTCTGTTCCTACCATTATTTTTTTATCCATGTTGCATATTTGACAGTTTAAATAAATGCCACCTGTTTCTGGAATGCTATTGTTTCTTGACTTCAAGATGAGTGATTTTATGCTAGTGCTGGGATCCTATCAAGGCTTCAAAACAACATCTGCCCCAGAAAGTGAAGGTTGCCATTCTGTTGGTTGAGCCCAGAGCTCTTGTCCTTGTTTTGGAAGGTCAAATGAGGTTGACAAATCAGGAAACAAAATAATGGTGCAGTAAGTTTTTTATCTGTTCAGGAAGAAAAGGTAAAATAAGATCAGCAACACTTGTTGTCTTTGCTTCTTCTTCTCTTGGCTACCTATCAGAAGGTTGTTAGAATTTGCCTGCTTCATTCTTTGTTGACCTTAAGATGAGTATTCAAATGAAAAAATTAGATAGGTGTGGCTGATGCAGTTACTGCCATTCCTGTCTGTCCTACCTTTCTTCTGTGTCAGGAGTAGCTGACAGTGGTAGCTCTCCTGAGTCCCTGCAGTTTGCATCCTGGTGTACTAACAGAATCTGAAATTCGTGTTAGTTCATTTTACTGTATTGGACTGCAGACTGTGGTGTCTCAGATACCACTGGCCTTGGAGTTCCTACTGTGAACAGAAAGAAGTTGAGGCAGGTAATGGACAACAACAACTTTGTTGTCCTGGTGCATTTTGCTAAGGAGTTGAGTCAGCATTTGATCTGAACAGCTGAGTAGGTGAATGGACAAGTCCATGCCACTCACAGATAAAGATGGAGTAGCTTTTGTGTCTCTCATTGATATTTTGAACTTCAAGATTCTTGAAGGTGTATTCTACTTTATTGTCCTCATTCCATGCCTTTAACATACCTCTTTTCCCCTCCTTAGTCATTTAACTTCATTATTTCTAGAGTTGGACGTCCCAGTGGAAGTATGAATGCCTGTGGGGAGACAATCTTGAGGACTAGAGAGTTGCTTTATAGAGTTGTTTTGAAAATAATGAGTATGTACTTTTGATGCACATAATAGACTTCTAGTAAAATGGCATAACATTTTTGACTTGTCAGGCTAGCATACCTCTTGAGAAAGAGGAACTAGTTTTCAAAAACAGATAATGGTTTGATCAACTCAGCTCTGAGATATTCATCTTCAGGTCTGAGCAAATAAATTGAAGGACTTGTACTTTCTGAAATCAAAATGCTTAGTAGAGACTAGAGTTTTAAGCACAGGAACTTTTTGATCCCTTTGTAGGCCTAAATGCAATAAAGCAGTTATGGCAAACCTAACATCTGTTGAAGTATTTGGTGCTATTTTTTCTAAACTCTTTCACTATTCAAGCAATAAATGCACAAAACTTTAAAAATCAAAAGAACAGTATTAATGATTGTCAGATGCCTTCTGAATATATTACTTTTGCTTTTACTTCCCCTATTTCAGCACCCATAAAGAGCCACACACAAATAAGGTTTGTACAGCTGGGAAGATTAAAATACCGGGGTTTTTTTCTTTAGTTAAAGTATGGATGTGCCTCTGAAAAATTGGGGATTGGCCAGTTCCATTTGTACCTGTTGGAACTCTAAACAACAACAGTTAATTTCTTCCCTCCCCCCTTCATCGCAAAGGGATTTTTGGGGAAACCATGGGTGAAAAAACGGATTGGGAATACACTGGGGGTAATAGGATATAGGATAAAAGGGAAAGGTGGGATTAGGAAAGGGAGACTGTAGGGACTGTTTATAATGTGGATATTGTCTAACATGACTACGATTTTTGGCATATATACTGCCTTTTACAGAAACACCATCAGGCCCAGTGACCTCTGCTGCTTGTAACCCTTTTCTACCTTGCACAATTTTGAACTCTACTACTTCTCCATCTCCTAAACTTGGGATGTATTTTTCAGGGTTATTCTTTTTAATAGCAGTTCCATGAATGAATATGTCTTCCTGGTTGTCACATCTCGTTATAAAACCATAATTTTGTTTAACATTATACCATTTTACTATTCCTTAAACCTTAGCTACGATGATCTTTTCCTTTTTCCGAGTGGTTGCTGTTTTCTGTCTTGCTGTGTTTTTGCTTTCTTTTTTGCTTTCACTTGCTTCCATGTTGGAACTGCCAGGGTTGTCAGTGCTGCTGGGGCTGTCGGGGCTGCTCGTGCCTGTGCACTCTTCCCGGGGTTGCATTTGGGGCCGTGCAGGCCGGGCCAGGCTGGGCTACACCGCTCAGCTCCCTGCACGCCAGTGCCTCCTCTGCTCTCAGCTGTGCTGCCGCTGCCTGGGGCTGCTCCCACGTCTCAGCCGGGCCCCCAAGCAACGACCCCCCCCACGCCCTGCTCCAGTGCGCGTTTCGGCTGGGCACGGCTCAGCTCCTCTCACAGGGCTTGCTCCACCACCTGCTGCGCGGGGCCGGGCGGGCTCCCGCCGCACCTCACTCTGCTGCCGACACCGCAGCTCGCGTGGCTCCACCCGCGCGGGGGAACTGCCTCGCTGCTGCTCAGAGAGCGCTCGGTGCACGTGGCCGAGGCCAGACGGTCCCTGAGCCAGGCTTCCCTTTGCCAAGACACAGATGACATTGCTCAACAGTCTTGGTAACTTAATAATATTCACGAAAATATTCTTCCATCAGCATATATTTTGACTCAGAAATTAACTGTGTCCAAACGCTCTTCCAAAAGTCTTTGGTAAGAATCAAATCCCAAGAAACGTAGAAAAAGTTCTTAAACAACCATGCCAGGAAGTGTTTCAGTTCCTTTTGAGCTTGAATTAAGCTAAAATTTGCAAATCGTTGTTCAAGAATCTTTTCAAGTTTAAGATAAATGTCCATATGCAGCTCGGAGAGCCAAGACTCTTTCCATGGTTCCTCTATAGTTTAGAGATGGAACAGCAAAACGAAAACAAGAAGAGAAATCCAGAGTTTACTCACAAATCAGTCGCTGTCCCTAGGGATCAGGGATCGTTCTGCCTGCAATTCTCTACCATTTGTTACAGTGTGGATACTGCAAGACGTGTATCAGACAACGAGGCCTGTGGAAAAGAAATACATATGGACGGATTCTTGCTAGATGTTTCAGAGATGTTTATTTCTCCAGCCGCATGGCCGGGGCTCTGCCGAGGAACTGCTCAATCACGGGACCAAGGGTCCTTCTGCCCGCGCAGAGAACACAAACCAACCGATGGGGAACGAGGATGAGCAGGGACAGGGAAACCCCGTGTCTGTGCCCTCAGGGCCCCTCTCCCAGGACCACATGGCAGGGGGGAAGGGACCCCGACAGGTAGAGATTGTTGAATTAAATGAACTTCTATGATACAGCAAGTCATGCTGTTACTTTTCAATAGGGGCCAATTCAAGCTGCTATTTTTTCAAAGCAGGTCTCCAGCAGCACTTTAAGATTGCTTCTTACCTCTTAGACAGAATTTGATTTATTGAATATTGTTCCCCACGCCTGCTGAGTTGTGCGGTTATGGAGCTCAGCCCCATTGCTGTGCATGTGGCTCCATCAGGTGGAAACAGAAGCTGATTTCTCTTCGACAGGTACGATAATGTAAAACTCCATTTTGTAGTGTGGCATAGAGATGCAGTATTTCTTAATGACCACTTATCTAAACTCTTACTTTATTCTATCAGAACAGGGCAGAAATGGTGTATTTGTTGTGACTCGTCCCAAAAGCCTTCACCCCTTCACAGAAGTGTAGAGGAAAGGGGAGAGACAAGAAAAGTGTTACTGATTTGTAGACAGGTTTTGATGTAGTGCTCTGTGAGGGAGATCCTTCTCATGTTCCTAAGAAAATGGAAGAAATTATTTAGATTTAAAATGTTTTTGCTGGCACTCCAAGATACCATGTTTTGGTAGAGGTGATATAGACTAGTAGAGTCTAAAATGGGCTTTTTCTACCACATCTTTGCTGTGTTGAAGAATTCATGCTACACAAGAATTTACACAAGGTAAATTTTCCAAATTGTATGATATATTTTCAAAATCTGTACTGCTTTTATAAATAGAGTAGAACACTAACACAGGGTAGATATGTTGCAGCTGTATTATTAATAAAGTGTTAAAAAGTGTATGGTGAAAGTGGAATTAGTCTTTGGTGTGTGTTTTTGTTTTGTTTTTACAAACATTCTGTGGGATAGATAGCCATTATGAACTTTAACAATCTTTCAGGACTCTCAGAAATGTTTTGCCCTTGCTTGATCTATTTAGAATTTTCTACTTGTATTTGCTTTGTGAGATTCTGCATGAGTAGGGCATGGCAATTTACTGATATTAAGTAATTGGATTTATTTAAAGTGTGTAGCATTGCATGTCTTCAGGTTATCTCTCCAAGTATTGTGTTTGACAAGTGCTGACAGGAAATCTGGGAATTCTAGATAACCTGACTTTCTTGCAAAATCTTCTTAGTTTGTGTATAAATATGTAGTTTTCTATACAGACTTCTGTTGAAAAGTAGTGGAGTGGAAAGTGTAAATGTTATTGGCTCGAAGAGTTGGTTTAACTTTTGTACAAGGCTTGTATTTCTATATTTAAATATTTGTGACATGATAGCTACTTTTTATAGCAAAGAATTCTCAAATATCATGCTGTTTGTAACTGGATTTAGATAGTTACCCTGACAGAGGTTTGTTTCTGTAATGGGGAAAGGATTTTTACTTCTAATAGCAGCCCTACACTTTATGCTTTACATATGTTTAGAAAAAAAACTTCAGAAAATACCTTGCTATAATTGCTCATTAAGTTTCGCAACGTGAAAATTTTATTGAGTGAAAATTGCCTCATATGGTATGTACAAGTTATGCTGTCCTGGCAAACACATTTTGCAGAGCTTTGGGCTTCAATTAAGCTCAGATCTTGGTTTGCTGCCTTTTATGGTTCTCATATTGGCCTGCAGTGTGAGGCACACGTGTGATGCTCAGGTGGGAGGTTCCATTCTGACTGTGGAATCACTGGCCTCTTCTGCTGGTTTGTCTCACTGTTATAGTGTGACAAAACCCAAATGCTTGTGCCTGGTATATGGCCAGCAATTAAAGGCCTTTGAAACTTTGTGGGGAATGCTGCCTGGAATATACAGGGATCAAATGCTATAGACCAGGGGAGGCCGAGTGGGGAGACTGTTGTTGAGTATCTGATAGTTTCATTGTTGGTTGTGTTTTCATGGGGAATTTGGAGCACTTACTACCATCTCTCTGTCCTAATACTGTGAAGAGCCAAAACGCTCCTAATTATGATGTGGAGGAAAAATTACCACTGAATTTACGCTTGAGTTTACAATGCCTTAACTCAAATGAAACAGAGAGAGCCCTTGTGGTTTCTTTACTTTTAGTTACATGTATTTGAGTAGCTGTGCCTTGATAAAATTCTCTGCTTGCCAGTATGTAATGGAAGATGTGATCATATTTGGAGAACAATACATAGACCTTAAAGCATAAATTTGGTCATAAAAGGCTTAATTTTGTAATTTTTCTTGCTTACTCATTTGTGTAAATTCTTTGCAGAAGCTTTAAAACAGGCATTTGTCATCTCTGTCTCTTTGCTGTTATCATACTTCTATCATACATCTATAATGATTTTTTTGGCAAATTTGGGGTTATTTCTGTGATGTAGCACACTTATTTTCAATAATTAAAAAAATTTGGCAAAATATCTTTCCTCACAGTTCAAGGAGGGAATTGCCACAGGAAAAAAAATTACCACTGAAACTTGTGCTCCCTGGGAGATGCTTCAAAATCTGAAAGATCATGGTACTATTTGATATAAAAAGCATTGGATTAAGCCCTTGCAGACTTCATGTACCAGACTAATTATGGAGCCAATAGTAAGAATGTTCATTTTATTGCATCTGAAATAGCTTCACATTGTCTGCTCTAAGAATGTCTTGATTCTATCACAAGAACAGTACAGACCCGACAGGGTTGTCTGTACCTTGGTGTGCCTTCCCGTGATGGAAGTCTTCAAGGAAATTTGTAGTTATTTGGACTGTAATTTAAACCACTGTCTTCTGGCAGAAATCACTGTCACTTTGAGAGTGTATTTCCATGCTGGGGTATGTTGATGTAATCTTTAAACCTCTACACTTGAATTTTTGTTTCATCCTATGTCTTTTACTACCAGAAGTGCATTTCATTGTATTATAGGAAGGTACAAATAGCTTTTTTTACTGTTCTTGTGGAGGCTGTGATAAATGTAAACACAGCCAACAGGAATGCATGAGGTCTTTATTACAGATCCATAAAACCTGATACCCAGATTAGGGAAGTAAGAGAAACCAAATGGAGAGGATAAGGCAGCACATCCAGTAATAATTTTCCAAATTTAAAATGAGATTGAAACCCCATGAAGAAATGAACCATTATCTTGATATTCTAACTTCTTTTTTCACAATGGAATCTTCTAACATAATTCATCTCTTGACACCAATACTCAGCTTAAAGTTCAAGTATATCTGACATGCTGCAAGCTTGAAAACTGGAATTTACATAAATACCTAACTGATATTACCTTAAACCTTAATAAAAGAAAGCAGTTGCTGCATTTCGTCTATTATCTTGGGAATGATACTCAAAAGGGTACAAAATAACAAAGATAAACATTGATTTCAAAATCTGTACTCCTCTCCTATTTCGTCATCTTTTCTGCCTTCCCGGTAAATATTACTTAGGGTACAGAGCTCAGTCTTCCAAGCCAAAGTTTCTCCAAAAATGTTGCCACTTGGAAAGTGAGGGAAAATGACATAGGGTAGAAATAGTGGAAGAAATAGCGGTAGGTAAAGAAAATAGAAAACCTGAGCAATAATTGGGAAGATTTATCAGACATATGTCTTTTTGTCCAAATACAGGTTTTCTGAAAATGTGTTTTAAAAATAAAACCAATACCTGTTTTCTGTAGGAAAATGTTGCAGTCAGCTTGCACTACTGTTTTTAAAATCATGTTACAAAGGTGCTTCAGCCCAGTCAACATTAGTTATGAAATGCTTTGACACCAATACTCTGCTTAAAGTTCAAGCACATTTGACCTTTTTCACAATTTGCATAAATTATTCTTTATTTCTGTTTGTAGACTAAGGTGTTGATCCTTCAGCTTGTTCCCATTGGGCTCAACTGTAATTCCCTTTAAAGCTCTAGGTAATTGTACACTTTTAATGTTTTATATGCTTAATTCTGTAGGAGAAACAGGGACAAAAAAAGGATCATTAACAAATCAGTCCAGGTCATGACAGTGGTAAAGGAAACCTCTGTTGTACAAGGTAAGGCTCTATTTAAAATCATAGCCAACATATTGAAGGACAAAGAGAATGGCAGGCTTTGGGAGTCTTTTTTTCGAGACAGTCCTCCTCTTGCATTTCCATTTTGTAATGTGAAAATGCCGTAGTGGTGATATTTTGTGACATCCAATTTATTTACCTTCTGATAGACATTACAGATCCTCTGTGGCTTTAATGACAGCCACAACTCTTGTTAGGTACAAATTACTGAGAAAGCAGATGATTATCTTCATATCTGTTGTGGCCTGTCAGTGTTACTATGAAATGTTTCCTTTTTCTGTCTGAAAGGAAGCCTTTTGTTGCTACTCTTGCTCTGCCTACTATACCTCCCCATCACCACCACCTCACATATTTTTTCAATGTCCTAAAGCCATAGAAAGAAGAATGGAAATTTTATTTGCTGTTGTGATTTGTTGAAAAACTGCTTTTCATGGCTGCAATTAATGTTAATCATTAAAAGCTCTGGAAATACAACTGTGAATTAACAACTATTTAATAATACATTTATTTTAATTTTAGAATTGGAAAAGAAAGTCTCTTCTCCCAGCCTTCATGGATCTTACATTGACTCTGCTTTCTCACGGAAGTCTAGTAAATAAGTGTTAATCCTTAGAAAATATCCTTATGGGCCACTGGTCTATCTTGAATTCTGTTTCAGTGATGTATTATTTACAGGGAAAAACTCCCTTCTAGACTTTAGCTGGAGTTCGTGCTCAGGCATGAATTCAGTGCCTGCTATAGCAAGTCTGTGCTAGGTATGACCAGTTCTGGAGGATGTACTTGACTGACCTTCCTGCCAAAGGGTACTGGGAGCAACGTACAGCACAGTCCTGGCAGTTCCTCAGTCAGATCAGGAAGATGTAAGGAAATCTCTGACAGTCTTGCTCATTTTTGCCTTTCATACAGCAAGGTGTTATAAGAACACATGTGATATATCTGTATGAATTATTTTTTCCATGCTGGCATTGACATATCTGAAGACGGTGTTGGTATCTGCTCATAACGCTATAAAATCTTGTTCTGTGTACTTTATTTGCATAAATTGTCTATGCATCATTTAAGGCTGCATGTGTAAGTAGAAATTAAACCAACAGTCCACAGAAAAGAATGTTCAGTTGTATTGTCTTCCACAGTAGCTTTTCATTTCTGTCTTGGGTTGAACGTTACCTTCCAAACTTGGCTTTATGTCTTTGAGTTCAGTATTGGTCATGCAAGACTATTATATGTGTCATACACTTTGTTAGCCTTTTCTCAGTAAATGTAGATGATGTCATATCTCCTGTGTGACATTTAGTAGGACAGTGTGACACTGAACTCTTTAATATTAAGCTAAGGTTGATAGAGTAGCTTCAGTAATTTCCACAGACATGCTGTTTTAAGGTGATGCATTCTCTACACAAGTATATAGCAAAAACTTCATGAGATTCATTATGTGCATTTTTTTTCCTATGAACAACAGAGTTGATTTCAATGCAGTAAACCAGATTTCTAGTGTGTAAATGAGTCATATTTTTAATAATGCATTCTATAAATTCACATAAATGAATCTTTATCCTTTTTTACTTCTCCCTCATTCACTTAATTCTACATCAAGATTCAATTCCCTTTAGACTATGCAGTTGTTGCAGAGCTGTACCGTGTGTTTGAAATGATAGGGATTTTGGAAAAAAAAGGACATTGTTGATCTACACCATTAATGTTTAAGCTGTTGGTACTGTTAGTTTGTTTCTTTATGAAGCAAATTAATTAAGAGACTTTTCATTTAAAAATTAGAGTTGCTTTTTTTTTTTTTTTGTAAATGAAATAAAGGGAGCCCTTTCTCCTGAACAAGGGAAATTTTGCACCACATGATTGTTGAGTTGGGAACACTCCAGAGAGAGCAGCTGACAGCCTGTTGTGATTGTGATGAATGAGACCGTAAGTGTGCATCTGGGTACACATATAATTGTTTTTGCTTCTTGGGCATTGCTTTTCACAGGCATCATTTCTGTCATGATACCAAATGTATCTTACAAGTCCTTTTGAGTAGCCCTTAAATAAAAAGCAGACTGTAAAACTGTTGGGATTTTCTAAGTTAATATCGCCTAATGACTTAGAATAAAATATTGAGTCAGCACTTTGTTTTTCTTTAAATGGGCCACCAATAACAATAATTCTGTATGAAAACAACCAAAAACACCTTTATATTTAATATGCTAGGCTGCATATTGTACTTCATATTATTGGTGTGTTTTCAGAATTTATTTCTTATCAGCACATTCCCATGACATTTCCTCTTGCAAAATACTTGACTCTTCTTCCTCCCACCCCCTTTTTTGTTTACAAAATTCAGTTCAATTCTTCTGTGTCTATTCTGATTAAAAGGAATTGGATTTAAAAAAATGTTGTAGCATTACTAAGAAAAGATTGTGAGGCTGGTGTGTAATGCCTGAGTGTCCTGACAGGCTGCATCTGACACAGATGGGTCGTATTTCTAAATCTTCTGCTTTTTAACTGCACAAAAGCACCTCCAGTTGTTATTGTTGGAATATCTGTTTGTTTCCTGTTGAGAGCTATGAATCCAGGGTTAGATGTGTGTACCCTGTGCCCAGGGTTCATGCTGAGATCCTGATGAGGGGACCAGTTGTGAAGGGGAAGGACGCCCCTGCCCAGATCTCCAAGGTGCCCAGTGCCCTGTGGGTGAATTGCCTGGGAGGCCTGACTCCCCTCAGTGACTCTGCCCTCAGCATCCCTCTGTCTGCCCAGCCCCAAACTGAGGTGAGGCAGAGCTGTTGCCTCTCTGCAACCAGAGGGCTCTGTGGGAGAAGAGGGGAGAAAGAAGGAAAAAGAGTACACTGGGAAAAGAGGAGAAAGCACTCTCCTTCCTTTTCCCCCTCCCACTGCAGCTTCCAGCACAGCCAAAGTTCTCTAAGGACAGACCCTGGCTTTTAATGAGGCCACACTAAGTGAGGGTTGTATGAGAAGAAGGGTGTAATAACATGAAAGATCAGAAATACTGCAGTACTCAGGGGTATTGTAGGAAAGCTGACGTGGGTAAAGCCTTTCGCGATCTGTGTGGTGACGTTGCGAGGACAGAGTGGTGACCATTGTGGTCACCAGAGATGTCCATGTTGCAGAACTCTTTGTACTGGGTGTGCATCTTTCACTATCCTCTGAATAACACAATGCACATGTTCTCCCTGTGAACCTCCTGAGCGGGGGAAGGACATCCCATGGCTGTATGCAGGGATGGATGTGGATGTTGGGCAGTGAGCAGCAGAGGTGTAGTCAGTTTTGATGCAAAGATGTCTTTGCAGTCACAGTCTCATAAGATCAGGGGGATGGTTTGTCTTAGTGCTGCTGAAGAGTGTATGTTCTGTGTTCTTAATGAAATTTTGACCTTTATAATTCCCCAAAGGTGAGCCAGTGGGGAGGAGAAGATGGAGACAGTTTCTCAGTCTTTAGCTGAGGCCCTGTACAGGTGACAGACTAGTACCTTTATATTAGTGTTAAATATTGAGGAAAATCTTGATTTGCACACTTACAGAACATATTTTATATGCTTTTTTTCCCTGTGGCTGGCCTGAATTTATTTAAATCCTAAGCAAATGTTTCAACTTTGAAACTAAAAAACTCTCTGGTTCTGCCTTGAAATTCAGAAGATGAAGCAAAAGCTTCTCGTACTGGTTTTGTGTTCTGGTGTTTTGGTGTTTTTTACACCCCCCTTCACCCCCCAATCCACCCCCCACTTCCTCATAGTTTAGCCATGTCTGTCTGGCTAATAGTTTATTTAGTTTTTAGCATTTCATATTGGTTATTTAGGTATTCTTGAGTGTAACTCTCTACAGATCCCTAGTCTGGTATAACCAGTCAGTTCATCATCTTATTTCTTTGCCTGTTTGTTTTTCATGGGATATTATGAGCTGATTAAGAGATTGAGTTAATTCAGTGGATATCAAACTAAAATTCTTGATATTGACATAACTGGCAAAATCTTATGGTGCCTGTGTTCTCAGGAAGATATGTTAAAGGAAAAGACTCAAGGCCCAAGTAGATGGATGTTTAACTTACCAGGTGTATTTGGACTAAACCAAGAGCTCATAATGGGGAAAAAAGAATTTGTCAGCAAAAAATGACTTAGAGGTCAAGATACGCAAGTATAACATCATAGTTGCAAAAAACAGACTATGTAAGTTCTTGCAGAAGAAAATTGGAACAAACAACAAAGTGTTCTTCAACTTTAAAAGTTAACAGAGAGAAAGGGGAATGCAAGGGTGACCTCTGCAAGGTCCGGATGGTATAAAGGATAGAAATTATTTGGGAATGGTCCAAAAACTAAGTAGCAGTTCATGAATGCAGACAAGGCAGTTAAGGCAAGCCAGATACTAGTTCCTTCTTAAAGGATCTGTTCCAGTGCTTTCTAGAAAATGTGCTTATTTCCTTAAATCTTTTAGGGAAGTTGAGAAGGGATAAAGCCATATTATTGGAGACTGAAACAATTGTAAAAACATTTAAGAAGATGAAAAAATAACTAAGAGGAGGAGTTCCATTAGCATACCCTCAGCACTGTATATTGGTTAACTGTGAAGACTTTTTCAATCCTGTTTTTTTGAGAAAATCTGTGGTTTGATTCCATGTTTGTTTTTTCTCTCTTTCAAAATAATTGAGACTGCCTCAAGTTTAATGTGAGAAGCTGCAGTATTTATCAATATGTATTCTGAGTTCAGAGCTTTAAGCCATAAAATTTAATATCTTGTTGTTGGTAGCAATTACTGCTAGCTGCACCAGGAGAAAGTAAAAAGAGATACTTAGCTCTCTTCACATGATTGTTCGCTGGGATTGTCGCCTGTGGGACTGTGATCCTGAATCTGAATAACCCTTAGACCCTTGAGAAAGTAATACAAATGTAAAGAAAGGGGTTTTTTGACAGGTTTGCACTATATGCTTAGATGAGAATGAAGTCTTAAGAGTTTTCAGAATGTTTTCCTCTTTCTTGCCCTCTTTTAGGGGTTAATTCTTGTATTATGTTTCCATTGACTCTGCTTCAGCCCTTTGACTTCTATTTGAAAACAGTTTTGAGCAAAGACTCTGTCACAGTTGTAACAGAATTCAAAGCTTATGAATCAATCATCTGTTTGGGTCACCTGAGACCTTGTTCTCATAAAACATAAAGCCAAAGAGCTGTTAAATATAAACACTTGGCATTTCTTCTAAAATGTTGACTTTCAAGTATTTACTCAAATATTTTTCACAGTTCTTGCAAATACTTGTTCTCCCACCTTAGTGGGAGAAACTCAATTCTTTTCTTCATTTTCCTTCTGCTCCCAGTATGCTAAAGTGAATTTTGTGGCCATGAGTAGAATTCTTTTGTTTTGAGACTGATCCTTCCATGTTTCAGGAAATTCAGTTTGCCATATTCCATTTAAAAAACTATTTTTAAAATACATATGACTCTTAAGACTCAGGTTCTTTTTCTTTGCTCTTTACCTGCTGCTTGATTCAGTCTGTATCTTGTTTAATGGCTACTGATTACATTGCAATACTGTGTAAGAGCAGTATTTTATCACTGTAGCTTCCATCCAGGTAACGGACTCACCTGGTCATAAAATCTCATTTTAAGCAGAATGTTTTTTTCTTTGTTTTCCTATCAGCCCAGTCATTGAAGGAGTTTGCTCGGCTCCTGATTGCTGTTGAAGAGGAGAGAAGACGACTGGTAAGTTTGCTGGCAGTAATCTTGCCTTGGGCCTCTCCTTGTGTAAAATAGTACACTTTTTTTCTATCCCCCTCAAGTCATTTTTTAAGATTTTATTTGTGTAGTAGAGGTTAAGTATTTCATAAGAATTATTTGGAATTCTTATGCAAAGGCAGAAGTGTACTAGCACAAACTACAGCAATTTTTAGTAAACTGTTCAACCAAAGACTTTTGCATCGATTTAAAAATTGTTTTCTCCCAACTTCCTATCTCCCTGCTCCTTGACCCAAAATAACCTTTGAATGCTGCTGTACCTTTCCCTTCCTGCAAAGAGCTTATACTGGAGATGTAGATCTATATTTATATTTAATGAAATACTCTTGAGTGTTGTCTGGTGAATGTATGTTAGTAATCCAAGAATATGATAATTGATAAGAGAATGCAAATTCATCAGTCACCCCAGAGAAACTCTTGTAGAATACATTATGGATCAGACTTGTCAGAGTCATCCATTGATATGGTGTCCTTATGCCATTTGAATCTGTAGTGTGCTCTCATTTTTATATTTCTGTTCAAATATAGCTTTGTTAAAGAAGTTTTAAGTGTATTTTCATGCAACTATTTAAAAAAAATAATACCAGGTAAGCAGTGAAGCTGTTTTTTTCCTTACTTGGGAGACAGTCATGAATAAATGAGTGAGCTAAGAATTAACATCAGTAGGGGATTTTTAAATATTGTGAAAGTTTAACTAGCTCTAGTCCATCCAATGACTGACTGTCCTGGTTTTCCTTCCTCTTATGGGTACTCAGGGCATTGAGGTAGGGCATTGTATTTTGCTTGACAAATAAATAACCAAAGAATTGGTCTCCCACTATTTCTGTTTAGATAAATATTTTTAAGTGGCAAAGTCATAACATTTATTCATTACAGTTGCATGGTTAGTATCACTTAAATGTATAAAAGTATAAAATTTTTTTGCTTCATGCTAAATATTTTTTCCTGGGTAGCTGGAAGAATGAGGTGGCTGTTCTGTACTTACCACCTTAAAAGTTGGTTAGCAGAACACTTATTAATTCCTTAGTTAAACAATGTTTTTAAATTAATAGCTTTCCAGTTTAAGTTAAAGATTGTTATGAGCTAACTATTAGAAAAAGAAAAAGCAATGAATAGGTGAGGGTTTTATTTTTCAAGCTCATTAGTCTTTCATAATAGGTACCAATAATTTCCTATTATTTTCTCTCTTTTTTTTTTCCCCTCTTTTTTTTCCCCTCAGAGGAGTCACTACATGTTTCACTTTTAGAAGTTTATGGCCTGTCTTTGGTTTATAATTTGGTCTTGCTATATAATGTGTTTGTAAAAGATGTAGGAAGGCCTTTAGCATACAATAAGGAAAAGAAGATTAATATTGTTAAGCGAAAAAAGACCAGTCAGAGGGAATGGTTCGTGGTGGGTTGACCCTGGCTGGATTAGAGGTACCCAGCAAAGCTGCTCTATCACTGCCCTCCTCAACTGGGCAGGGGAGAGAAAATATAAGGGAAGGCTCATGGGCTGAAATAAGGGCAGGAGAGATCACTCGGCAGTCACTGTCATGAGCAAAACAGACTTGACTTGGGGAAATCTGTTTAATTCAAAGACAGTCAAATCAGAGTAGGGTAATAAGAAGCAAACCCCAAATCTTAAAGAAACTTCTTCTCACCCCTCCCTTCTTTTGAGGCTTAAATTTAATCCCAATTCCCTACCTCTTCCCTGCCAGTGGCACAGGAGGGCCGGGAATGAGGGCTGCAGCTGCTTCCTCCTCATGGGGAGGACTCCTCACACTCTTCCTTTGCTCCAGTACTGGTCTCTCCTTTGGGGGACAGTCCTCCATGAAATTCTCCAACATGAGTCCTTCCCGTGGGCTGCAGTTCTTCATGACCTACTCCAGCATGGGTCCTTTCCACAGGATTGAGTCCTTCAGGAACAGGCTGCTCCAGTGTGGGTCCACGCAGGGTCTTCATGTATGGAGGAGCTGCTCTTGACAGAAAATCATTGTAACCAGCTTTTCACTCAGTTTCAAATAACTTCATTCTGTTCTCATTCTCTGTCCAGAATGAGAATGTTGAGGACACAGAGTTCTCATGGTAGTTACATTTGCATAACAAAATTTATCAAACTTAGACTTTCTCTGGTTTTAAAACGTTTGAGTTGCCTGTTGGTGGAATTTGTTTAATTATTATTGGAATAAAAGTATCACCTTTGTCAAATGTATGGTTTTTTAATTCTTCAGTCTCTTACTGCAATTTTCTACATGTCATCATAGAATCCAGAGGTCCCTGTGAGGATCAGTGTGCCAAACAGATTCCTTGTATAAGTTTTTTGCTTTACAAACTTGTAATTTAACTGTGGAATCTTCAGAACACTTTGGTTATTTCTGAGGAAGTTTGGAGCATTATTCATACACTTAGGTTTCTCTGCTGGAAGCACTTCGAGTCAGCCAATTTGCAGATTAGTGATGATTTTAAACAAAGTTCTCAGCTGATGGAAAATCTTGAGACATGGGATGCAGGTCTTTAAGAAATTGGTTTATTTCTGCATAAAAAGAGAAAGCTTGCAAAAGTTATAAAAAAAAGAGCTTGTTCTTTTTGACATTTTGTAGAAGGCTTGGAGAAAAACAGCTAGGCAATGTTGTGGCTATTTATGGATACACTTCATCATACCACTTTCAGCTTTCTTTTAATTCTTGTAGCATGTGACAGTAAGAGACACTATTGTATTACTGAATGCAGGATGTATGAGAATATGGAATGACAGATACTAATTTTGCATACCAACTAATGGCCTTGTTTCCCTGCCTTGAACTTTATTTTGTTAAATTATGAGCACACATATACATACATTAATCAGATTTGAATATGGAAAGTATATATTCATAGAACCAATTTATTTCTCATCTGATGCCTATTAAATTCTTCATAAGTCAAATTATATTTTTGTCTTGGTGAGCACAGTGTTGGAGTGCTTGTCTACAGAATGTATAAATGAAGTTTTTCCAATGGTCAAGGAAATGGTTTGAGAGGTGTTTAGCAAGTCTTCTGTCCTTCCTGCATGAAGAACCAGAAGGAACTATATTTTTTTTATTTAGAAGAAGCTAATGAAGCAAGACACTATGAACAGTATTACTGGGAAAAACACTGAAGTATAAAGTTAAATGAAAATGTGTATCACATAAATATTCTGTTGTGTAAGGCTTTGTAGCCATTATTACTGGCAGAAGTAATAATATGGTGATTATTGCAAGTCAGTTTCTTTTATCCTTGTCTTTTATTTCTTGATGCTAGAAAATTGACTAGTATTCAGAGAAACCAGAGGCCATGCACCACACATTTCCTCTTAAAAAGCAAATAAAGGAAAAACTAATTCATAAGATACCTTCTATGATATACAGCCTTAGGTTTGGTATCTGTCATTTTGTGGTGGTGTTAATATAGTGATGCTGTTGGTAAATGGCACATTAAAAAAACCCAACCAAACAGCACTACTCTTGGGCTTCACATGTACTATAAATAGGGAAAAAAGTCAGATTCCTCCCCACTGTGTTTCCAACGGCTTCAGCAGCGAGCCACCAGGGATGTAGAATAATGACCTCTATTTCCTAGTGTTTATTAGGGAACAATAGAGATGATATAATTTAATCCCATGTGAATGTTTGAACCTTTATCAAGGGAACTTACTTAAAATAATTTCCTTCCTCTTTCACTGAATTTGCATTCTTTCTGTTAAATAAGTGATATATTTTATTTTAAAGATTCATATTTTATTTATGCTTCCTATTCATTTGATATTGTTAGTAAAATTAATAACAAACAGAAATTATCTGAGAGTAAAATAAAATGCTATTTCCTTTTCCTTTCATAGGATTATTCTGTGCTAATGTAAGTATAGATGAACTGGTTCATGCTACTGGTCCTAGAGATCCCCTATGAATTTGAAGCATTGAATGAGTTCTCTTGAGTGTTCGTGTTACTGTGCTGGAACTCCCTGATTATTTCTGAGAGTTTACTAAATCCAAGATTGAAATAGGCTCTTAATTCTTACATTCCTTGCTATTTATACAAGTTCTTTTTGGGTTGTTGGCTGGTGAGGAATGGTCCCAGGGCTTTTTCTCTCTGGCATCATGAATCTGTGAGATTCCTGACCAATATTAAATACTCCAGGGGATAGCATAAAAATTCTGAAGTGGATAGTTTTGTACTATCCTCGATGAATATTTTTCTTTGTAAAGTCTGCCTTTTTGTATCTAATAATCTTCATGCTTCAGACAGTATCTCATTTTTGTGGACTTTTTTTGTATTAACTGGATGTTCTCATTGTGGTTTTGTATTTGCCCTCACACAAGGGGTCTGATGCTATCTGCTTTCAGGGAAGGCATCAAAATACTCAGTTTCAAAAGCTGCACTTGAAGAAGAATAATTGAGCTGTTAAAACCTGGAATGGTACATAAAATCAGATACTGAAGGACACAGCATGTTGTTGAGCAGAATTAACCTTTTCCCTATAATGCAAAGTGCGTTACAGATTCCATCAGAAGAGTAAGCAGTCTCCTATCCACAGGGCAGCTTATTACTCAGTTTATACAAGGGAAAAATAACATTGCATATTCCAGCACCCTGAGACTGCAGAACAAACCCCTGGCATTTTGTTTTGCATGGTGTCTCTCTCAAATTGCAAAAAAATAATGTTTGATGGTGTTTTGATCAACTTGGTAACTGATTTCAGTGTTTTTCACCTCTCATACAAGATTTGGCATTTAAATTAATCTCCTTGGTAGGAATCTGCCCGCAAGAACAGTGAAAGCATGTTACTATAAGTGAAGGAAATCACAACAAATAAAGGGACTTCTTTGAAGTTACAACTGTTTTTTTGTTTCTTTATTTTTGTTGTTCCTCCTACTCCCTCTCCCCCTACCATGTTTGCTGTTTAATTAAAAGCACATGGTTTTAGTGGGTTTCAGTTTTTTCCTGATATTTAAGATGACTGTACATCCTGTTGAATCATTATGGTAGCGTGGACTGTTTTGTTAACCTAACTTCTTTGGAAAAACTTTCTGAATTTGTGCATCTGATTACTAACTTGGAAATACCACTTTGAGATTTATATTGAAAAAGGATCAGTAAATCAGTACTGAATTTTTAAATTTTCTTATAAAAATTATTTTTATCTACATTTATGTATTTATTTTTTCACCTTTTCTTCCTCCAATTTCACTCCAGGTTTAGCAGACAACATATTTGATATTAATTACAGAAAAAATCCTTGTCTTTGGCAAGGGAAATTCTGCAAGATAGGAAAATACTGATTTCAATGGTTTTGTTAAATTTTAAATGTTTTTTTTTTCACCAGCTTGTTGTTCTCTGACAATCAGGCTAAGTTTTAGAAATCATTGGGAAAATTACTGAAAACAAATCACATGCCTTCATAAACATTTTTGGGGAGCCCCCATTTTGAATACTTGCTGTATGCCGTTTTGGCCAGAAAGTGTTATCTAGACTACAAAAGATATAGAGAAAGGCAACAAGGAAGGCGTAACACCCAGAAGCTGAGAATGAGAAGAGGCTGCAAGGAGGTCTCTTTGATTAGCTTTAGTTCAAACAAATCAGATCAATGTTATTTGGAGGCCTGTGATTCATTAATTGAAATTACATCTTTCAGCACACTTGAACTAGTTCTCAGCAATAGGTTAACACTTCATCCCTTGAAATCAGATTTTTTTTCTTTTTTTTTTCCCTTGCTGATACAGTTGTCAGTCTTACTTTGTGAGAATAAACCAGAGCAAACACTGCAAAATTACTTGGAGACTTATTTCAGAAGCAAGAGTGTACTCAGAGGATTGCATGGTTTTCTTCTGTGTTTTAGCTCTGGAATGACTGGAGGAAATGTGCTACAGAGAATTTTATCTAATTAGCAGTTTGCAGAATCAGCTTTGCCCCAAATCTCCATTAGCCTTGTGTTCCATCTTCTTTCACCGTCAAAATTGGGAGGTTACTTAGGTGGAGTTCAGCAACACTTAGAATAACATTTCTATATTCATACTAATTGCATATTTGTAGAGTGTTTCTTGAACCTTTTGAGAAAAGGTCTTCCCTGTTGTACTGGTACAAGTGTTTGTGTGACTTTGTGGTGAGCATAATTGGAGAAGTGATCTAGCTGGAAAAATAATTCCTTTTGCACTAACTTTCTGTTACTTTCTTCCCATCACTTCAGTGCACACAAGGAAAATGAAGACCTTCTGGGCCATAATGAGTATCCAGAAGATAGTCATTTCTTTGATATAATTGCTATCAAAAAGATATTAGAACTGTACCTTCATTTCCCTGCAGGTGTTATCTGTGACCATTATAACTCATAAATGAAATCAGGAGCAGATAGGCATATTTCTGTCATGCAGACTTCCTAGAGGCGCAGATCTGCAACATGATCCTTTGGTGGGTTCTTGTCGAGAGGGAGCTCTCAGTGTAGCTTTCCCCCTTGCCGTGTCTTGGGCTAGAAGGAATCCTGTTTGCTGTCTTTCTCTGTACCACTTAAGTATGAAAATACACGTCTTCAGTGAATGTTTCTTAGCTCACTTAAAAACCAACAGAGTAATAAAAGTAAACAGTTCATGTTCTGTTATCATTAATGTAGTTTAATCTGTAACATCTGTAGGTATTTCTGAACTTTTCCCATATAAAGAACACATACTAGGCCAAACAATTTGGAGATAAAATTATGGGTGCTATTAGTACAGAGCATTAGCTGACTCTTCCAGATAACACTGCATCAGCTTCCATAATTGTACACTTGGTACATTCCTAATTTGTTTAAATACAGTTCTACTTTCTCCAATAATTTTCATGATTTAAAATAATTTCTTCCACTATTTTTTGTGGAAATGAAGAAAAAACAGTCATCCTGGAACAATTTGATTATGATAATTTTTAAAAGATCAAACTGATCTCAATAGAAACTAGTTGCAACTAGTCCCTCTCTCATTCCTGTAATTGCCATCCTCTGGGATAGAAAATAATACAGGTCCGTGTTTTCTTTGACTTTGCAGAGGGTACACCGGGAATCATTGTGCTATGACAGAACAATGCTATTAATTCAGAATATGCTCAGAGTTTTATGATCATGGAGTCAACAGACAATCTACTGTTCACATTTTGCTCTATTTCTTAGCAGCTTTCCATGTTTTTGTTTTTCTTTTGAAAATGTGAGTTGTTTCCTGTTGATATGAATGTCCGGAGCACAGAACCATATCTTATGCAGAGCCTTTTGCACCCTATCCTCCTCAGCTTGGGCCTGGGTAATTTCATTGCCTTTAAACCTACCTGTTGAGGAGGAAAGCAATTTGACTGTTCTTAGAGACAGTCTTTGCTGTATTCCAAGATAGTTGTCGTGTAGTTGATTTGTGATGAAGTTATTTTCTTGTAGTAAACAACTTTGTCAGAGGTGTGAAAATGTAGATCTTTCATGTTGATCTCTGCTGTTGTTTCAACTGGTTAGTTTGTATCAAACAGGGAGCACTTGTCTGTCTTGATGGGGCCAAGAGGCTGTGAGTAAGACAGGAGAGTGGGAATAGGATAATTGTTCAAGAGGAAAGGAAAGGGGAACAGAGATAAGGGAATTTATAAGATTCATATATGTTCCTTTAGTATCTTACATAGGCAGTATTCCAAGCCTTAATAAGAAGGCTTTGATAATTCAGTGTCCATCTAGTATTTGCTCTTCAGTTTTCTGCAGAGAATGCAAATTAAGAAAATCCATTTATTTAAAAAAAACCAATATTTGTTGCAGGAGATTAGTGTAATTGGTTGTTAGCAATTACACTAATTGAATTTCTATATCCAAGGTGCGTGTATTTGTACTGGCCTCCATATGGATATAAAATTAGAGAATTGTTTGGGTCGGAAGGGATCTTAAAGACCATACTCCAACCCCCCCTGCTATGGCAGGGAGGCCACCCATTAGATCAGGTTGCTCAAAGCCCCATCCAGCTTTCAACACTTCTTAGGGTGGGACATCCGCAACTTCTCTGGGCAGCCTATGCCAATGTCTCACCACCCTCAAATTAAAGAATTTCTTTCCTAATTTTAATCTAAACCTACCCACTTTCAGTTTAAAGACATTCCCCCTTATGCTGTCACAACCTGTCCTTGTAAAAAGTCTCTCTCCAGGTTTATCTTGCAGCATTTTTCAGTGAGAACATTCACAAAATGAGATTGCTTGCTATTCCCAGTTTTGAAGAGTATCATGGCGAGAGACATGAAATACTATCTTCATTAAAAGTACCAAATGAAAGGTTAGTCGGAAAGCCTCTTGCTACTTCTTATTTTATAAATCTAATTTGTTCTCAATTCATATGCTCATTCCATGCAAGCATTTCACTTCATGTAGTCTTGCATTGCATGACAGCACTTCCCAAAGTTTTGAGAAGCATTCCGTGAGTAGCATGGCTGGAAGGAGTTTATTTTAATGATGTTTTAGTCTTCACAGAAATGTGGTAGTTGCAGTTCTAGTTTGTAGATTCTTTCGCTTCCACCACAGTCACTAAGTGTCTCTTCAGATGACTGTTGACAGAGAAAAGAGAAAGAAAGATGTTTACACTTTTAAATGAGTATTTGAAAGGAACATGAGTTCTGGATCAGCCAAAATTATAGCCTTTCAGTTTGATTAATTTATTTTGTGACTACAGAGGGAGGGAATGGAGTTGGTCGTAGAAGAGTATATGTGCTGTACCCATTACTAGCTTGTAGTAATGTCAGAACATGCTGCTACCTGACATGCTACCACGTTCTAAAATTTTTTTAATGTATTTGAAATTTACCTGCAGTTCTCCTGGAAGTATGAGAAAAGGTGCTTCGTTCCTCTAAACTTACTTTTTAATTTTCCTTCATTTAGTCTGATCTCCGGAATGAAACCCCTGTATTTGTTGTTCCTATTTAGTGTCCTGGGAAATGTGATTAAAAACAGAAAACTACACTAGTACTTTATGTACCAAAGGGTGTGTAGAAACAAATATGCCTTTATTTAAACCAAGCAAACACCAACCCAAACCCCCACCTTTTCACAAGGAAGTGAAATATTCTCCTTTGAGCAATCTGTGTAATCTGGATGGGATCATAGCTGTGTTACATACAAAGTTGTTTCATTTAAGTATTCTCTGTTAGGATGTTTTGTTAATATTTGCAGACACTTAGGTTGCTTTTATTATACTTTCCAAATGTCTGCAGAGGCTTCAGTTATTGTTACTTTGAGAAACTTTCTTGGATGAATCTCCCAGAGCAAGTGCTTTTGCTTTGAGCTAAGATTGAAACAGAGTACCAGTTTTGTCTGGTTTTTTGGCAGCCATGCCACTTTATTATGTACCCACTTCACAAAACTGACCTGGCTAAAAGCAAAACAAACAAAATATTTAGTGGTTATTTTTCAACTATGTTACAACAGACTGTTTCAGTGTCACAGCAACAGAGGACAGAAGTCAAAAACAGGATGAAGGGGCATTTCAAGATCAGCAAACTCTGCTTAAGGTAGCATGACCACCAAAATGAATGACTACAAATCTACCTCTTGATCCAACATTTGTTGCAGCCCTGCTATTAAAACTAGTTGCAGTCAAGGAAAGAGATTATTTTTCTAGTGTTAGAAGGAAATTAGAGTAGAAATCTGGAAGCCAAGGTCACGTGGTCCTAAGGAAAGTTTTGAAGGATGGGACCACAGAGTCCGGTAGCCTTAAGGATTAAAATATTTTGAGAGCTGCTTCTTTGGATATCTGTTCTTTAGTAAAAGGCTATTTTTCAAACAATATTGAGTTATGTTTCCTTTCTGGATTAAATGAAGGTGGCCCATCCACCTTGGTCAAAATTGGTAAAATTTTGGCCTAATTTGCTGTCATGTGACATGCCATGACATGATCTCATGGAGCTGAGGTGAAATTTCCACTGAAGTCCAAGTGTCACAGTCAATATGGAGTGGCCTATGGCCAGCCATGGCCTGCAGCAGGGTCTGGCACTGACCTGAGTCTCCACCTGTCCCACGTCTCTGGGCTGGGGCCAGTGCGCAGCCGTGAGGCAGCCGCACGCAGGGGTCAGCCTGGGCCAGCCCGACCAGCCCCACTCCTGTGGGCATCCCATCGGTCTTAACAGCACTACCCCCCAGCTGCTGTCAGACTGGACCCAGCATTTCCACCCTGTGGGTAGAGGCCATTTTTTCAGGAGGGATACTATCGAGGGGGCAGTGAAGCTGCTTGGTAGGGTGGGACCATCCATAATTCCCACACTGAGGCAAGGGTCAACTTGGTTTCGCTGATGGGTATCCAGCAGGACCACAGGGAGGTGTGACCTCTGCAGCTGAGCCTACTTAGCAGCGCAGGATCCCATCTTAATAGTCACAGTTTAAAGAAACCAGGCTAGCCCTTTCTCTCCCCTAAGCTGCCTCTTAAACTATATTGAGACCTTTTACCAAGCTAGATGAGATCTTTCTCAATTGACTTGTTAGTCGTATTTGCATGAGAGCAGAAAAAAAGGCTAAAAAATCTGAATCTGATACTATTTCTAGACCTTTTGCTCTAAATGTCTTGTCATGGCATGTGTCATGCTGTGTCCTGTGTCCCTTTCTTAATTTTGTGTGCTGTTCCCAGCATATTCATTTTGAATTTTCACCACTGACAACTGTCAGAACCTTCTATTTTATAATTATTCACCATTTGAGCCTTAAATAACATCTGAACATTCTTCAGTGTGTCAGCTTCCAGTAAAACTTCATATGCCAATAGCATGGAGAAATGGAAAGGTTTTCTGTAGATCCTATACCTATAAAAGTTCCCTTACCTCTGAGTAGTTTGCATCTGTGGCTAACCTACATTTCTTCAGAAAATATCTTAAATGTTCATACACGTGCTTTTGTTTCCTGAAAGGATACATACTTCCAGTTTCAACATTAACAGTTCCTGGGCATAGTACCATTACAAACAGCTAAGCTGATTTTGGCTTTATGCCTGGATATGTCCATTCATGAAGTAGTTGTTAAAGCAAAATACAACTTCTAATTACATTAATCTCTTTGAATAGCTAATTTCCTCAGCATCAACTTTTTCTTATTTTTTTTAACAATGATTTTTGGGATTTGGTTTTGTTGGTACTGAAGAGATAACAAACAGTAGATAGAAGAACCATGGCAGTATCCAAACTATCAAGAACAAGACATGTCACAGAAGCAAAGCATTGAACTGTCAGACTGCCTTTCCCAGTGTTTTATTTCACAGCAGCTGTGCAATATAATGCAAAGTGATTCCTAATAGTAACAGATAGTAGACCTATTATCCCTACTTGTGCAGTTACTGACATTGACCTGTGGAGACCTACAGTATCTGTGAAGGTGCAAATTAATTTTCATACTAGCAGGCAGCACATGATGCTCACAAATAGTGCAGGGCCAGCTGTATACCAGCACAACTTGGCCTGTTTGAATTCTCAGCTTCACTAAGAGCAGCAGACAGGTATTATGTGACTCCTTACACAGTAGCTTAGTCTCATAGCCACCACTTGGCCACAGATATGGCATTTTTTCTTCACACAGAACTGATTGCATGGACTGCTGAAAGAGTAAGTAGGTAGATCAGTAGTTAAGACCCCTTTCAGTTTGAACTGTTCACCTTTTCAAGCTCTCTTTGATTTGAAACTTTATTTCTTTGTCTGGGAAGTGTGAATGCTGCTTACATCATCTAGCTAAGAAGAGACAGTCATCTGACAGGAAGAATTTGGGAGAAAATTTAGGCTGAATGTCAGGAAAACTTCCTCATGATGAGCTGCATTGTGAAATACTTTGCCAAAGAAAATGTCTAAGGCACAAACTGAGATTAAGCCAAGTGTTGGAAAATGTAATGTAGAAACAAAGTATTTTGTGTTGCTCAGTAACCATGCATTCCTCTTAGCCTGGAGCATGGTTAATCAGATTGTCATTAAGTATTGTTCAGTAAGTTCTTTCAAGGGTGCCCATCATGGTAATGGGCAAAGAGTACACTTATTTCTCAAGAAGACTTCCACACTCTTTTTTGAGATAGGGATTATGGGGAAAATGGGAAACAGGCAGAAGTTTGACAACGTCTAACAAATCTGCTTTTCCAGTTGAATTTAAGAGCAACGTCCTTATCCATGACATTTTTCCCAAGAGCATTTTGTGTGAGGCTCTAAAATTGAATTCAGTATTTAGGAGCCTAAATTTCTATGGAGAGTACTGTACCATTTTTACTGCTTGTTTGTTTAAAGAAAATCAGACAAAGGAGCCCCTATGTCAAATATAACCATTACTGGCAATTTGAAAAATGTAAAAGAAAATCCTTGCTGTAGTAAACATTTCTGCCAACATCTTGGCTTCCTTGTTGGGTTAGCCATTTGTTTATTTTTATTCCTCACTGCTAAACTTCCATTTTGTTTATTTGTTTGTTTCAAACTTTAAAATTTGAAGTGTTTGTTCTTACTTTGGACTCAGAAGTTGTTGCTTATGACATCCAGGCAATCAAACTCTTGATCTCTTAAGAAGTCGGTCATTAAAGAACAGCTTGTCTGTCTGCCTTAATGTGTCCAGCTTCAGTTAGGAAGAAGGAACCTGCACTCTGACTTTCTGGTCTTTTTAAGGAAAACATACTTAATGTCAGTTTCAGGAATTCTGACAAATGAAGCTTTTCAAAATAAATGTTGTGATGAGTCTGGCAGCTCAACATCCCTTAGGGAATAATCTGTGCTAATTAAATAACATTGGTTTTACTTTCCATGGTAAGTTAGAAAGTTCTTACTTTGATTAGTTAAATGTTTATTTATTCTTTTATTGATTTCCAACTTTCCCTTCATATCCTAATGGACCTCACAAGGAGGCCTGTCCAGGGTACGTTCACTCCACTCTGGAGAGGTTTTGTTGACATCTGCACAGTGAGGGGAACAGGCCTGGCCGCAAAATTTACAGATCAGGATTTGGAAAAGCAAAGAGAGAAAGTAATAAACATATGGAACTGATTTGGGGTAACTGTTAAGTAGGTCTAACAGCCAGATTGAAAATGTCTTGGAAGGTTTAAAATAAGCTCTTTGTAGAGTAAAGCTTTTTGCTTATTTGCTAGGATTTATCTTAATCAGATAATTTCTGTAACTCTTAATGTATTAAAAAAAAAAAAAAAAAAGAAAAATGTCACACAGCTCTCCACAAAAGCAGAGATTCCTTCACTTCTGCACTTCTTAAATTGAAGATTTCCCCCAGTAGATGATTTGGTTTTGTTTTCTTTACTTGTTCTTCATGGGAAAAAATATGTTTCATGTGATAAATGTTTAAGAAGTGAAGGATACTTGTAATATCCTAAAATATCTACGTTTACCAGAGTACTCAATAGAATAATGTACTATTAAAAATGTTATGAAGTGTGGTATACTTGAATTCTGGATCAGTTTCTTTCTTAATTAGTTCTGTGGTCCAATTATGCTGTTTCCTGTGTTTATGTAGCCATTTCCCACTTGATAATATGTAATGTAAACATTCAAGCTGAGAAATTTTTTGGTTTGTTTGGAAAGCCATAAAGGGGGGTAAAAACAGAAAAATTTTCTTCTGTTGCCTATCTGAAACTACATTCTCAAGCTCTCCTTTGCTTTCAGTATGGTTTGAACTCTCAGCTCAGTCAAGAGACATGCACTGTTTGTATTAATGGTAGTGATAAAAAGATAAATGCCCAGACTTGTAAGGACACTACTGAACTGTTTTTCCTTTATTGTGGTTGTGTTTGTGGTTGCTTTATCTTTTACAGTTTTCACTGAGTTACAGTACATGGAGTAGGCTGTAAAAAGAAATGGTATCTCTTACTGGATGATTAGCTACCTACCATGGTGATATCCATTGCTGATTTTGTCCTCTAAATATTTTCAGGGTGTTGCTAAAGAAAAAAGGGGAAAAAAACCCAAGCTGTTGTTTTGGTTTGGCTTTGTGCTTTGTTTGTTTGCTTGTTTGTTTTTGGTTGGTTGGTTGTTTTGGGTTTTATTTTCTTTCATTTATCACCAGGTAGGTTTTTTTCTCCAATAGGAGGAAACCTGTAGCTTTCAGTCATCTTTGTAATTGTGCACAGATCAGAAAAAGTTAAATGCAGTCTTTAACACTTTATAAAATGTTCCCCTCTATGTAGAAAATAATTTTGCTGATGCAACTAGGCAACAAGTCGAAGAGACAGGAGAGGCTACGAGAGAGAGGAGGCAGAAGGGGGACATAACAGTTTCCAGCTAAGATTGTTAGTCACAGTAGTGACAGAAACCCCACTGAGCTCTTTCCTGCTGAAGGAAAAACAGGAATATGGGGCACAGAGAAATCAGGTCTTTGAAGTGTGTCCTTGTGCAATGAAAGAGTAGGTGGCATGCATGGTCCTTGTTATGTGAAAGGATTTTGAGGGAAAAGAAAGCACTAGCATATACTGAAAAGAAATGAAAGCACAGGAGAAGATAGAAAAGTGGAGCTGAGGTGCAGCAAATTCGTCCCAGTGTATTATCTTCTAGTGGGCTTTTACAATAAATTACAAGGTATAAAAGTCAATTGGGTCTTCCCCCTTTCTTTTATAACTTACTGGCCACTGTATTCTCTTAATCCATTAAAAACTCCTGTAGGGCAAGGTGTGAGTATTTTTTCATATAAATTAAAAATACTGGAGCACACACTTTGATGTACAGTGCTTTCTGCATTTGAATTTTACCTTACAGTGATCAATGTATGTAGTGTGTGGGTACTCATAAGCAACCCGGTTCTCTGCAGTGTCTACCCACTGTTCCAGCTCTTTTGGGAAGTTGCTGGGTGTCAGTGTGCTCAGTGCCTGCTTGGGAAAATGTGTTTGGTAATGACTAACACTGCATTAGAGTAAGTTAGTCTACTTAAACCCACACATCAAGAAAGTGAGTGAAGAAGAACCAGTTCATGCCTTTTGGCTTCTAATTTCTGAACACACTGAAAATGAGGCACTTCAGTGCTTCTTATGACTTTTTCTTGGAACTTAGGACTTATCTTTTCAGTACCTAGAACAGGAATTTTTCAAAATATATTAATGTGAGAGTTTTCTGGTGGATCGAAACATCTTAGAGTCTGATTGTAAATGTATTTTACCTTTGGGTTGGCCAAGTTTTTTCTGTTTTCAAGTGATCTCTTTCTTCTGTGTATTGAATGTAACAGTATTGGAGTCCCTCCTCCCAGTTGATCAGATTTAAACATCTTGCCCTTCAAGTTTTTGACACTGACTCTTCGTAGTTGAGCTGAAGCAGTGATGGGAAGTTCTTCAATAGGCACTGCTCAGGCACATTTGGTATTTTCATGATGAATTCAGGTGTTCCAGTTTTGGTATTATTTTTGAATGCTAGGAATCTTGAGTTCTGCCTTTTGCCTTCAGCACACAGCAGGAGCTATGTTATTTACAAGAAGGGTAGCCCATGCTACTGTATGAACCCTCCAGCTGTTAAAGATTACCAATTCGTGGAGCTAGGTTTGTAGCTTGTCATTTTTGTTCAAAACTCAGTGTTTAGAACTATGCTATAATGAAAATTTCTTAAAACTGAGCTAGGCATCCTATTTAAGATATGCAGCTCTGGCCTGAAAACATGAATTAAAGATTGCTTAATAAAGGTAGTGTTACAGGAATTTAGTTTACAATTTTGTTGATCCACAAGTTGCTTGAGGTAGATATGACATTCTTTGTTTTCATGTTGGTTCAGTGGTGCTATCAATAGTAAAACATAAATATTTTGTGCTGCCACTAAGGTGGTAGTAGTCCTCTCAATACCAGTGGAGTTTTCTGAGCAACCCTGAATAATTCTGATACTTTACTGCACATAACCACTACATTTAAGAATCGCCAACACCTTAAATTTTGCTCAGAAGCTAAGAGGGAGCAGGTAAAAAGGATTTGAGCATTAATACTCTTTGCATAGTTCTATCATCTTTCACATACCATGTCCCAAAGCACATTGCAGAGCGTTGCTAGGAGTTGAGAAGGTCTCAATAGTGACTGTGAACTCTACAGTTGGTAGAGGAGGACGGCATCCTAAGCTTCACTATCAGGATGATACGTGCATGGATGCTACAAGTTTATTCCTGTGTTGCTGTTAAAGAGCCCGGGAGCAGCAGCTGACGCAGTAGGACAAGGCTGGGACTGGCTTGTGCAGACATTGTTGGTAATTCAACAAAGTAGTTTTCCTTGCATGCACTTCAGCAAACCAAATTTCAAGCAGCGCTTCCCTCCAAATTTTTATTGCTAATGAGGGCCCTTTATTCAAATCCATTTCTTGGCAAGGCACATTGTGAGAGGAATGAAGTCAATTTTGTTAAAAGTTACTGTGGGAGGGCAGGAGCAGCATTGTTAAACCCATGTCTGGACAATTCCCTTAGTACCGTTCTTTGCATCTTAATTTCCCCATGAAGCCTAATTTACAACATGCCAGTATTTACATCTTTATTCAGTACTTGTAATACTTGATATAGAGTTTGACATTTGGAATAGAGACTTGACACACGAGAAGAGCTGTGGAATTACTTTCATTGTTTTATTCAGGCTACCAAAGGGAAGGGGAGGAGTTAAAATTAAAAATTAATAATTTTGGTATGATATTAATGTTTGAATTTTTACCCTTACCACTTCAACTACGTTATAAAGAATAACATTTATGAAATTTTTTGTGCCCCTCTTGTACACAGATGTTTCTTCTGGGGACTATCCAATGTTTCAACAAACATAGGACTCCTTTGCCATTTTGTATGCTGTGAGTGGGAGATGACAGACAGGTTACGTGCTTGCTCTGAATGCTTTCAAGTCTAAGACCTGATTTCCTTCAATTTAACACATGCAACTAGTGTGTGTTTATTAATGGTCATAAAACTAGCCATGTCCTTTAATAATTCAGCTGCATTTTTTTGTCTTGATACTGACCTCTGGCATTAAATTTCTTGAGACCATTACGGATTACTAGCACACTCTCCTTTTTATTTCTCAGAATTCTTATCAGCTGCTGTTTTTTATTTCTCTGTTTCCATGTTTGTCTTGTAAAGTACTTCATGTTGCTTTTCCTGAAGGCTTTTTGCATTTACATTGGTATTATTCGTAGTTCACAACATGTAAAAGTATTGCAATTTTTTACGTAATCTCTTATTTTAAAAGATGCTATAAATGTAAATTTTTGTTGCGATTTTTTTATTAAAAAAATGAATATATTTTAAATGTCTGGTAAAAGTTTAGACATTTTTGTCTAAACAAACCATCACATGGTTTTCCTACTGTAATCTAAGTTTATAAAAGTCTGTTAAATATGACGGTAGCAGGAAAAGATACAGTTTGGTCTTATAACTTGTCTCTTCATTTACTTACCTAGAAAAATTAAATGTAGCAATCTTTTGAGATTTGCTGTAAAATAAAGAATTATGAGAAAATAAGCGAATATCTGACTTTTTACGTAGAGCATAAATGTGAAACATGACTGTTTTCAGTAATCCATTTTCTTCTTAAGCCTTTGTTTTGTGCATCGTGAAGATATAAACCAGAATTAACATAAAGGTATTTGTAGCAATTTCACTATAGCAGTTCCAAGCACTTGAAAGGCATCTAATATTCCTCCTCAAACAAATCTGCTTTCTGTAGGCAGATGACATTGTATTATACAGTGTAAATAATTTTTAAGGCTGTCCATAAAATGTATTAGACATCTCATTGCCAGTACGTGTTATCAGAAGCAGTTTTTTTACTGAGCATGCAGCAGGTTTGTAGCCTCAGACTTTACTGCTACTAGGAGTGATTGATAATATGGATCTGCTGCACTTTCTTAACTTAGCAGGACAATTCGAGCATCAGCTTTTAAAATAGAAAGTAAATTTGGTTTGCCAAACCGAACCATTTAGTGGAGGATGATTATAAATGCAATATCTGCTCCACTTACAAGTCGTAGGAATTGAGTAGCTTCTTCTTGGTCAAGCTTGAAGTATTAGTGGTCCAACAATGCCCAAGAATCTTGTGTTTATGACCTAAACAGATTAGCATACAAACATTAAAACTTAACTGCTGTAAAATAACAACAGTTCTGGGAGTTTAAATATAATTATATTTTCTCTTCATAAGGCAACAAAGATGTATTAAGCTTACTGCAAATTCTCAAATGTGGAATTTAAAACAGATGGAATGAATATTTAGCTTTTCCCTCCAGAGAAATCACAGGCAATGAATACATTGAGTGAACAAGATAATTAAAAGGAAATAGCATTAAAAAGAGGTATTAAATGAATGTGTTGATAATATACTTTATCTAAACATGCCAAGCACCATTTTTGCATCTTTAAAAACTTTTAATATATGGAAATCTTGTTGCAACCTTTACTTTCTTTTGCCTACTATGATAAGTTCAGTCATAAATAGCCTACCTTATTATGCAAAACAAGAATTATTGAGATGCATTTGAAACTTGTTGTTGTAAATTCATGGTGCAAGTATTCTCATCTAAGTTCTTTTTTTTACTCTTTCTTATATGTCTTGTCACTCACTGAGCAATATCGACAGAGGCCAGTCTTGCAGTCACTGAGAATTGTTTCTTATGGTTGCAGTTCATGAAGAGATGAACAAACCATTAAGAAAAAAAATTGTAGGATGCTTGAAGTCATTTGTAAGACATGCTGCATCTTGTATAGTTCTGTTAAATATATGTTCCTTTGGGAATTTCTGGTGTGCTTCTATAAAATATTTCCAGGGGGTAGCATAAGATGGTTCTGCAGCAGCACCGAGTGACTAGAGGTAGATGGGAGGAACTTCTGGTTTCTTGTGATCCATTTTTTTCTGTTGATTTCCATGCTCTGCTTCAGTGGGCTCCCTATGTGAGCCCTGTCTCTGTCAGACACCAATGAGCTGCCATGTTCTGGAGTCAGCTGGTGAACCTGGTGTCCTAATATCCATGAATGACAGAAAGTGTGGGTAGTGGAGGCAGCATGCTGCCAGGGGATGAAGGGCAGAACGGTGATTTCTGAGGCTGAATGAAGTCCCTTCTCAAAGAGGAGTGATATGCAATGACCAGTTTGGATTCTGACTGTAAAAATAGCCTAGATCAGATAAGAAGTTTTGATTACGTACTTGTTTCAGCACTGCACATGTAATCAGTCGGTGATAAATGTAATAACTATGCTAGAAATTAATGCAATAAAAGGAATCAAGAGGTATAAAAATATTATTTCATGTTGGGATTGGACTAAGCCGTATTTTGTATAACCTAATATAATAAAATATAACTTATGTGATCCCTATTTAGCATCACCATAGAGTTAAAATCTGACTATTTTTTCTTTAAATTCAGAAGCAAGAGATTTGTTACACTATTTCATTCGTTGCAGTGCTTTTTTAATTTATTCTTCATCAATTTGGGAGTATGACTGCATTTGTAGTTCCTCTGTTTGGTTACATTAGAAGTGCCATATACCTTTAAAGTGTAACTTCAGACTGTGAAGTTAATGTGACAGTAACCTTTACTGAATCCTGTAATGTCTATAATGTTTTTGCAGTCTCTGTTGAATCCAGCTGCTTTCTGCTGAATGAAAAGCAGCTCTTGCCCAGTCCTAGATTTCTTTGGCTTATTACAGAAAATTCTAAATGGGCTTGCAATATCCCTGAGGGAAAGCAGACTTCAAGCCCAGTGGCCCAGACGTTCATTTGCTTTCTTTTGGGAACATGTAATACTATTGTATTAAGCCTTTATACATCTACACAGAATTACCTTCACGTAAGCAGATTAGCAAACTTGAGTTTGATTGCAGACAGCGTGGCAGTTTCATGATGTGATGCATCTTGTCTGAATAGTTCACAGGTATACTGCACTTATTTCTCCCCATTGTTTGGGAAGGGAAGCTTATGTGGCTGTATCAAGTTCAGAGACCGTGGATATCTAATGTTGAGTGACTGAGTTAATTTCCTGGTAAGTCCTTGAGAATCTTTGTATTGGTATTGTTACTGAGATGATAATGCCCTCTGCTCTGTCAGATCTTGCTGTTGGCAGTGCATGAGCTGATTCATTAGGGGACTTCTGAGGTTTGCAGATTTTGTGAGGTAGCTGTTACTTAAACTCAAAAATGTTTTTTTCTTTCTCTATTGTATTAATGCCAATCCAATCCTTAGAGTTAATACTTCTCTCTTGTTCCTTGGCCCTAAAGCAAGTTAACCAGTCTTAGTACAGCATGGTCTCAAAGATCCAGGCTTTCAGGGTCATTCATAAGGCTTGGCTTCTGGGAGGAAGAAAGGAACTTCTGCTCTTCAGTCATTGCAGACACGAAGAATATTGGTGCCTCCTTCCAAGAGAATCAAGTTGTTGTTTTCATGAATGGTTGTACTGGACCTTGGCATCTCTGAGTGCTAAACTACCATAAGTACTGTCATTTGCCGCAAAGATTGAGCTACCACAAAAAAGGCAAGATGCTTGAGGGTGATTGGGCTGCATTTGGTAGGTACTTGCTATGTTGTACTCTCATCTAAGATAGCAGAGGTCATCATAACCCTGCTTAGGAGCATGTGGAAACAGCTCAGAAAGTGTACACCTCAACTTTGAGACTGCTGGGGTATAAAATTAATGAAATGTGGCTTATATAAACACTTAATTCATGTGCTGATGTCATGAAAGTATTTTAAACTTAATTATTTTTAATTACATACTGTGTTTAGTAGGATAGTGGGAAGTTGAAAAATAGGAAAAAAAAGAAGATAGTGTGATGGAGTATTTCTAGAATTATGTGTACTCACTCATTCCTGCCAGTGAGCTCCCAAAATACATTGCTTGCTAATTGTAACTGTTTTCTTCCTTGGCTGATACTTGGGATGAACAAAGGAAACTACCAAATGGGACAGTATTTCTATCCCCTCTCCAGCTCTGTGGGTTCTGTGCTGGAGCATGAGGTGTAGCGATCTCTAAAGAGCATCTCCAAAGCGAAGCCACTCAGCAGGATCAGCCACACACGCTCACACGCGTGTGCACACACAAACACACGGATAGCTTCAGTTATACAAGGCAGCGGCAAAGAGGTGGGAAGGGTCCTTGCGTGGATTGCCACAGAAGCAGTTTATTGCTACTACACTGTGAAGAGTTCCAGAGGCAAAGACCCAGAACACGGGAGAACTCAGGCTTAAGTACAGGGGTGTGGCTGGCACCAGGAGCCAACTGGGGAAGCAGAACAGGTGTAGATTACCATAACTGAACAACATTCTGGAAGAGGCTTCTTTTCCTCACCATGACCGAGACAGAACTGTCTGGTACTAAGGACTGTCTTATCGAGAATTCTCTCTGTCCCTTGTACCACAGGCCAACCGGCCACCACAGGACAGAGGAAGAGAGCCTGAGAGGACCTCCTGGTATTTGATATTCCCACCAACTTAGGAAACAAGGTCGCATCTGGTTAACGACCACAAAGATAGTCACAGTACTTTCTGCAAGGTTTGCTTGTTATTCTAATGTGTTTAGCAGTCATCTTAGCTTGAGTGGAACTGTTTGTTCTTTGATTTCATTTGTTTATTTTCTTTATTTTTATTTCTTTTTCCCCTTCAAGTGCAGTTCTGGGAGTAACTGTTGAATTGGCTTCCATCAGTGAAACTCTGTTTTTCTTTGTACCCTTTTGTGTGCTAATGGTACAAGTACAGTCCTGATGTTAAACATGCTTTCGAGAATGATGAAATGTTTCTTTTCCTTCTCAGCTCAAGAACATAATGTTTGTTAGAACTAGTCTCAGTTACAGTTGGTGTGATACTCTCTACAGAACTTGTCCTGTAGCTTACCTGCACAGGAGACTGGTGGAGAAAAAAGCAGAGTTCAAATTAGTGTTGGTAGGCTGTCAACTTTGTGAAGGGTCTTATTCACTCTGGAAGATGAGAGTGAAAAAAACTATGAAAATATGTGGGTCTATTTGTGTGAAAGATGTGCTGTCTTAAAGTTTGTACAGTAATACAAATTTCTGCAATAGCTTACTTGAATGGAAGAGTTCAACAGAACCGAACTTCTGATTTTAAAAGTAGCTTTTAAATATTTTTTTCTCTTCTTCAGTTTCTAGTTCAACAGCTTACACCTCTTGGAATTTTCTTTTTGTCTTTTTCATTTTAAATTCCTGGAGTATCAGCACAGTTAAGCATGAAGTCACAGGAAGGACAGTGGGTCAGATTCAATGCTTGGCTAATTGTTGTGGGATTTGAATATATCAGGGAAATAAACTTTAGAACTGGAGGTCTCTTGCTACCATGGAATTCACAGTATCCTGAAAAAGGAAAGCTTCATGGGCAGAGGGATAGAACAAAGCACAGGAGAGGTGAAGCAGTGTCTCCAGCAAAGGGGAGTCCTGGAGTCCTGCATGGATTTAAGGCAAAACTGACAATGGTCATGGAGAGCTCTGACAATGATAGGATAGTGCTCTCTGGCACTACCTGCTGTAAGTTTTCTGTGCCAGAAAGTTTTGAGCTCCACTGGAAGATTTGGGTTTCATCAGGATATGGGATTGTCAGAATCCCATTAAAAAGTACCCTAAACTATCTCAGATCTTAAGGTCTTACTGGCAATCTACTTCACAAGATTAAGTATAGTTCTCCACAAATGAGGTTGTGTGCTTTCTAGTAGATCTTTCCTCTGTCCGAGGGTTGTTCAGCCTGGAAAAGAGAAGGCTTTGAGGGGATCTTCTAGCAACCTTCTGGTGGTGACAGGACAAGGGAGAATGGATTTAAACTGAAAAATGGTAGATTTAGATTGGCGATTAGAAGGAAATTCTTTACTGTGAAGGTGGTGAGGCACTGGAACAACTTGCCCAGAGAAACTGTGGGTGCCCCATCCCTGGAAGTGTTCAAGGCCAGGTTGGATGGGGCTTTGAGCAACCTGGTCTAGTGGAAGGTGTCCCAGCCCATGGCAGATGGGTTGAAACTAGATGATCTTTGAGATCCTTTCCAACCTGAACTATTCTATGATTTTGTCACTCAAAAAAATGTGTGACTGGAAAAAATGAGAAACTGGAACCAGTTTCTTTTCAGATGAACCTGAAAGGCTATAATTTCCCAGATGAAGGGGAAGTTCAGGATCTTCTGCTGATTCATCCAGAAGTGGATACAGCATCTGTACTTTGTCAGTTTTCCATAGCCTGGAAATAGAAAGAAGCATTGATGGGAGGAGGCTTGGAGTTAATATTAAGCATTAAGGTACTATGTCCTCATTAGAGAACACATAAAGAGATTGACCCTTATTTCTCTGAGACATTTGTCTCTGAAATATGGGTTCTTCAGATGAAACCTCTATCTTACTTAATCTCTCTGTAACTCAGTACTTCTGGAATAGTGGAAAAATACTTCTGAAAGTGGAAAAAAAAAGAATCTTATGGCAAATTCTTGGAAAGATGAAGCTTTCAAATCTAGTTTGTCCACTCACCCATAATAAGATGTTCTGATGGGAAAATGTATCAGGAGGCCTTCAATTACGAAGACCTCTACCAAGTAATTGCAAAGTCAAGATACACAAGACCCTGAAGATCAGCTCAGTTGGGCAGAGCTTGGTGCTGATACCACCAAGATTGTGGGTTCAGTCCCTGGATGGGCCATTCTCTTAAGATTTAGATTTGATGATCCTTGTGGCTCCCTTCTAACTCACAATACCAGTAATCTGAAATTATGTTTGCAATGTTAATTTTAAAATATTATATTTACATATAATATTTTTTTCTCTGTATATTTGCACTGCATATCAATGTGTACTTTTGGAATATAAATGTTATGTTTAAAAAGCAGGTGGTAGATCTGAGTCAGATTCTTTGTGAAGACTAACCTTTTTGAAGGTTGGCTGCTTTTTAATCTGCTTGCTCTGTAATCAGTAAAAAGGAAAAAGCTCCTTGAGGAGACCTAACATCTAAGATTCTTCCGTTGTTCTTCAGATGAGTTCTGTTCTTCCTCTAATGTTCTGTGAGGGCTCCATAAGGAGACTGGCCTTTCTGTGCTAAAGGCAGCCTTTGTGCATATTCTCTTGTGTCATTTTTTATTATTTTAAGAAACACTCACTTCAGGTTTGACACTACAGTAATTTATTTTTAAACATAAACTGTATAATACAGAAAATAGAAGTTCACTTGAAAAAGCCTTGTCTAGTGGAAAGCATTGCTGCCCATGACAGGGAGTAGAACGTGATGATCTTTAAGGACCCTTCAACCCAAACTATTCTTTGATTCATACCTGTAACTACTCCCAGCCTTGACTAGCATGTGATTTATAAGCATCCCCTTGTGGCAATGTATTAACACCACTTGATACAGCTTTAGGTTTTGGTAAGAAGCTGAATGTTGTATTACACATTGTACATGGAAGTGTCCAGCTTATGTTACTACTCATCTGTAGACGTTCGTAGTCTTCTGAATCTGCTTTAACATCAGCTTTACTTTAAATAAGTGACACTGGTAGTGATGTTTTTAGGAAATTAACACAAGCTTGTGTATTGTTTGATGTCATCTTTTTTTTTTTTTTTGGTAAAGGTGAGAGGGATTAAGATAAACTTCAGGTATATTTGGTTTTGTTTTCTAAGGATGTGTTTTGTCTGTGTAGAGTTTTCTGTACAAAGCTGTAAAAATATTTGTCTTGCTAAGGTCAAGTCACAATATTAACTTTGTGTAATATTTACACTTTTTAACTTTTAAAACAGAAACTGTGGACTTAAATACATGAGTAGTGTTTTATCATGGCATGTTTATATTCTTTGTAGCGTGCAATTTGAAACATAAATTATACAAATGCCTGGTTGTCTGTATTTGGTCTCAACTGTTGTAGTTGAAGTTATATTGATTAGGAGCTGTTGATACAGGCCTCAGACTGAAAGAGGTGGTTTTTTGATCAGATGTTAGTAATTGTTAGTAATTGGGGGAAAGATTTAAAATTAAATGATGTGTTTTTGTCTAGTAGAGCAATATTTTTCTAAATTAGAAATGCATTACTATGCGTATATTAGCTATGAGATTTGTTGCCCCCTTTAATGAATTTAATATGTGTTTTCTAGAAGCCTCCTACTGGCATGAGGCAAGTTAGTATTTGTCAGCGTTCGGAATTTGTGAGTCATTTAGTATTTCAGGGTAGTGAGTTTTATTTACCATGTACAAGTGTGATCATTCTGTGTTACCATGAAAAGTACTCATAGAAAATTTCAGAACAAAAAATGTATTTCCAAGATACACTATATAAACCCAGAAGTTTTTCATAGTTGAAGTGTTTTGGTATCATTCAGATAAGTGTAATATAATTTCTGTCACTGCAAATGTGCCTCATTTAATGTTGTTGCTGTCTTCTGGCATTTGGTAAATCTGTTAAGTCAGTTCTTTCTGTGACCTACCTAGTCCTTATCCCTACAAATGAAAATACAGAGCTCAAAAGGTATTGACTGTTCTTGTTACTGCAATTCAGCATTGTAGATAATACTAAGGTGAAGATAAAAGCCTATGAAATAATTCAGGGCTTTAAATTTCTGTGTCTGTATTCTTAGTATTTAAAAATTATTTAGCAGCTGCATCAATGTTTTTAGATAAATTTCTATTTATATCCACTGGTTCTACCAAAGTAGAATTATAGATTGTTTTGGGTTGGAAGGGACCTCAAAATCATCCAATTCCCTGCCATGGGCAGGGACACCTTCCAGTAGACCAGGTTGCTCAAAGCCCCACTCAATCTGTCCTTGAACACTTCCAGGGATGGGACATCCACAACTTCTCTGGGCAACCTGTGCTGGTGTCTCACCACCCTCGCAGTAAAGAATTTCCTTCTAATATTTAATCCAAACCTACCCTCTTTCCATGCAAATCTTTATCTTCCCTCTTTAAGTAAAAGAAGAAGAAGAATGCTGAATGTACAGGCTGTATATCATTCACTCTTCCAAATTCAGAAAAACTAGAAAACAAATTAGAAAATTCATTCAAAAAATTAATGTTGACTTGAAGAAAATCTAGAAATGGAAATATTCAGATATGTTTGCAACAAATTTATTCTTCCCTTTCTAACATTGTATGATAATGATGATTCTCTTAATGTTCTTCATTCTACTGACTGAAAGTTTTAGTAAAAAAAAGAAAAGTTTAAAGAATTGTGAGCCCAAAATATCTCCAACTATAGATGTGGAGTTTTTCTGTGATGTGTGAAAACCACAGCTTAATCTCGGTATTGGTGCATAAGTTCAATTTCACAGCTAACTTCTGGAGGGAAGGAGGGTAGGTTGGAAAAGTGGATGATCATGAATCAGAAAAGACAACTTAAGTGGCTTTACTATGTTGTCTCAAAGGCTGTCAGAGTGTATTGAAAAGTTGCAGTTATACAAACAGCAACCAACCTCGTAAGTTTTCCAAACTGCCTTAGAAAAAGGTATTTTGAATTTTTCAGTGTTTCTTTTTCAAATATATTTTACAAGTTCTGGGTGGTTTTAGTGATATTTATTTCAATGGTGCTTTTATCAACAAATAGAGTTAACTATAGCTAAGTGAAATTCTATATACCAAAGATAAAAATCTGATTTAAGTTTTTTAGTTTAGAAAAATCTCTTTCTTTATTACTGTATCTATATATAGCTCTCTCAATTGTCAAAGTAATATTCTTGTATTATGTCTGCTAATACTTGTCTAGCATCTTAATTAAAAAAAGACTAATGAACTGTCAGTAAATTAAAATTGTGTTATTCTTTTTTTTTTTTTCTTTTTCTGGAGGAAGACCGTTGCTTTTGCCAAACAAGAGAAACAATCACGTCATTTGATTAACTGCCACATATTAACCATTCTGAGCACTGGAACTGTGTAACATTTAGTAACTATTGGATCAAGAGAATGTAACTTCTTTGAAGGTGTAACTAATCTGAATAAGCTTGGAAGGATAAGATCCGTATTTTAAACACAATGTGGATTTCTGAAGTTGCTGTTTACAAAAACTGTTACAGTCTTTTTGACATTGTTTGCCTGTTCCAAGTGTCCCTGATTTCAACCTAGCACAATAACTGAGTAGGAGAGGGATTATCATCTTGGCAGGAAAAAAGTTACTCTATTAGGACCACACAGTGAAAATTTCAGATTATCTAAAGCAATCATATTTCCGCAGAAATGGTTGTGGGAGTATTAGATTGCTGCTTTGAAAGGGATGCAGAAAAGTGGGGGGAGGGGGGCATGTGTTCATTTATAACCCGTGAGAAGGAAACTGTAAGATAGTTGCAGTGATAGTTATTGACAAAGAGAAGAAATTAGTAAGTGAATATGTAAGGCAAAATTTCTACTCTCTATAATTTTCAGTTTCCAAAAGCTAGGCACAGCCTGGTGGAAATTAATGGAAGTCTTTACACAGTGGAGCATTCTGCATCTTGTAATAGTGGCTGTTGAAATGCATCTGCTGGGATTTTCCTTGGTCCTTTCCTGCCACATTCTCCCTTACCCAAAACCAAAGCCTATTTCTTGCCTAGCTCCTAATTTTGCTGGGAGATGAATTGTCAACACCAGAGCTCTTGTCAGTAGAACCTTTCAGTCCAGGGAAGAACTTGCAGTGTGTTCTGTTGATGTGGCTCAGCAGATCTATTCAGAGGCACAGACCCCATCTAGATACAAGCCTGGCAATGCCCACTGTCCATTTCCAGTTCATGTATAACTGTGGGGGTAATGACACTGTCCTTCAGCCAGCAAAGCCACTTCTCAGATGAACCCTCTCAGTTCCATATGCTTCCTATGTGTATGCTCTTCCATGGTGTTTGAAGAAGAATTCTTTTTTTTCCAAGATACTTCATTTGCTTTGCAGCAGCTTTGAGCGAGATGGGAAGAGTTGTGTTTCAGTCACTTTAACACTGCCAAGAGGACAATATATGCAGTGAGGTCTCCTGGTGTGGCATGGAGGCTGCATGACCATGGTAGTATGGAATGAAGGGAGGGGCAATTCAGCTTCACATGGGGTTAGTTTGACTGGCAATGACTAGCAACAGGACTAGTAGTGATTGCTGGTATCAGTAGTAACTACTTAATAGTATACGTACGTCTCCCTTAATTGAGCTGTGACATATTTAACAATGAATCTAAAAGACAGAGACAAACGTAGTTTGGGATGTGAAAAAATAAAAAATTGCATCGGCATTTCCATACCAGTGACTTGAGCAATCATTTGTGATTTCTGTGAGTGTTGCTAAAAGCCATGTACATGCTCTGTAAACTATCAAAACTTCCAGCTGCTGCTTCCAGGTGTATGCACTGCAATTGTGCTTGGTTGTGGGCAAGTCATTTAAATTTTGCACTATTATTAATCTGCTTTGGTGATCCTTGGGATTGAAATTACCTTTTGCTAAGTGCATGCACTTTGCCTTGTGAACTGTTGAGTCCCAATTGGATTGCTGGATGATGGCTAAAAACCTATATATTATTGGGAAGCGTCCACTTGGAGAGTAATGTAGCTTTGTAGTCTGGTCCAGTGGAACTGATGGAGAATGCAATGAAAACACTCTTCCTCATCCTCTGTGCCTGATTTTTGTTTTTAAATGTAGCACTGTTTGATCATGGTATCACTGAGCATTCCAGTGTTGCCATTGCTGTCTTGGACTTCACTTCATAAGGGTGTCAAAGAGAGTCTCATCTTCTCCTAAAACTTTGCCCTGCTAAGAGATGTGGTGATTCTGTGGTCTTTCGAATTGTAATGTTAGGTTTGGGAAGAAAGAAAATGTGTTTGTATTTCAATGGGTTTATTCTATATGGTTTTTATTACAGCCTTTTGGGAAGTTTTTGTGTTCAACTGACAATGTAACGTATCAATTACTGTTATGGAAGAACCACAAGAACTGTATTCATTCACGTTTGGCTTAGGTACATGTTAGCTTTGCCCAGACCTCTAAACCTGCCAAAGCCCAAATGATGAGTATTGGTAAAGACTGTACTGGTGAGGAGGAAAAAAAGCTGTTTGTGCAGAAAACCCACAGTATTTGACTGTATGATATTCAGTATAATAGAATATTGTAGTGTGTTTTATTGTGCTTTATTTCTGATATGTTGACAGTTTTTAGTTTGTCTGATTTTCATCAGTAAAGTCAATTTAATTGGTTATTCTTCCTGTCCCTAAAAGGCACATGAGAAAATTATGCTACCTTTCCTTGGTGAGTGGCATGATGGCTTGGCCACCATTTGTATTCTGCTGCATGTGTGTTTCCAGTCCTAAATGGCTAGAGACTGCTTTGGGTGGTCGCTGCTGGGAATGGGTTTCAGGGAGGGGTTCCCAGGACTGGATTTACTCTAAATAAACAGAGGCCATGAGGGGAAAACTGTGTTTCATTAAGAGCTCTGGTTTAGGTTAAAGGGATAAAAATAGCTGAAGGACATCTCAAATTAGTTTAAAAACTAGAAAAGTGAAGAAAACCAATCTAGAGTATTTTTTAAGTTGCCCACATCTTTTAGAGTTCTCTGCCTCACTCTCTTCTGTTCAGTGTAACTAGGTATAGAATCCAAAGAGATAGCTGAAAAGATTCAGCTGTCAAAGCTTCAGATTCCAAAACACAGTCTTTTTTAGTCAGTGCTGTCAGTACTTGTGTGTGTCTTCTCTGTTCTGCCAAAATATGTTCCTGAAAGTTTCCGTTTTCTATTCTGGTTTTAGGCAAGATGCAAGAAATGGAAGTAAAGTACCAGAAAACCTTCTACATATTGGAGAGACAATTACTGCATCTTTCATTACAATTGCTTTAGTTACTCATAAAAATGTTCTGTACTAGACTAGTTTACATGTGTGTTGTATGCTTTGTGTAAAGAAAACATAATTATTTGCCTTCTACCCAGTATGTTCTTACCAGAATGTTGTGGACATGCATTTTTCAGTCTTGCACATTGGCAAAGTTACAGTGACTCCACTTTCTGCAAATACTCTGTATTAAAAAGATATGCTTTATGTTTAACTTTGCAGATCCAGAATGCTAATGATGTGCTAATAGCACCACTGGAGAAGTTTCGAAAAGAGCAAATAGGAGCAGCAAAAGTAAGTGGCTGGGGTTGTTTTTCATTTCATGTTTATTTGAGTTTATCAGTGTCTTTTGAAGGCTGTACTGAAAACAGGCATTTTGTATTCAAACAGACTTGGTGCCATCCTCATTAATTTGTTAGTAAATTATACTAAATTCTTTGCTTCAGAGGAGGAGACGATTTAGAAATGAAGCTTAAAGATTGATAATATGCATAGGGCACAGCTCTTGCTACTGTTGCACATTCCTACCATCTGGCATTGTGTTCATCTTCTGATGTCTGCATTTACATTATGCTGCATCTTGGGTTAACCCAGAACCACAGGGAGGATTCAAAAAAATCCTTAAGTGGACATTGCATAAAGACAGAAGACAGTTTCAGCATAATCTCTGCTTCTGGTTTCCCTTTCCTCCTTACATGGCTGATGCAATGCAGTGGTTCATGTTCATTTTGCCAGAGTATTCATCTTAATACTCTCCAAAGATTTTCCCATGATGGAAGTGCTCCAGTTGATAATTTTCTCTGGTTTGTTGGTTTTAAGTGTTATATCTGTGTGAGAGAGACAGTGCAGGTTGTCTATACCAGGGTTCAGTAGTCAGCTCAGGAAATCAGATATATTGGGGAAAAATATGTGAAATTAACTGTTAGCCTTGAAGACCTGTTTTCAGCTTGATCCTGAATTCTTAAGTGGCTATCAGTGACTGCTTTGATCACAGTCTCTGAGATATGCATAGAGGCTGTGATAGTCAGCTAGAGGTTAGTTACAGTTCCTTTTGTCTTCATAAACATACTAGTTCTGAAGCATTTTGCATCTTATATTAGTGCTCATAAAAATTTCTGGGAAATGTTCCATTTGTAAGGTTAAATGAGTACAAAAAAAAGCTCTCTCATGTTGCAGGTGAGGTTGTGTTTATGCTGTACTCAAAGAAACTCAGAAGAACAGAGCTATTGGAAAGAGACACCAAGGGTTTATACTTCTTGTATTGCTATTGTGAATGTGTGGCAAACACATGGGACTGCTTCTGCACAGGAACTAAGTAGATGTTTGTGAAGAATTTTTACTGCGAACTTGAGGTTAGATTTCTCTGAAATGGGTGTTTTTTACCCTTTCGCTTGATATGTTTTTGTGTACAACTACATTCTTCTCTTGTCCCACCCCTATGCTGCTTTGAGATGCAGGGCTGGGAGTTTATTTACCATGCTACATGAATCAGAATGTAATCCCAGCACAAAATTATTTTTAGTTTTCAGTAGGTTTTAGTAGTGTCATTTAGTTCTTGGTAGTACTGTTTCATTTCATATTCTTATAGTTTAAGGGATATCATTCTTCTCTTCAGAGCACCCTATTTGAAAGCTCAACCCACCATACTGATTGCCTTGCTGTATGACAGAGACAATCCATAGGTGGTTCACAGGTCTCTCTTCAGAACTCTGTAGAGACTCAGGTTTCCTTTCAATGTATCACTCAGTAGATGTCAACACATACGCAATGATCTAATTGAAGATGACTCCTTTGGTTTTTTGTATCATTAAGAACATTAAAGGCAGGGCAAGAACAACAAGACAGGTTGAGTCTTCTCTGTTTGGTATATCACAGTGGCTGGTTTCTTTTCCAAATCTCTTCCTTATAAATATGGGCAGCTGCTCCTCTTTGAGCTGTTGTTTTGACTTGTCTGTGGTCACACTACAGTGTACAGAATGAGTTCAGGAGGGAGCCTGGCTCAGCTAACTCTTATTCCAGTGTCTAATGCACTTTATTATGCAGTGCTGTGTGTTTTGGAGAGTCCAGGATACTTGGCTTGACACATGGATACCCTAAAGAGAGCTCTCCCAGGTCATTGTTTTATAAAATGTCAAACAAACATATTTTCTAGCACTGCACATGGAGTTCAACTGCCAGACTCAGAAATGAGAGATTCAGAATGCCATCATAACCAAGTGTGATACATTTGCCTTTGAAATTTTTTTTATCAATGGAAGCAATTATGCAGTTAAATGGTATCAACACAAACAAGTCAGAGCTTAATTACATGCAGTATTGTTTTCCTAATAATTACAAAATAGCAAAGTATGATCTAGGAATAATGAGACCCATATGAAACAGAGTAGAAATTTGGGCTTTATGAAACCCATTACTGGTAAAGTGGAGAACATGGCCCTATTGCTTTACCCCTACTTTGGTTCACTGGGATCAGCTCTTGAGCATTTATGAACTCTTATAAATATAGAATGAGTTTAACTTGCTAGTTATTTATCTGCAGTTAATGAATGTTTGCACAGAGATTTGGCTCTTTGAACTGCTCTGGGATGATCTGTTCTGATAATCAAACAAAAGATATAGATGTTTTCTTCTTGTTTGGGTTTCAGCAGCAAGTTTCACAGAACATTGAGAATGTCACTTTTTATTTGTGGTCTTTTCTAGACACATCAGCTGAGTGGACCTTACCAGGCGTGAGCTGGTTTTTTTCCCTGTAGTGTTAATCTACAACAGTATGTAGAACTGTATTTATATCAAATCCAAACTTGCTTCTGTGTCTCTGTCATCCCTCTCTTGCCCAAAACCCCAAAACATTTCTGTGTTGCTCTCTGAAGAAGAGCCAGAGATGTCCCCCCTGACTGGAAGCTGGTGAAAGTTGTCCCAGTTTTCAAGAAGGGCAAGAAAGAGGACCTTGGAAACCACAGGCCTGTTAGTCTGACTTCAGTGCCTGGTAAAGTTATGGAGAAGATTATTCTGGGAGGTATTAAAAAACACCTGAAAGTGCAGTCATTGGTGACAGCCACCATGGCTTCATGCGGCAAAAGTCCTGCTTGTCAAACCTGATTTCCATTTATGACAAGCTAACCCATTTAGTTTATCAAGGGAAGCCAGTTGATGTAATCTTCCCAGGATCCTTCTGGACAAAATGTCCAGCATTCAGCTGAATAAACTCATCATGCTGTGGGTGAGAATTGGCTCCCAGGTTGGGAACAAAAGGTTATAGTGAGTGGGGTGGCATCAGACTGGTGACCTGTCACCAGTGGGGTTCCAGAGAGCTCCATCCTTGGCCCTGTGCTCTTCAACATCTTCATTAATGACTTGGACACAGGACTGGAAGGGATACTAAGCAAGTCTGCAGATGATAAAAAATGGGAGGAGCTGTTGACTCTCTCAAAGACAGGGAGGCTCTGCAGAGAGACCTCAACAAATTAGAGGACTGTGCAGTCACCAACCATATGAAGTTCAACAAGGGAAAGTGCTGGATTCTGCACCTAGGATGGAGCAGCCCTGGGTGTATGGACTGGCTGGGGAATGAGATGCTGGAGAGCAGGGCTGCACAAAGGGACCTGGGGATCCTGGTCGGTGACAAGTTGAACACAAGTCAGCAATGCCCTGGCGGCCAGGAGGACCACCCATGCCCCAGGGGTACATTGCTGGCTGGGCAAGGAAGGGGATTGTCCCACTCTGCTCTGCACTGGGGCTGCCTCACCTCAAGAGCTGGGGGCAGTTTTGGCCCAGCTTGGCACAGTATATGAAAGACATTAAGCTATGACAGAGTGTCCAAAGGAGGGTTATGAAGGTGGTGAGGGGTCTGGAGGGGAAGCAGTATGAGGAGACCACTGGCTTGTTCAGCCTGGAGGAGACTGAGGGGAGACTTCATCACAGTCTTCAGCTTCCTCATGAGGGGAAGCAGAGGGGCAGACACTGATCTCTTCTCTGTGATGACCAGTGACAGTACCCAAAGGAATGGTCTGAAGCTCAGTTAGGGGAGGTTTAGGTTGGATATTTAAAAAAGGTTTCACCAGAGGGTGGTTGCACGCTGGACCAGGCTCCCCAGGGCACCAAGCCTGATGGAGTCCAAGTGTTTGGACAACACTCTCAGGCACATGATGTGACTCTTGGGAGATGGTCCTGTGCAGGGCCATGAGTTTGACTCAAAGATCTTTGTGGGTCTCTTCCAATTTAGGATATTCTGTGATCTTGTGATTCTGTGGATGGTGCAAACTCCACAGGATAGCTGATAGATGTCAATATTTATAGAGCTATCACTTTACAATTAATTTGCATCATAACATCTTTTGGACAAACATTTAAAGAGACTAAGTATAGAAGCCTGAGACTGGTATGCCTTTAGCATTGGCAAAGTTAGCAGTAGCTAGAGATGGAAGCAGTTGTTCGTTGTTGGATTCTGTCTTCTAATCGAACTTTGAAATTATAAATTTTCATAACCTGTTAAGCTGTGTAGCCAAATTTTGTGGAAGAAAAATATTATTAGATAGCTATGTTACCAATATACGTAACAGGAAATTATATTAGGTACTACTGTGAGATTTTGCTGGGGGGAAGATTATGTGAGAGAACACTTAAAAGTGCTTCCTGGGCTTTTTTCTTTCTTATATAAAACACCAGATAAAATTCAGTTGCAGATAAATACAAGCAAAACACCACTCCCCCCCTCCAAGGGAAAAAAGAAGAAAATGTTATAAATTATGAGAATCACCATTTTATTTTAATAATAAGTAACTTCACAAGAATTTTGCCACCATGATGAATATCCTATAGATGTTTTTAATATAGAGAATGAGACTATTTCATTTTTTCTTCAAAACTATAATGAGTTTAGGCAAAAAATATGGTCACAGGAATCAAAGAAAATATGGAGGATAAAATATATCCTGTTGATGTTACAAAGCTATATTTTAAGTACAAGGACAGTATAAACTCAGAGTGCAAAGTTCAAGTGTTTTTGGAACATCACAAGAATAACATTAAAGACCAATTCTTCACATGCACTTCAAAAACCTGAAGGTACCCAACAAATTTGAGAAACATTCCCCATAAAACATTAGTGTTTGTAATCTAACCAGCAATATACAAATCTGCATCACTTGCTCTTCTTGATTTATACTACTCGCTCTTCTGTTTTTATTGCACATATTTCAGTTATTCCTTTTCTGTACACACTCAGTTTAAATAAAGCTAAGTTCTCTCCAGAGACTGCACAAACCCGGCTTTGCATTGGACAGCCTGTTGATTTACTCCATCTGAGTTTAAAAAAATGACCTCTCCAATTATTGTAGCAAGGCGAGCAGAAGCTGGGTGAGGTAACTGGGAAAGGATTCCAGGCACGAAGCCTTTTGCCTTATTTGGTCAATGTGGTTTGCGAGGCCCCAGCTGGTAACTTTGGTGAGCTCATTGTGTGATGTGTTATGGACAATAAAGCCAAACCTTCCTCTTTCTTTTTATCCATTGAGTACAGTATTTAGCAATATTTGTTCCAATATTTGTTCATTGACCTTTAATACAACTTAAATCCGATCAAAGACAACAGAAGCAATTCTGGTTTTAAGACTTAAAAGGAGAATTTTGTTTCCTCCTTACAATTCCATCTGTTTGTTTTAGAAAATAGTTTATTTTGGCCAGGAGGATTATTTTTTATCATTATTTAATTTCATTCATTTATTCAAAGCTGTGAATTCCTTTCTACTTGGGAAGCAAATCCATATTCACTGCTGGGATTAATCTTCCTGCATCTTTGCTCACATCTATCTTCACATGTAGGCATGCAGAAGGTGGCACGTTCTCTCTGTGTTTAATTTGAGTTGTCTGGAAATTGCGGAGCATAAAACAAACAAAACCCCCCATTTTTTAAGGTCTGTCAGAAAGCTGTCAAAGCAGAGTTTTAGATAGGTATCTGAGATGGTTAAAAATACCAGAACGCCCATTTGGTGAACCAGTTTCCTCGTATCTGATCAAATCTTAGCACTTGTTGTCCTTTAACTGAGAAAAATGAGTGACCTTGCTGTAGTAGGTACGGCAGGGGGTGTTTCATTACAAGCAGTGTCTGTCACTCAAGCTTTGGTACTTGCATCCACTAGATTTGGTTATTTTAATGGCAGTCTGAAATACGGAGGGAGGGGGACAGGAGAAAGAAGCACAAAGAGGGCAGGCCAGGATAATTGATGGCCAAATGTTTTGAGTTAAAATGCAGACGTTTCTCAAAAATGGTTACTACCAGTTACCTGATCTCTTTTTTGATAACTTATTCTGTAGGCAAGGAAATGCAGGGGATCAAATCTATTTCTATTTCAGCCAGGCTTTTACAGCACTCTACATGAGTCTTACAATGTAGTTTAGATAGGGCTTAGTATGAGAAGGAGGAACTGGCTCATGGGAAGAGGGCAGTGAGTTTTGTTTATGGGAGAGACTAGTCAGAGAGAAGTCACCAGTTAGAAGATCCCATGGGGCAATTTGAGATCAGTCTGTTGTTTTATTTTTGGTAATGACCAGGTAAAAAAATTCTGGTGGTATTGCTGTAGGTTGCTGAGCTAGAGGAGGAGGATTGGAGGATTGGGAATAAAGTGTGAGATGAAATAACTGAGCATGAGGAATTGAGGCTACTCAATGGTCATGAGACAGCTGCATACCAAAAAATCTGCTGTACTGATAAATAACATAAGTGGCAATCTCTTTAGGTATTATAGGTTAGTAGACATCTATCACTGGTAGATAGAAAAGTACAAATTCTCTTTAGCTTTTCTTTTATGTATACAAATCTTCAAGTTTTGGTTAAAGTTTCTGAACTGTGAAAGTTGTAAATTGCACTTAAAAATACATTTCATTCCTAGGTTTTGGTCCTAGAACACTTTTATTTGAGAAATAATTCCATATATGTTGTCTAATCTGATATTTTACTTTAACTAGTATTAACAAATGCAAGAACTGAGAAATCAGGACTCACATTCAATAAAATATATAGTATAAAATTATTTTTAAAACAGATCAAATGTATTTTCCCTTATTTATTCAAATAAATGTATGGAAATATGAAGCAGTGAAAGACCTTTTTTTGCCACAAACAAAATAATTGTAATACCATAGTATGATTAGCCATTGCTTCTTCTACACTTGTGTATGTGAAATATTTGGGAAGTTTCAAAAACAGCGGTGAAGAGCCCAGTATGCATACACTTCATCTTTTCAAGAGGTCTTACTTTCTCCTGTGCAGAGCCAAACTATTAAACTGGGAGATAACACTGGCTGAGCATCTGGACCCAGAGTTTTTTTGAAGCAACTGGTCTTCTTGGGACAGCTCTTGTCGTTATGCAAATGCAACAAAATTATTTTCTCATTGCAGTTTGCTTCACTTCAATTACTGTTTCATTGAAAGTTGATAAACTTTTAGGAAGTTAACAGAAAGAAAAAAAAAAAAAAAAAGACAACAGTCCGAAAAGCTTGTTTAACTTCTAGTGTATTCTTTTAAAAAATGAGAGTGAAAACTCAAATCTCATAACTAAAAGATTGTGGACACAGTGATTAAAAACTGTTGGTTCAGTCATTCTGTTAACCAGAGGTGTTTGTGAGGAAAGCAGTTAATGTTACCTGCATAATCAGTTTAAATAAATTCTGTTAACTGCAATCTTTCTGTTATAAGTTAGTGTGATTAACTGCTTGCTGACTAAAACTGGTTTCTGAAGCTGTGTTTTTTCTGCAGTTTAATAAAATTCTAATTTGCATCATAAAGAAAACAGATATAAATTAAGGATAAATAAATTAGTCCCCTGTAGTAAATTGGAAAATAATTTACTATTCTGCCATAACATTTAAGAATTAAGGCTTAGAATAAATGTGTTAATTGGTGGAAATGCTTAAGTGAGCATGCAGTGTACCTTTCTTGGCAAAAAGAACCTTTTTTTTTTTTTAATCTACAGTTAGTAAAACAAAAGAAATTAAAAACCTTGGTAGTAAGTATCAGCCTTTTTACTGGAAAATGACAAAAGAACATAAAAATGCAAGAGAACTTTGACATTTTCTAATTAAATTAAGGCTTTTTTTTCTTGCTAATCTGCTGCAGCCTAGTGTAATGTGTGTCACAGGAAGGTTGCATCCTGACCCTGCATAGCTGCTAGAATTCTGCTGGAGTCCTGAGCTGTGATCAAAAGTATGAACAAGGACATTGATCTTAAAACTTAATATCCAGCTCACCGGGGAACTAAACTTCTGAGTGTTTCAGAGCATGGAGGATTTGGCAAATAGAATGCAGTAGCACTACTCTTCTGTTACTTTCTTTCTAGCCTTGCTCTTGGCCACAGCATGGACAGGATCATGTTCCACACCTGAAAAACAGGTCTCAAGGTTGTTGATGAGACTTTCAAACTCCCAAGAAGGATTTAAGAGAAATACAGGAAGTGGCCAATTGCCCAGGTACAGAGCAGGACAGGACTTAAAGAAGCAGGGAGTTTGGTATTTTGCTCCCTGCACAAGATGTCAATCTTCATTCATCAATTCAAAGGCACCTAGTCCCCTGCTCTTTCTCCCCTTGTTCAAAATAAGACTCCATCCTGAGTTTTAGCATCCTTTATCAAACCAGATTCATTATGTTTTGACAAAGGCAGCTGCGTTCTCTTGCCCTACAGGGATTAAATCTTCATGGATTACTTGAGAATTGGATGTTGTGTAGTGCCACAGCTATACTGAGCACTTAATGCTTAAGTCAGGAGGCTTTATACATGAGTATGAATTCATCTGTAATCTTATTCTGTTACATGTTGGGGTTTTCTTTTACAGTTTGGGGGAAAATAAGAATCTTTTTCTACATTGCTTCCCTTTGTTTTGTGGTGTAGTTAACAGCATAAAAATAGTTATGGTTATAGTTACAGTTTGGGTGTTGTTTGGACATTTCTCAGATGATGTGGGGTCTATGGGTCTTTATTCAACACCTATGGTGAAGTTGCCTTTTTCTGTTCTAAATAGAAAATCACTTGATCAGCTCTATTGCCATAGGTTTCCCTTCATCCAGTATCCTGTTCTATCTATGCAGCAGGCTCTGCAGGGGCCTGTGAATATACAGATTTGAATCTCCTTTCAATATAGCAACTTTGCTTTTGGTAAAGCAAACTCTGAAATAGCTCTGTTCCAAAGTGAAGTGGATGATAGTGTCCAGGAAGTATCACTTCTGTTACTGTAACAAAAATGGACATCATTGCTTGAAACTTTAATGTGTCTTGGTAGATATGGGAGTATCAAGAGATCCATCTTTCCACCAAATAAAGCAGCTTTGTTATTTCAGGACCTGTTAGGTTATAGTAGCTACCACAGAACCATTTGTTCCTTTGGAGTTTGCCAAGAAGGGGTGGTCTCAGATTCTTGTCTTGATGAGAAGATTAAACCCCCACCCCCAAGAAGTAATCTGAGAACACTGAGTGAGTTTAACAACACCACTGGAGAGACATAACTTTTAACCCCAAAGTGATAGTTTGTGTTCTTTTATCAGTGTTGTAAAAGGGACTCCGAAAATAGATGCTTACAAAACAAAACAAAATCACTTCTGACATTGACCCCAGACTGTTTCCTTTTTTTCCCCCAAATATCTGTAAACAGCACAGTTTCCAGTTGCGTGTATTAATCTAAAAAATTTCTCATAACACGCCTCAAGTTCTTCCTCAGGTCAGCAGTGCAGTCCTGTTGCAATGACGTTGGAGGTGCCGTGGGACCATGAGCTGTGCTGAATGTGCTGTTGGCCCACTGAGATCAGTGATGTTGGCTGATTGGTTGGCATAGATGGGAGATTCCCAAAGAGTGTTTAAAAAAAGATATTACTAGTTAAGAAAGAGATATTTTTATCTTCAGCTTTTAAAATAAAGCAGTGAGTATGTGAAGTTATAAGATGGTCTGTCGGAATTGCTTTATTTGAATGACATTTTGTTCTTTGCAGCTTTTTTTTTTATCTTTGCCCTTAGTGCACAAAGCAAAGATGTTGCTAACTGTGGAGATGAAATGGCCTCTTCATGAATTCCTAAAAAACGTGGCTTTCTTTTTGAAATCATTTAAAGTCATAAGTTTTTGTACAGGAACAAAACTCTTCCTGTTATGATAAAATATTTTCAACTTCAGAAAGCTATCCTGAACCTGATGCAGAGAAAAGTTTAAAAAGTCAGTTTCTGCTGTTCTAGGGGGCTTCTCCATATTATTTAAGCAGTAACTTGATAATACCCTAAGTAAGCTATTCCAGCAAAAATACTTCATATTTAGTAAAGCAATAAAACTAGATTACGTGTGTAGACTTACCAGTCCTGCTGTTTGGGCAGGAATTTAGCAGATTCCCAGACATCGAGCAGCTACTCCTGGAATCGGCAAATGCCAAATAAACTCGAGACAGCTCTGCAGCTGAATAACAGGGAGTTTAATATGTCCTGCTTTGTGACCTGACAGTAATGGCAGGTTTGCACGTCTTTGCACAGCAGTGCTGGGAACTTCTAATGTTTTTGTTTCCATTTCAAGAGGGAATTTTTTGGAGAGAAACTAATGACATCCTACAACGCATTTTCTCAGTTAACAGTATCTGCTTTTTAATTTGAAAACATCTGATGGAATTACATAGAAAATTATTAGGAAAAGACTGTAGGATTCTCCTCTTCCAGGATACACTTCTGAAAGTACCTGATACTTGGATCTCTAAAGGCATTACAGAGGGAAAATAAAATTTTCTTTACAAGTTTATGAACCTGAAAGTAAATTATCTCTTGCAAGGTTGTTCAGTATTTTACACAGATGTGAACTCCAGTTTAATTAGTTTTGGGTTGTTTCAAGTATATTTCAGTTTTATGTATTCCTTACCTGATTTTAATTGAGGTTATTTTTTAAACTGTCAGTTTCTAATATCTGTCTTCATAGCTTTAATGCTGCTAAACAGTCTTGTATTCCAAGTTTATTGCCTTGTTATACTCCGTAGTTGCAATATGTTCTTTTTATTATAATTATTTGTGTCTTACACTATATTGTTTTCTGGATCATCATGGTTTGCATATGGTTGTTCTTTTTTAGTAAAGAATTGGTTTTAAGATTTATAGTCATTTGGACATTTAATTTTCTACATGATGCATTCAGCTTCAATTTGGAAGTGTTTTCACTAGCAGTTATGAGGAACATAAGACATAATTTATGACTATATTAACCCTATTTTATGTCGATCAACAAGAATTTCTTTATGAACTATGGTACAACTTTGCTTCACTTCATATTATTTGCTAACGATACATGAGCCATGTCCTTTAACCTTCTAACTTTCTTATGGATTTGGGGAAACCGTATAGCCTAACAATACATTAAATTCTGTTTTGGAGGAAGAGGAGGAGGGAAGGACTTTTATATAACCTTTGCACTTTTTCTTCTGGAAAAAAAAAAGCTTGTGACTTCTTTCAGCTGGATCTTGAACCCTTAGTGTTCACATAACAAATCAAAATTTCTACCAAAGAAAAATTCTTCCCATTCAGACATCTATTAAAATGCAGCCTGTGGTCACAGATGCCAATGATAATTTCAATTTTACTAAAACCAACCAAAAGCCAGCAACTCACCAACTACTTCCATGAGAATGCTCAACAAAACCTCAGGCAACATGAAATGGAAGGTGAATTTATGTTTTTTCTCCTCAAAGGAGAAGTTGTGATACTCTGAGATTCCACATTTTCCAAGAAGTCCATAGGATCTTACCTCAAATCAGTCTTTCCAAGACTTAAGTTTGGTTTGTTTTCTAGTCTACAGTTCTACTTTTGTATGTCCTGCTACTTAGTAAGAGATGGTACCCAAACTTACAACTCCAAACAAAATCCCACTAATTTTGTAGAAATATTTTTGTTTGGGAGGTAATGAAAAAGATGGCTTCGAAAAAATATATTTGAAGTCTAACATTTTAGCAATGAACCATCTCCAGTCTGTTGCTGCAAAAATTGACGTTTTTGCAGTTGTCAAAGAGAAAGAAAAGGGATGCGGGTTTATTTATCTCTGCAGAGTTCACTGTTGCCTTCAGGTTCTTCAACTGACAAATGTGTCTGACTTGATCTATATTCAAGTCTTACTGTTGTGTTTCTGTGCCAGTTTCTACAGTTTCTTCACCTCAGCTTGAGCTGGTGAGAAAAATATGTACTAATTCTCTGTGAGGGGAAGAAAGAAATCATCACGGCCATGTTTCACAATGTTCACTTGCTTTCTAATTCTTTGTATTCTCATCTTTTCAAGGTATTGACCTATTTTCTCCAAATAGTTTCTTTGCAATGATTTCTGGTTTAATTTCCTTTCTTGATCATTTTAAAATAATTTCTTGCAGAACATGTTTATTTTATGGTTTCACAAGGATAACGCGTTGCTGGGTTTTTTTTAAGGATTAGCATGTTAAAGTGTAAAATATGAACTTTGGGACAAAGAGTTAAAAAGATTCTTTATGGACAAATACAAGATGTAGCTATGCTCTGCTAATAGATAAATATAACACCAAAAATTATTGCAACTAAAAAAAGGGAAATGAATGAGAAGGATGGCAGAGACTCTTTTTGGAAAAATAAAGAGCAATCATTTATGTAATAATTTTGAAGATACATGTAACAATTTTGACATTAAATACTGCACACAAAGCAGTGGCAGACCATTATAAAAATGCCAGATTTCTTGATGTTCCCTCTGGAAAAGGAAAGTCAACTTCAAAATAAAACAACTATTTCTGCTTTATATCTAAAAATACAGACAGCTAATGGGTAAAATTTGTAGAAATAGTGCCAGTGATTTGTAGCATGTATATGATTAGTTACAGCATGGAATCAAAATCTTTCTGAACAGGACAAAAACTGTCTAACTCAATTGGGTCAAATTTTTAATAACCTTCTTAATAGTTGATGTCTGGTCTTTTCACAGCCATAAATATTTGTAAAACGAGAGGGATACAAGAACATCTTTTGAGTTAAACTTCTAACTGGCATGCCTATAATTAGTAGTATCTCAAGCAAAATTCATTTTTGAAAGAATAATTTTTTTGGAGGTTGTCCAATCAGTGTTGAAATAAAAATATACAGGAAATCTGAGCAGAGAGAGTAAAACCAGGAATTAAACCTGGATCCGGTATTACATGACTTAAGTCTCTCAAGAGGGTACTGGAAGTTAGTAAGGCTCCATTAAATTCTGGAAGCTGGGTGTGTGGTTAAGGGCTTTCTTAATGGGGTTCCTAGAAATTTGAAGCATTTAGAACTGTAAATATTTTTGAACTGATTTAAGGCTTGATGCACTGAGAATGGTTAAACAACTAAACAGAGACATTTGCAGTGTTTAGAGTCTGCAGGACTTGGTCTAGACAAAAGGTGTTGATGACTTACACATCAGTGTAAAACACACCAAGGATTAATATTATGTAATTTCTCTTTTTCTGTGTTTAGATTTTTTTTTTTATTGCACCCAAATAATTATCTCACATGGATTTGGGATGGTTTTTTTTCCTATGTTCTACCTGATATTTTGAAAGAAATGGTTGATACTTTTCCAGGGCAAAGAGAAAGGATGAGGTTTACTTTCAGGAAAGATGTGCAAGGATGAAAGGAAGCTGGAGTCTGAAGGGGATAAGAGACAGTATGGAGGTCAGGAATTAGCATCTTCCTAATGGCCACATGCCTTAAGCTTTGTGTCATGGCTGGTGCGATCTGTTCTGGTAACAGTGCAGCACGAGCTTTCTTACCCAAGCACGTCTCTTCTCCTTGGGGTTTGATCCAACGTGGAACCTAGGCAAAAGCGATCATCTGTCTCCTAAACTTTGAGGAGATAGTTTTGCATGGAAACTTTCTTTGAAAACCTCCTAGCATGTGGAAGAGAAGAATTCTCAGTCTTATGGGCACAGATTGCTGGGGCTGGGATTCAGGTTATTCATTTGGGCAGTGGCTGTATGTGTTTTGAGGGCTGCAGAAGAACAGGATAAAGCTGGAATAAGCTGTCTGTGACTCCAGTTAGGATGCGCCTGTGTGCTGTGAGTCACCGACTGTGTGTGTGAGACAAGAGTTATTTTGGCATAAACTGAAGTGTTTCTTCTCATCCAGAACATGAATCACCTGCTTCTGAGTGTATTTTTTTTTTTTGTTAATTTTTATTAAGTAAACAGATTTCAGAGGCTTCAATACATCCAAATATGTGGGTTTTACTGGCACGGTGAAGGACCTTCTAAGCAAACGAAACTCACTCACCTGTTGGGGCCAGTATTTTTTATACTTTTCCCAGAAACATGTCTGAGTAATCACAGCAATGCCAGAAACACTGTCCTGCCGCAAACTTATTCCTAGGAGTATCACTGGGTAAAGACACTAATGCAGTCCAAATTGCTAAGACATCTTTATTTGCAGTTTACTTCTGTTAGTCTTTTTACTTTGTCAACTTCTACCTTTGAAGGAAGAAGGTCTTCTAAATCTGGAAAAGAAGGAAGAGGTTGATCAGATGTACTGTCTCTGAAAACACTGCGCTTGGGCCAGAGGTTGTCCTGGTGATGAGGAAACTCCAATTTGTAGTTTTCTCTTTAACTTAACTTGTATAAAAACTGTGAAGGCAGTGGCTGAGCAGATCTGTGACAATGCAGAGGTGCAGTCTTGGAGGAGGCCTGCCGAAGACCAAGAGAGCCTTCAAATTCCATATTTCCTTATGGATGGTGCCGTGGAGATCTTTATGAAGCTTCACATGGGATACAATATGCCATAAAACCACAATTATTTTATTTGAACTTGTTTTTTTCTTGTTCTTGGCAGTCGGGGGGGTTTATCTGTTTAGATGTAATCATTTATTTTTTGTGTTTTTCTTTTTACATCTAAAGAGAGGATGTGATGTGTAATTCACAGGTTTTTTTATAGATCAAGGCAGAAAATAAAAGTGATTTGATTCGGCTCATTGGGAGCCACATTAGATGTATCAATAATCCCCTCTTGGCATTGATATATATTTGATGTGCTGTGTGGAGGTATTTCAGATGGCAAAGTCCCATTGTCACACCTTTTTCTTTGATTCTCACCAAGCAGCTTAGACTTCAGACTCTTTTTTAGCTTGTTAGTAAAAGTTATGTTAATGTCAACATGAGCTCAAGCGGCTGACCAGACTTTGGGTCATTCATTACCTATTGATCAGCTTGGTTCTGAGACAAATAGGTCACAAGGCAAGATGAGTACCTACTGTTCATATCATAAATCTATCAGGGAAGGAAGGATGGAAGAACTGGCTGGGCTGCGTGATCCCAGTCTGAAATAGGTAATCCTGCAGGAGCTTTGCCCATGGCTCCTTGGTTCATTCCTTTGGTCTGACCTCTGAGACAGCAAAGGCAAGCACAACTTCAAGTCCAAATGTGTAGTGTGTGCTATCAGAACCCAGGCCTCATTGTCAAAAGCTGTGTCAAGTTACCTTCTGATGTAGGTGGTCTATAGGACAGCGTATCCACCACCGAACTCCAGTAGCTTGTGACCAGAGGCTTAAATATGGTGATCAGGAAGAGTCCTTTCTCACTTTTCATGGGGGAAAAAAGCCCTAAAAGGTAATTCTTTTGACGTTTTTCATTGCATCAAGTTTGCCCTTAACTTGAGTATTTCCTCAAGATGGTGACTTGGACACCTTTGTCACTTGGATTTTAAAATAATCTGGTTCATATTTCTAGTCCAGCACATAACTTCATTGTCTCAGAAGATAGGACAGTATGTAACTAACTGCACCTTTTATTCAAAAGGTACATGTGTGTTGTGTGTGATCAACTGGATTCCTGTTTGTGACCAAAGGTGCTCTTGAGATACACAGCTTCATACACAGGTTTCTCTTGCTTCATCATGAAGACCTGGCACTTGAATATTCTCCAATAAAACTGTGGCTGTGGAACTGACCTATGGTTTCAGTCCCACAAAAGTTGGTTTCTTGACTTATTAGTCATTTGTCACAACTCTGGCCTTCAGCCTTCTCTCTTATAAGAATGCATTTGGGAAAGATTTTGGAAGATAATCCTTATAGCTTCTTTTCACTTGCTAAACAAAATAAAATCTTTCATTTTTCCTTTTTTACTTTTTTCTCCTTATATCTGCTTATCTGTAATTAAATATAGAAGGCATTGGTAATTATTCTGTATTGTTATTTAGTATTTTGTTGGGTCAAGTGCCTTCTTTTCCTTATGGTGTCTTTTGAAGGTATCTCTGTTGTGAAGTAGTGAGAACATTAAATTGTGCATATTTTTCATACTAAAGGAGGTAATGAGAACATTAAATTGTGCATATTTTTCATAGTAAATATGTTTGAACTGTTTGCTGGATAGAAAGTGTATGATGTGTTTTACAATCTAGTATAATTACCATTGTGAGCTTTAGTCACTGAAGCTGATCAGTAAGTGGCTTGTTACAGCTGTTTGATAAGTGCTAATTCATGCCATTAAAATCTTCTTCCTATTTCTTATTTTTCTGACTGACCTGACTTTCCCATGATATGACTAAGGAGAACAGGGTGGTGCTGAAACACAAGCTAGTTATTTGTTTTGTTTATAAAAATTTCTAGGGAGAGAGGAGTCAGGAAGAGAATCACTGCAGTTCTTAAAATGACCTGATGTTACTGTGTGATGTCCAGTAATTAGTTCTTCTGTCATTAATAGCTTTTGCACGTGTTTAAATAGGACTGTTTGTCTTGAAGCTTTTTTTTTCCTCAAAATATTCAACTTGTTAATCATTAGGACTTTAATAAAATTATAAAAATCACCGGCAGAAAGTTGCTCTTATTTAGGGGATATATAATTTTGTAATTAAAAGTTATATTTTTATCACTAATAATACTCTGATAGGATATCAACTTCAATCAGTTCTCCTATTTCTTGAAATTTGGCACTTCTTGAAAGATGGAAAAGCTTTTTAGAAATCTATCTTTTTCTTAAATTTCAGATTTAAATTTCAGAATAGCAGATTTAAAAGTGTTGAAGTATGAGTTCTGAATCTGATTGCAGAAAATAAGATGTTTCTTAATTTACTCAAAGTAGTAGCTCTTTCTTGTATTATGTATTAAAATAGTTTTTTGGTAGAAATGTGAGGATTGGCTGCACATGATGGGAAAAACAAAGAGAAGTGGGAAAGGAAAAAGGCAGGATAACTTTTAAATGAGACAAGCTTAAATATTCAGACACATTGAAATAATATTGGAAACAGACTTTTGGACCAATTTCATTTTGCAACCACATATATGCTTTTCCGTCATCCTCATATTTTAAGAGTGTGGGTGGAAAATAAGCATATTAGTCTTAAATGCCAAGGATAGGCCTATATCATCACATTTTTTGTATTCACCTACCTCCTCCACTGTAGTTTTTTTGGTGGGATTTTTTTGGGGTTGTTTTTGGTTTTTTTCTTTTTTGTAAAGGCAGTGTGGCAGTTAGGTACACTTAGAAAACTTGGGGAAGATTATTTTGTATTAGGCATCTGCTTAGAAAGATACCACCCACATAAAATCCCATCTACATTTACTGTGGAAAACCATGCAAGTCTGTTGTATGGGTTTGTTATTTATGGGGAAATTCCTGCTTACTATTGCTTTTAATAATTGAAGCAGTTCTCCTAGTATCTTTAGGCCCAATTCAGAATTAAACCCTAAAAATACTGGAACCAACAAAAGTGGTTTTGTAGTGAGGCATATTTTGGCACCTGTTATTTCTTTTAGTATAAGTTCGCTGTGTTTAGTCAAATACTTTACTTGGGAATATTTTGTTTTTCAGGATGGGAAGAAGAAATTTGACAAGGAAAGTGAAAAATATTATTCCATCTTAGAGAAGCACTTAAATTTGTCAGCAAAGAAGAAAGAATCTCATTTGCAAGATGTAAGAACTGAACACACTCTTACCTAGTGTCACATATGCATAGAAATCATGATAATGAATTGGTTCTCTTCAAGACGTGCTCTATTTTATTAATGTAAAATTGTGGTGATTTCTGGTAGTCATGCTTGTTGTGTCTATAAATTCTTAGCTGGGATTAATAAGATCCAAATAGGTATTAAATATTTTAACAAAGCAATATTCTGTGTGTGCAACTTTGTGTATTTCAAGTACAGCTAATGTTTATTGGTTGCAACAATGGAATTATATTAGTACAATAAAAGTGTGGGTTTTATAAGCTATATGTGGAATATTTGAAAGTAAATTAAGTGCTTTTGAGTTTGCCACTTAATATATTAACTGATGAAATTGAGCTTCTATTTCGCATAAATTTTAATCCAGAAGACTGAACTGAGATCACTTTAATGATACTTTTTTCTGCTTCTTTTTTCCTCTTTTTCATCTTACTCCGAGATTGAGGCACCTGAAATTGACCTGAAATTATATCTATAACTTCAGCTTTGAAGAGTCTGTTTGGCTAATACTTTTCTGTTAAAAAAAACAAACCATGAAGACTTCCAGTTTAACAGGAGGATTCCAAGGCTTTTCAGTATGCTGGTAGAAATGAATATGATTTGTCTTTGAAGCAAATTACAATAAACCCAGCAATATGATATCAATGACACTTTGGGAATTGTGCCAAAAGTAGTTTAAAATTATTTTGATGGGATTACTGTTGCCATGGTCACTCTTAAATCATGGGGATTAGTTTGCAGATGGAATTTTCACCAAAGGCGTGACCATCACTCAATCACGTCATAGGATTTTTTTTTCATGTTTACCAATAATATTATAATTCAAATTAAATAAGGCTTAGAAATTCAAAATTTCTAATAATGTCTATATGCCTCCATTGCTGTTGCTGTCTATATAATAATCAGTCTAGATAAGACATTAGTTATGTAGGATTGGTTAATTGTTCCACGTGTATGTTAGAGCTCTCACTTTTCCCAGATATCTTATGTACTGATGAGGAAGCAGTTCTGTTAGAGGCTAAACCCCAGCTTAAAAAAAAAAAATAGAAATTCTTACCAAAATGTGGGAAAGTGAACTTAAGCATTAATTTGCTCTAGAATAGAAACAAAATAAAGTAAATAATATATTTTACTCTTGAGGCATGAGAATAATTACAGTCTAAAAGCAGCAACTGAAGTGCAAAGTAACAACTGTGAATCTAATAAACTATGGTAGAAAAACAGTGGATTTGGCTCACATCTATAAACTAATGGAAAACCAGAATAATTTTTTCCAGTGTGTCCTTAAGTGACATATCTGGATTTAAAATCTTGTAACTGAGATTCCTCCCTTATAAAGGATAAAGGGCATAACTTGCCATTTCTGGCTTCCCAGTTTTCTGTAGCTGTAGATGTGCTGAATCAGCAACATAGGCCCACCATAAGTAGAAGGTACAAGAGCAAATCAGTACTAAAATTGTTAACCAGGGAGATGTTTGGCCTGTATCTGTATTGTAGGTAAAAGGAGGCCAGGCTCCATTCCTGACCTGAAATCCAAGATAGCTGTTGACTTTCATCCAGAGTGATTTGGGTGAGCCCCAGTTACAGCCCATATGTCCAGGATGGAGTTTGCTGGAGCAGGCCACAGCAGAGCAGGGCATGAGCAAAGCACCAAGCAGTGCTGGCAGGTGGGGCTTTGGAGCCCAGGGCAGGAGATGGGCAGTCCATGCCTCAAGCCAATGTCATGCATTCAGGGAGATGGGAATACCATTTTTTGACTGCTACATGGGAAAAATACTGTTTCCTTGAATTTGTTAATCTCAGTACTCTTTAACCCACGTTATGTGGGTTAAAGAGTACTGGGATTAGCAAAGGCCTTGTACTCTGTTGGGTTCTTTTACATGTCTCACTTGAGTGCTATTGAGAACACCTTAATTATGCATCTGAAGTTTGATGGTTGGAACATACTCTTTAGAGAGTAGTTTGCATATATTCACCCAACTGAAATGTGTTGGATATTTTAAGAGCCTGGAAGACTGCTGGTGCAGTTTACACAGGTGATTGGCTTTTTTCCTTTAGCATCAAAAAGAAACTTTCTAGTAGTGTCTTTTCACGGCCTACAGAAGCCCACAGTGGAGGAGAAAACGGGCAGAATTGAGTGATGTGAAAAATCTAATAAACTTCTGATTTCATTTCTCTGAAATCTGTTCCAGAATCAGTGTCCAAGCTTATGTGAATTTCTGGTATATATACTGTAATCATGGCCTACATCAATGAAAATACTACTCACTATGACTATGTATCATACAGGTAGAGACTCAAAACCATATCCATCAGATCTCTTTATTTTTTACATGGAGTTTGAAGTCACAGAAAAACATATGAAAATCCTTTCAGCTTTTGAAACTTTAAGATCACTTTTCAAAGTGATTCTTACAAATCTGAATCCTCTGGTGTTCACCCAAATTCATAAGCTTCTACAGAATATATATTTGGGGAATTCTGATTTAGTCCCTGTTCACTGGTGGTGATTATGGCCTTAATCCATATTTGAGATGGCACTTGGTTGTTGTAAATACCATTTTAACTGCAACCTGCTTAAATGCTGTTCAGAATAGAGGTGGATTTAATTAGGTGTTTAAATGCTTTTCCTGAGGCAAAGCCTAAAAGAGACAATTTCTAAAACTAGGTTTCATTATTTATGTACAATTAAATGAGAGAGCTGAGGTCTGTCTCAAGTGCTTATTGATGGCATTTGTGTGAGCAAGGGATTGCTGAATCAGGTCCCACAGTGGTGGCAACTGCTTCTTTTCAGCTATGTAGCACTGTCTTTGTGATAGATTTTTTTTGTGAAACAAAACTATGAACAGAGTATCAGGGAAAACAGTAGCCAAACACACTGTATGAATGGCAAATGGCAGAGTTAATTTTGAGGTAGAGTGGTTCATTATTGGAATTTTGAATGCTTGGTTTCAGCTTCATATTATTAGTTTACTGAATTTTTGGGTTTTTTTAACAGACACTGGAAGGAAATGCTGGTACTGAATAATTTGAAACATGTCCTCGAGGCCCATATGTTGAAGTAGTGTTGGAACACTGGGCTAGGGAGGTGGATCAATATCATTAAGAGCCTCTAGAGCCGAAGCACAATAGTAGCATGTCCTTGAGTAGAGAAGCAATCTTAATTATGTATGGTGCTATTGATGGCCAAGTGCTGCCTGAAGGAAAATACTGACTTTTTGCTTTTGTACTGTTAAAAGTACTAAATCTTTTTTATGATATGTTTGCTGGTTTAAAGTTTGTTGTCGAGGGAAGACAACATCAAGCATTCCCAATTTCCCTGCATTTGTTATTTTTAGTGCCAGAATTAAACTAGAGAATATACAGAAGTATCCTTCTATATTTTAACTGTCATATGTCAAAAATAGGCGATCTTACTCCTGTTGTTGATCAATGATAATATTTTGACCAAAGAGCAAAATCTAATACAGCGCAGAAGGGATTTGTTGGAAAAATTATTTGTTATGAAGATGGATGAATTAAAACGGAATCTGCATGTCTTCTTTAAACATTATCTACATGCTACACTGCTTGTCTGTTCCCTCTCCTGTGGCTTGTTTAAATTGAGGATAAAAGCCTATTACTCCTTATCAGCTGATAAGAGTTAATTCTTTAGCTATTTAGGCAGAAGACACTGTTCTGATACTGGATCTCCATGTTGGGTGGTATTAGTCAGGCGCTTCTGACAAGAATTGCCTTGTAGTTCTGTCACTTGAAAATTAAAACTTGAAATATATTTGATTTATGAGGTTAGGGACTTAAATGTGTTTACATTCCAGGAACATATGACTCATACTATAAAATAATAGCTTGCGAGATGTCATTGTTAAAGACAGCCTATTTAAGAAAGAAAATACCTTCTTGGGAAGGTATTTGAACCTGAGAAACAGATATGATTTCAGTACATATGACACTCAAATATTTCAATAGAAATAATTATCTTTTTGTCTGTCCTTGATTCCTACACTGCTCGTTTCTATTTCCTTTTCTAAACTTGCATATACCAAGTACCTGCTGCCACCTTTCTTTCCTGCCAGGCTCTCCTAAAAACTAGACCCTTAAAGTGCAAAAAGAAAGAAGAAACCAAAAACGATCAGGTAAAAGGCATAGGCTGAAATGTGTAATGTTAACTTCTTAAACTTGCATTTAGCTTTTTAAAGTAGGTATTCTAATTTTCGGAAAGAAAATCCTATGAAAATTGTAAAATAATCTAATGGAAGATCTGTTTGTAAATGGCATAACCTGTTTTTAAAGCAATTAAAGGACTAAAATAATGTCCATATTTCATTTTGTCTTTTAGGCAGATACACAGATTGACAGAGAACATCAGAACTTTTATGAAGCATCATTGGAATATGTTTTTAAAATTCAAGAAGTACAAGAGAAAAAGAAATTTGAATTTGTAGAACCTGTAAGTTTTGTTTTATTTTCTTTAGAATGCATGCATTTAAAGCTGAAAATTGAATTTAAAATATCAATTTTTTTGCTCCCTTTTAAAGTTTTGAATGTAGGTTCTTTGTATATAGACAAACATTAAGATCTTGGCTTGGGCACTTCCCATGTTTATTAAAGGATTATGTAAGAGTGTAGTATCTACTGTCAAGTGAAATGTCTGATGACTTTAAGTGTGCGTAACAGTTTAATGGGACATCATGTAATGTTGTGTCTGGGCAGCACATAATCGATGTTTCCTAATACCATGATTTAATGGCTTAAATTTTGAGCCAGTTTTTAAATTTAAATATTTTATGTAGGCAGTGTACACAGACATTGTTCTGAGTTACGCATGAAGTAAAGTGAAAAATCAATTTTTCTGTAGGATAGGTAAGTTTATTTTTTTTGGTGGAGTCATCTGTCTTTAGTTTACTTTGCAAATAAAGGAAAGCATATGTTGACATGCCATTAAAGAGTAAGATAAAGTTGTGTTTCAATGTCCGTATTTAAGTTTGGGATTTCCTTCTGTGTTTCCATCCCCCACTCCTAACTCTCTTCTGGGTCAGTCAGTACCAAAAGCAGCTTCAGTATGTGATGCAGGCATATTTCTGTGGCCTAGTAGCAGTATTACTACTGTTCATGTCATACAGACAGGACTAGCTTGCCAGGTGCCTGATATAGCTAGTACCTATAGCCCTTGACAGAGAACTTCCAATGCCATGTGTCCCTTCCTATTAAGCACACTGAGCACAGCAGAGCACTGCTTGTCAGAGAGGAACATGATGAGTGTAACTTTCTCTCCACACCATCTCCCAGCTTCCTTGTAACTACTGAAGCAGCACTCTTGACTGTGAAACGGGTTGAATTACATCTCTTAACACCCTGTGTCACCAAGAAGAGCTTCTCAGATACCTTCTTTCCACGAGATGACAGTGTATTGTATAGTGAATGTTTGACATTGATGCAAACTAATGAACCTGGATTCAGCAAGCAGTACTTACAGAAATCCTATCTTTATGGCATACAGCTGCCAAATCTTGGAGACTAAAACTTTACTCGCATTCCTAAATAAGAACATTTTTCTACCTGTCACAGATTAATCCAGAGTGTGTGTCTCTGTCTCCTTCTGCAAAACACTCACATCCTGGAAAAATCTAGCAATCGTGACCTAGCTCTGACCCTAGTAGAGAAGACTCTATGCTCCTTTAATGTAATAGAAACTTTCTGTATTGAAAAGACCTTGTACATTGGAAAATACTGTGCAACTGTGCACAGTTAAAATAGGTAAAATTTACTTTTGAATGTATCTGTTTCCATGCTGTCTCACATCAGTAGGCATTCAGCCCAGTATGACATACTTGATGTTCCAGGGGAAGGTACAGGAAATACTCTTGTGACGGGGTAATGATAGCCCTTGCAGGTAATGTCTTCTGACTTTGGGTGTGAATTTATTTATAATCAGTCTGGATATAGATGGAGATTAAATTATAACATCAGTTGCAAAATTTTGAATCTTCAGAATTCTTAATTTTTGTTTGTAATCTGTTGTATACAACATGCTGAAATAAAAGCATTTGTGAAACACATAAGGCTAAAAATGCCTTATGCAAAAAAATAAAAGTACTAATCAGCAATACCATGAGATTAAAAAAAGCCAAACTAAACAAACCAAAAAAACCCAGACTTCAAAAAAGGCTTCCTGCAATTCATGTTTGTGTAAGTGATGTTGGAAGTATGAGCATGTGCTCCTAGATGAAACGTCTAGATAAAGACAAAGCCTAACACTTTAAAATCAGGTATCGAAAGAATTGTCTTATTATGAATTTTCCTCTGTGTGCTCTGTGAAGGTGTGCATGGCAGAAGATGCCTGGTTGTGTGTCTGCATGGACATGCCTCCTCAGGAGCGCTGATGGTTGTGGGTTATTCTAGTGTATGTGCTGCCTGTGCCTCTGATTTATCAGCACAGTGTCACATCTTCTTATAATTCTCAGTCTGACATCTTGCTAACAGACTCAGTGGAGGAGAGTTTAACAAAATAAATCTGTTAGTGCAGTGAAGGAGGAAACTGTGATGCCCATGTGAAAGAAGAATAAGTTTGCGACATGGGAATAGAACTGAAAAGCAAATGATTTGTTGAACATCCTTTCAAGACCTTCAGTTTTTCTATGGCAAAGGATAAAGAAAATCTGAGAACCAGAGTGGGAGAAGTAACCTAGCAAAAATTGCCAGGTGGGTTACAGCTAGGGCAGTAGAAGTTGGTAAAAGTGGAGTATGTTCTTTCCTGGAGGAGAGTGGGGAAAGATTGATTTTAAGGTACAGATGCTAATGACTCATACAGTGAGTAGAAGACTGTAGTGTTTAGAGTAGACTTTTGCAGTTGCTTCTCAGGCCCTGGGTTTCTCTTTGTTCTCTGCATCTTGATCAAAGTGGTTGCTAATGTGTACTAGTGTGAGTAACTGACACATTCCTATTTGTGATCCTCCTAGATCTTGATTTTTTCCAAGAAAAGAAGACAACTGAGGTTTTCCTACAGATCATGAATTTAAACTTTTTCTGAGGGACAAATTAGTGTTCAAATTTACAGCAAGATAAACAATAAAGCAAAATAAGTGACAATAATCTGTCTTACTAGCTTTTCTTTTGTGATCCCAAAGAAGCTAGTCCAAGCCAACAGTGCTTTCTGAGGCTTTTACGCTTGTTGAAATACTGCAAACACCTTCCTAAAGTTCTGCTTTGTCCTGTGGTGATGCCAGGACTTCCTTGTCCTGTAGAAATCAGGGCACAAAGTTCATAAGCAGTAAACTATCTGAAATGTGAGGGGTGGTCTGTTAAATGTTTATTTAAAGAGAAGAAAAAAAGAACAGCCAACCAAAAAACGCTGCCTGTAATTGCATGCATTTCCATGAGACTTCACAGTGGCCATTAAATTTGAATTTCCCTTTCTTGCATTTTCTACATTATTAACTATGTTCACTTTAATCTGAAGAATAAGTGCTATCTGCTTATAAATAAAAAGAAAACAGGGAGACAGGGACTTCTGGCTGATGTGCTGCAGGCCAAAGGTTAAATTCCTTCCCTATCCGAAACCTAAGTACAGTCTTCTTCCTGTGAGAATGAAACGACCAGGCAGTCTTGAGGTCAGCAGCTCTACATAAAAATAAATAAAGTCTCAAGAAGTAGTTGGGTTTTGTTTCGGATTCTGTGTTGAAATCCTCATGGCTCTGGTGTGGTGAGTAGCTTTGTATTCTGGAGTTCAGACCTCACTCTTTACTGATGTGACTGATTAGATACTCAGAATGAGATAACTATAAGGCACTTTTTAAAATGAAAAATTGTTGATATGAAAGCATCAGGTATTGTTTGTGATGTTTGATGAAATAAATTACCTCCTTATGTGTGAATACCACCTCGAAATACATTCTGAAAATTTTCTTTGAAAGGAAAAGGGGCTGGTTTTCTAGTCTTGTTTTTAATATTATTTTTATACTATTTCATGTTAATTTCCTTTAAATTATGAGCCTGCCTTTAGCAAGAGTGCCACTTCTAATGCCAGCAACAAGAAAAACTCACTATGAGCATAAGCCTAGGACAAAAGACCCTGACTTTTAAATCTCTTCCATACAATGCTCTGGCTGTACCTGTCCTGATGGATGTGATTATGGAGATGCCTTAGCAACACAGGCCCATTGGGTACAGGGCGTTTTCTGATCCCTGTTTTTCCACTGCTAGTGACACGTACATTGAAGTGAATACCATCCTCAGTGTCATGTTTCAACACAGAACTTAAATACACTGATCTAGGACTTGCATAATGCTTTTCTTTTATTCCTATTTTCCTAAGTGCTTAGAGTGTTTAACCAGGAAAACCTCAAGGCCAGATCCTCTGCAGTGCACAACTGCCAGAATACCTGAGAAGTACTTTAAATAAAATTAATTCAGATTTTTCTCAGGGTTTTGGGGGGTTTTTTAGCTGCTGTTGTATTTTTGCTTTCTGATAAATTCAGCTTTGCTGCCATCTTGTGTTAAATATTTTCCTTGGTATTTCTCAGTGTATTCTATAAAAGTGTTTTGTATGATGTAAAATGTTTTTCTTCAAGTATTGGAGCTGAAATGTATACAGTTTATTCTCCTGAAATGCTCTTTAAACTGATCTTTGAAATTCAGGCATAAGCTGACATACCGAAAGCTTGTCCCACTAGTTCTTTATTGTAATTTTGGTGTGCTTTAGTGTCGTGATCTGGCTGCAGTTTTGCTAGTGTTACTCCTGCAGTATTTCTTCAGCTGAAAAAGGTGGGTTTAGCAGCAGGCTCCTGCTTACAGGTTATCTTAATCCACACATCCTTTTGACTGGACCAAGTCAGAGTGAGCACAGGAGTAGTTGTGCTGCAGCATCTGAAGGAGCTGTAGCTGGGGACTCTGATGAGTAACTGAATTTAGAGTGAGCACAGGCTTCGCATAACTGGAGCCAAAGCAGAGCTTTGGTTAAAATTTGCTTATTTTATACTTTATTCATTAAAAGGAAAGTTAATTTTCTTTCTTTTCCTTTAAATAGTACTTTCCAGAATTATAGAAATTTAGAATTATAGTCTAGAATTATAGAAAATTATAGAACTCTTTCTGTCTATTTGCACAATTGGATGTTTTTACGACAAACTGTTGTATTTGGACCTTCCTCAGAAACACTTGAATAATCAGTAAGAGATTTCAGGGTCCAGTCCTTAGCTAATGATTTCAGCTGGACAGATGAATCATGTTAAACTGGGATCATTTATACAAGATGTGGAGCCCTCCACTTGAGACTGCATTGCCTTCATTGCTTGATGGTAGAATATGGTTCAGGAATTCACATCCACTGTAGAGGCCCACACAAAAACTTGCTTTTATGTCCAAGGATCTTCTCAGTTCTTCAGGCTCCATGACTGGCTTACTGGGCAGCCTGGGATTCTGGGCACCATCTTTGCCTGAGGCCAGGGTTTCATCTGATCCTACAATACCAGTAAAAACCAAAGGCAGAATCCTTCTCCCAGCCATACTTTGTATTTGTGCTCACACTGATGATCTGTTCACCTCCAACTGCTTTAACTTACTAATGCAGCAAAAGAGCTCTCAGCAGTTTCTTAGAAAGTAATAGGGGAGAGAAGGCAGAACAATTTAGCTACAATTCTTCAAGTAGGGCTGAGAAGAAATGTAAAAATATAAGTGCAGTAAAAACTACACCTTTACGCTGTTCCACTTATGGTAATCGATGGTATTGGTAACACAAAGCAAGCACATTAAATATGAATGATGGCATTTTTGTTGCCTGAATCTAGACTACTTCAGTAGTCAATGAAGACAGATAAATGTTTCCACTGGATCATTCTGAAAAAGGGAAAAGAATTATGCTCTGGAATACCTATGGTTCTTTACTGAGTTAGGAGACAGCTTGGACAGCCAGCTACTTAGCCCAGATGATAATGGTGTAGTATACTAAGGCAAATCTTTTTTATTGTTAGAACTTATGTTACTGTAAATGCAAATTTATCTCTTTTTTTTTTTGTTTTCTTTACTCTTTTTTTGTAAGCTAAATTAGATATACAAAGAGAGCAGTCCATGATAAGAAATTAAATGCTTGGTATTTAACAGCAGGTAGGATGACTTAAAGCAATGTCAAAACACTTTTCAAATTTAAAGCAGAATAAGTTAGAAGGCTTTTAAAACTAAGAGATGTCAGGAATGCATTAATTCAAAAGATAAATCTGGTTGTACCTTTTACTACTTGAACATTGTTTTAAATCAGACTTCAAAAAGGACTTTTCAACTGGATATATACAGACTACGGTGCTTCTGTTGGAGTCAATCAAAGACATACCAAATAGAGTTTGCATTTTGTTCAGAGCAGGAAGAAATTGTCTGGGTTTCTTGTGTTGTGCTAACCTATCCAAAACATACTTTCTAGTCTCATTTGTGGAAAACAAGTCATAGCCCAGGCAATTACTATGAAGAAAGTGAAAAAATATTTTGAAGAAAAAACACTTCAGCTCTGAAATTTTAAACTTGGAAAATGCATGCCAGCAAAGACTCCAGCTGAAATACTGGATAAAATTACTAGGACAGTGAATTAAATTATGGAAATTACAACTTCATGACGCAAAAGCATGTGTAACTTTTCTCTTTCTTAAGGTCTCACCATGGATTCCTTCTCAGCAAAACCTTGCCTTTGAGCGTAAAAGCACAGAGTGTTCCAGGAGTTAAAAATGTATAATGCTTCTCAATTTTACCTTTTCAGCTCTTGGCCTTTCTTCAAGGACTATTTACATTTTACCATGAAGGATATGAACTGGCTCAGGAGTTTGCACCATACAAGCAGCAACTGCAGTTCAATTTGCAGAATGTAAGGACGATTTGTATTTTACATAATTCAACTTTTTAATTTGCTAATTTCGGGATATTAAAGTAGACTTACATTCATTGAAACTCTAAATCTTGCAATGTTTTAGTAAGGTGAGATCAAATTCATATATGAATAGGTAAAATTATTTTTGTAAGATTAATATAATTAAGATTCCTGACAACAAATAACTTTGGATAGTTAATTTGTGATTTCCAGATCAACACTTTGGGAGCAAGAACAAGAAAAACGGGGCAGCAGCCAAGTTTTTATTAGAAAACACAGTGGTCCAGATAGATTTTAAACTTGTATAAAAGCTTTCTTGAGAGTGAGGCCTGTCTTCTGGACTAAGTGGAGGTACCAAAATGCTCCAGCTGGTATGGGATGATACAGTTTGTCTTGCTGTCTTCTAACTTCCCACTGTATATAAAGTATACTTGGGATGCCATTCTCTGGCTGTTCTCTGTACCATTAAAGAGTAAGTGGGACTTTCTTCCATGGTGAGCAACTCTCATGAGCATTAAGTTTCACCAGAAGAAAGGATCTCTTTTTTGTGTAGAGAGTTGCTCTCAACTGAGCAGACGGATCTTGTGCTGTAGATTGGTGTGGATTTGGTAGTCAGAGCCATACATGACCCATTTTGGTCACCAACTGCCCAAAAATTTCATAGTTATCAAAGATGACTAAAATGCATTTAATCAATATACTTTTCCACTCATCATAACTGCTGTATGCAAGTGTATATTTATTTCACTGTGTAATCCAGATATTACTCCTCCAAGGACAAACAAGTAAGTAGGTACAAAATACCTTTACACACTTTGCTTTTAAGTGAAGTTTACGCACTCTTTGCTTGTACGGTAAAAAGTGAAGTTCAACATGTCAGCATTGGGCAAGTCTCACATTTTTCCTGACAAGTAACATCAAAGTCCAGAGCTAAATTTTTAAAAGATTTAAGTCCATTTCATTCTTTCAAGAAAAGACACATCTGACAATTTTTTGTTGTTCCATCTTCCCTTTTACATCTCTTGTTCATATATAGGTATAGATCTCATTTTAAATGCTGCTTGAGGAAATAAGGCTGAACTTCCTAGATGATTAACCTTTTCCTTTTGGATCAAAATGCAAATGGTCTCTGTCTGTAAAGCCCCTTGTCTTTTCAAATTTTGTGTTTTCTACTTTGTTTGCTACTGAGATGCTTTCAGATAAAGACACAAGGGGTCAGTGTTGTTGCACAGCAGTTTCACTGAAAGGGTGAAAAATGTGCTTCAGTCCAGAGATTTGCTTATTTTAATACAGCAAGTTCTGAGAGGAGCATGAGCTCCCAGCACAGACCAAAACTGGTGTTGTAAGTAATCATATGTTTCTTCTATGCATGTCTCTACAGAAGCAGAATTATTAAAGGATTTTTTTTTCAATTTTAATTAAGAAATAGTTAAATTTAATGTTTTCTAAATATTATATCAGCACAAATTGAAGTTGTAAATGGATAACAGAGGTAGAGGGAGATGTGAAGTTAGGCAGAAGGATCAATGTATTATAATTTCTTTTTAATTATATATCAGAAAACATATACATGAAGATACAGTGGGGTCAGTACATCACTCACTCCTGTTACACAGCAGTATAAATTCTGGTTCCAGATCTAGATACACAACTTCCTTTTAGCCAGCTGGTTCTCTATGTACTTGTCATTCAGAGCCTCACTCAACATGAGATTGAAGTGAAATAATTTATATAAGGTAAAGACAAATTGATGACAGGGAAAAGTGTGTTCAGCCTGTCAGTAGCTGTCAAAAGTACTCCTCTCCATTGCATTGTGTGCTCAGGTCTTGAAGAATAGTTGATCTGAACTGCTGTTTCTGCTTTAAAAATGTCCTACAGGTTAGAGCAGGAGCAGTAACACTTGTGGAAGAGTAGTAGCAGACTAGCAGCTCCTTAGAGGTCACCATGTTCTAACACGACCTGTTGTCGCCTTAACTGTCTCAGTTGGCCAGTGGCATACTTTGTGTGTCCATTTGGCTTTGGTTTCTGTAATTTGATTCAACGACCTGGCTGCTTAAAAGTAGTCATTAAAAATTTAGTAGACAGAGATAAGCTCTCAAAATGGGGACATTCCTTTGATGGCATGTCCTTCTTAAAGGTCTCAAAATTACCTCTCTTAAGTTTGGTCTGAACTGATACTTCTTCTGAAGGACATAATCTGAAAAGTTCCGTTTAGAATTTTACCTCCCTCTCTAATGATAGTGTTTGTCTTCAAGATCAAGTATGTATACTCTTATATTACTGTGCAACTAACTACACAAATGGCCCATGGAAAGGGAGAAGTATTCACTGGTGTATAAAATCCTGAGACTATCTTTCTGACTAGTCAGGATTTGAGTCCATAGATGACTTTGTAGAAACATTACAAAAATCTTTATTCTTTTCTATGACCTATAGGAACAGAGTGTTCAATATCTGATATTTAATCAAAACTCTGGCACCTCACAATAATTCTCTTCTACTATCCCATGCTAGATGCATGGAGAGAAACCCTAGCCTCACTGAATTCCCTAGGAAAAGGTGTCCATTTACATGCATATAATTATTAGCAAATATGGAAAATCCACCTTAGTACCATAATTGTTTGCTTCAGATGCCTGGTTGCACACATGATATTTAGGACAGACACACTTCTTCCATGCTTTTGGCACAGTTCTGCCACTTGTGACCTGTTTCTTACTTCCCATATTTTTGCTGTATTGAACTGTGGTGTTTGCATAGTCCTATCAAAACTTGTTCATGACAGTGCCAGTAACCTGACTGTTCTGAGCAGCAGCACCTGTGACATTGCTGCAGATATGGATACATAGAACATCAGTCTCTTCCATGTGTGTAGAAAATGGAGCTGTCTGGATGCATTAGCCTGGCTTTAACCCAAACTAGCCTTTTCTGCACTGTATTTTAAGTGCTTCAGTGGGTCTTATTGCTTCAGGTTTAGGCCTAATCTATCACCAGCTTCTAGTTTAGCCAGGCTTCTGTCTGAGAATCCCAGAGTGTACAGAGAGAATGCCTGGATCTGTCTGCAAAATACTGTGTAAGCATACCTAAAGATATGAAATGACCTCCTGTCTGAGGTTAGTGACCTGCAGGAAGAGGAATGGTGCTATTCTTGGCTATGTTTTCCTTCCATTTGTGTGCTTAAGTTGAATTCTTCGTTACTGTGTTATTTCTAGGCTTCTAGCAGTGAAGAGTATTATTCTTTATTGCTTTTTTTTCTTTTTCCCCCATTTTATGTCTCTGGCAAATGCTTTTGTTGATCTCCAATACAGTCTCCTGGGCATTATTTGTAATTAGTTGTTCATTGTTATTTTGGTACTTGCATGAGATAATGTGGGGTTTTGTTTGTTTCCTTTTCTGGGTATTAGACTCGGAATAACTTTGAAAGCACTAGGCAGGAAGTGGAGAGACTCATGCAAAGAATGAAATCAGCCAACCAAGATTACAGACCACCAAGTCAATGGACAATGGAAGGCTATCTCTATGTGCAGGAGAAGCGTAAGTACAACAGAGAAGCTCCCTGCTGTTGTCTGCCCCAGTGGTTGACTGGTAGCAAGCTCTGCTCTGGCTGGCTGCCCTGCACCTTGCTGCAAACTCCAGAGACTCTGCTTTGGCTGCCTTCTGTTTCCTGTACTTTCCCTGCCTGAACAGGACCTTTAGTTCAGCCATCAGGAGCACCTTGTACCAGAGACCCCCTCTAATCCAACCACCTTAATGAACATGCACTTAATGGAAGTAAAAGATGTAAGAAAAGGTCATATGAGTACCATCTTACCATAGTTAACCACAGCCAGTTTTATCCTCAGTAGCGCTGCAAGTTTTAAGAAGGCAGTCTATTTTTAATTGAGTAATACTCATAAAAGAAATCTGTGTTAAGTGGAAATTACACTGAGCCCTGCTAATGGGGGAGGGAGAAAAGGAGTGAAGTACTGGGCACATGCTGTGCTTCATTAAATAGTGAGAGGCCAACTTGACATCTTCTTACTGAAAAGAAATTTTTATTCTGCAGTAACAGTAACAGGGTCTGTAATCACGGTGTAGTGGAAAGGTACTAGTTGTATAATTCCTTGTCATGCAAGTTTACTTGCCTACAACCATTATCCTATGGGTTCTTTTCAAATTGTGAGCAACTGGGTTAAATCTTTGCTGTTCTTGAGAGTAAATTACATATATATTTATTGCTGATATGCATGGTGGTAAACATAGGTTTTTGTTAAAAAATGGCATTAGGCCATAAATTTTTTTCATTCAGATGGATAGTCAAGAGTAACAAACTTAAAGTTGCAATGCAGGTGTCTTGCTACAATTTTTTAATGAAAAAACGTGATTTCTTAACTCATCTAAAACTGCATTGAGAGTGCTCATCCTTCTTACAATATGCTAAAAGAGATAATGAATTGCCGTCAGAGGAAAAATTGATTTAGAATAATTACAGATTTTGTTATGCTAAATGAAAATAACTTAAAATATAAGAGCAGAACAGCTAACTTCTGAGGGTACATAACCATTTGAATTTTCAATTCCTGACTTTACTTTCTTCCAAAACACAGGCAATAGGAGAGCTTTCTCAAAGTCAGCGTAACAGACCATGTAAATTTCCACAGTTACATTTCTGGATTGCCTGACATCCAACTAACAGGACTGATGCAGTCTCTCATATAACCACCACCTTTGTGGGTACACTGAGAAGGCAAAGCCTTTGTATCTATGGTAAAACTACTAGGTTTGTTTTCAACACATTTTATTTAATTAAATAAAATTTAAAATTAATTTTTTTAACATTAAAAAAAAAAAAACCCAAACACAAACCCCTTAAGGCCCTTTTTTTTTTAAAAGTCAGAGGTCTTTCATTTTGTCTTGATTCCAGACAGGACAGGGTTAATTTTTGCAGTAGGCAGGAGCTGGGCATGACTAGGTCCTCATTCAAGACCATCTCTCATCATTTTTTGGGGATGGGGGAAGGGATCCCTTCTGGGTCCCTAAGGTGGTGGAGGGAGCTCTCAGGTATTGTCAGGTGTTTCCATGTGGTGAGCACTCACATGTGATTCATTTGCCTCTTGTACACTCTGTTATTAATGTTGTTGCTGCTGCTGTTTGTTTTCTTATTTCATTGCTGTCTCCAGTAAATTGTTCTTATCTCAACCCATGATCTTTACCCTTTATGCCTCCAATTCTTCTCTCCAGCCCACTGCAGGGGAGAGAGGGGAAGGATGGGGGAGGAAGTGAGTGGTGCATGATTTGACGTGTTTTGGTAGGAACACTAATTTGGGGAATACCATTCCTAAACCACAACACATTTTAAAAAGAATTGATAGGTCTGTACATACTGTAGCTTGAAAAAATCACTAGCATGTTTTTCTCGGGAGTAACTCTCATTGAAGAATCTGGAGATTTGTGTTGCTCTTTGCTACAGTGAACTTCCAGAAAATATGGGAGATCTTATCGGTACTTCTAGGATGTAAAGAGAATTCTGGAAATTGTGGGAGAATTCACTCCATGTCCTCACAGCAAAAGAACACTTTATAAATACCTGTATCTAAACTGCATTAGTGCAAACCAAGTTTAAAATACCACTGAGCTTAAGCTCAAGAGGGTTCTGTGTTTAGATTCACTAAAGGTTCACAACAGTGCCCAAATAATCCAGCAGTGAAAACATCTGCATCAGAGGTCCTATACTTGGAGTAGGATTAAGAGGTAGTATGATGTGACCTCTCCAGGATAAGGCATGCATCCACTTACTTGGGGATTGCTGTAGATCTCACCTATAGCTATCCAAATTGAAGAAAAGTGAATCCCTAAGTACAGTACAGTATACTTTGTGAACATGTGCAAGTGTCATTTTGTGGACATGGTCAGTTGTGCACCACTGTTACAGCCACCTCTTCCCTCCAAGGCATAAAAGGCCAATGTTTCTTGCTGAAGGCACTGCCTCTGCCACCCTACATTTTATCCCTCATCTCTAAACCAATGTGTTTTAGAGTGCACAGTTCCTTTGCTTTTTTCATAGAAATCTGTCAGTGTTTAACTACATAAGATTAAATCTCTCTCTGAGCTGGTGCCATTTTACCCACTCCCTTAAGGTAACCTGTAGAAGAACAGCCTTTCTATGATACTACCAAAAGCATTTATTACCTTTGACAAGAACTCTGAAAGTAAATGAAAATACAGTCTCACTTTCTGACTTCATTCAGTTTTCTGCATTTAATACCAGACTTCCAAGCTTCCCTAAGAGAAAGGATCTAATACTGAGCTGTGTTTCCCTTGGGTTGATAAAGTCACAACTGTATTTTCTAGGCAGAAAAATCCTCAGGTTTTGTTCTTGCCTGCTTCCTGCCTTGTTACCATAATAGAATGCTGTTACCCATCCAGTTGCCAAAGAAACTCAGTCTGCTGGAACTTTGTTGGGCAACCTTATCAAGCCGCAATATTTGAAAATTATACCTGAAAAACATGTTCAGATTAAATAATGAGTAGGCTGTATGTGGGTGCTGCTATGTTTCATTTTTCTACTCTTACCTAATTCCAACTATAATAGTGATAAAATGACTGTTACTTTTAATACTATCTCTCTTCATTCTAGGACCCCTTGGATTTACATGGGTAAAACATTACTGCACTTATGACAAAGGAACAAAAACTTTTACAATGAGTATAGCTGAAACAAAATCTGGTGGAAAAGTGGTGAGTTGCGTGTACATGAACACATAAATGAGCTGTGTATTCCATCTTTTATATTAAGCATTTAAGAACTGCTAAAAGAAAAAAATGCAAACAGCATTGATGCCATGATGATTTTTTGCCTTTTCTCTTATACCTCTATTATACCTTTTTACAACTTCTGTATTCTTAGTGCTTTTTGCCTACATCCTTGGACTTGTCAAGCTGAGAGACTAAACATTTTAGAAGCTTCATAGGTAGAGGATAGTGTGCCCCAGACCCCAAAATCCTCTCCAGAACACATTCTGTAAACTAAGATAGAACCATCCAGGGGAAGGTTCCTCGAGGAGAAGGGCTCACTTGAGCCTCTCATTGGGGAATCTTTGATAGATATGCTAATTAGTAAACCTATAATGTTATACCCGATCTTTTGGGGGTGTGCATTGTGGTGTGCACTGAGGTGCATTCTACCTGGACATGTGCACCTAAGGATCCTTAAAATAAACACCAAGGTAAAATCCCTTTTCCCCTTCTAACCGTGTATGACTCTTGATTTTAAGACCAGGAAAAGGCATCAGCATAAGGCTGTTTTCATTGATGAAGCAGTGCACGTATTATATATATAGCATGGATAAATATTTAATATTTCTTTTAAAACATATTTAAACCACATATTAAATAATTTCTCTAATGTGGTTATTGTAAATGCATAGGAAATTTATCACATTTGCACAGAATCATAGAATGGATGAGGTTTGGAAGGAGGCTCTGGATATCTCTAGTATAAACTCAATGCAGGGTTAACCAGAACAGGTTGGTGAGGTCTGGATCCAGTCAGGTTTTCGATATCTCCAGGGATAGAGCCCTCTATGAGCAACCTGTTCCAGTGTTTGACCACCATAAAAAAGCTTTCTCTTAAGTTCAAATGGAATTACTTGTATTTGTGTTTGTGCCCATTGCCTCTTGCCCTTCCACTGGGCACCACTGGGAAGAATCTGACTCAGTCTTCTTTACGTCTTCCCATGAGGTATTCCCATAAGGATCAGTCACTGATATGATCCCTCTTCTCCAGGTCGTACAGTCCCAGCTCTCTCAACTTCTCCTCATATGACAGATCACAGGATCGTCAAGGTTGGAGGAGACCTTCAAGAGCATCTGTCCAACCGTCAGTGTAGCACCACCATAATCACCCCTAAACCATATCCCCAAGTGCCACATCCAGGCTCCTCTTGGACACTTCCAGAGATGGTGACTCCACCACCTCCCTGGGCAACTTACTCCAATGCCTGGCCACCCTTTCAGTGAAAATTTTATTTTTAATATCTAATCTGAGCCTCCCCTGGCACAACTTAAGGCTTCTCCCTCATGTCCTTTCACTTAAGACATGGCAGAAGAGACCACCTCACTAAAGCCTCCTTTCAGGTAGTTGTGCACTAAGCCCTCAATGACCTTGGTAGCCTGGACTTGTCCCTAGCACATCACTGCCTCTCGTACCAGAGAGCCCAGCACTGGACACAGCATTCCAAGTGTACCTCACCAGTGCTGAATGCAGGGTGAGGATCACCTTCCTCCACTTGCAGGCAGTACCCTGCCTGATGCATCCCAGGAGGCTGGTGGTTTGCAGCAAGGTCACATTGCTGGCTCATGATCAACTTTTTGCCTGCCAGAACCTGTAATTCCTTTTCTGCCAATCTGCTCTCCATCCTGTCAGCCTCAGCCTGTCCTGGTGCCTGGACTTATTTCTATTCATGCTGAACAGTATTAACCCCTTGGGCATACCACTAGTGCCTGGCTGCAGCTGGACTTCTGCTGTGAGCTCAGCAGTTCAGGCAGTTCTCAGTCCGCCTCACCACATTGCCCCTACTTCACCTGTACTGATCTATGAGGATGTAGTAGGATGTAGTGTCGAAAGCCTGGCTAAAGTTGAGATAAACAATATTCATTGTTCTTCCATCATGCACTGAGCCATCCATCACATTGGAGAGGGCTGTCAGGCTGATCCTGTGTGATTTTTCCTTTATTAAATTCATGCTGAATGCTTCCAGTCACCTTCTGCCCTTTAAATGTTTGGAAATGCTTTCCATGATTATTCACTTCATGACCTTCCCAGGGATAAAGGTGATGCAGACCGGCCTATAGTTCCCCATAAGATGAGAGGAAATGGCCTCAAGTTGCATTAGGGGAGGTAGGTATTACAAAAAATTTGTTCACCAAGAAGGTTGTCAACCATTGGAACAATCTGCCAGAGAAGTGGTTGAGTCACCAACCCTGGAGGTATTTAAAAGACGTGTAGATGGTTTAATTGTGACCTTTTCCAACCTAAAAGGTTCTATGATTCTATATCCTTCTCCTTGCTCTCTTTGAAGACAGGAGTGACATTTGCTTCCTCCCATTCCTCAGAATCCCCAGTTGTGTCAGCCTTGCCAATGTTACAGTGAGGTCTCACGATCACGGTGGTCAGAATTAGGAGTTGATTTTATTCTTCAGAAATCTTTTTATCTGCGTATGAGAGTTGCCAGAATTACATGATCTTCATCCTAACATGCATGTAATCAAGTTATATACACAGGTGTTTTTAAGATTTGAATTTAGGGAATTTTCTGAAATATAATGATTTAAAAACAAATATATGACAGAAAGCTATTAACTGTAGTCTTAATATACAGAACAAATATTGTATCTATTAGTAAATAATTGTATACCCTGTGTTAAGACATGTTCTTTGGACTGTTCATGCAGTTAAATTTAAGATGCAGCCAAGGGGCATAAGCATACTGCCTGTGCTAATTTCATTTTATTTTGTTTTGTAGAATGGCCTTGTCACAAGCTCACCAGAAATGTTCAAGCTGAAATCTTGCATCAGAAGAAAGACAGATTCAATTGACAAACGTTTCTGTTTTGATATTGAAGTATTTGAGAGGTTTGTTTCCGTTGTATTAAGAATTTGAAAATAATTGCAACCAATATATGATAATTACACCTATAATAGGAACACATGTTTATCAGTGTATTTAGCCTATCAAGTAGGCTTTCAAGACTTAATACTTCTTTGTTCAAACCTGGTTTTCTTAATTAAGTTGAATACAAAGCATTTGTGTTGTCTTTACTACGTTATGTTTGCATTCAGATACAACATGGATTCTTATGGAATGCGTAGCAAAACTCACTACCCTTTTAGAAACAGATCATAAATATTTTTATAAATACTTGTTAATAAGCATATTCTGTACAAATTTCTATTGCTTTCAGAAATGTATAGTAGCACGGGGTTTTTTCTACATTTTTTTTCCACTTACTCCTGGATATTATATGAGATACATGAGAACAGCTTTCCTGTATTTAAGGTATAGGTACACAGTACTTTGTGGGAGTATTTTTTCCAAGCTTGGGAATAAAGAGAAATATTGAATTAATTTCTGTGTTAAAATATGGTAGACTGACTTTTGTAGTTATTCTCTTTAAAAATATTTTATGGCTGTTAGCAAACTTTCAAAAAACAGACGTGTTATACCTAGCTCAAAATTATTCTGTTATGTCAGAAGCTATCAACTTTCTCTAACTTCTGCCTGTCTTTTATATATTCACTTCACATCACTATCCATTCGGATTCTGGATTTGGATACTGTTTGAGAAAAATAGTAACTTCAGTGAATGTCTGTGTTTCTGACAGACCTGGAATCATCACACTACAAGCTTTTTCAGAATCCAACCGAAAACTTTGGCTTGAAGCTATGGATGGAAAGGAACCAGTAAGGATATTTTTAAATTTTCTTTTCATTTTAAAGTTTTCTGGCTCACATATTAAAAAAAGAAGCTAGTATACATGTCAGATATTCTGTTGCAATACCAGCAAATACAATTCTTTTCTTTGTGAGACACTAATGCAAGTACATAGTGAAGATAAATACAAAGTAGAAAAGAAGATCTATTATTTTAAGTCTACGTTTATATATCATTATTTTATGTTAGGATATTTTAAGTAATAATAATTAAGGTAATATGATAGCATGTTGTCTAATAGGATCCATGGTTCAGGTAACATATGTGAAGTGGTAGTTATTACAATGGTAAAGAACAGCCGTCTTTTGGGCAGTGTGCAGTGTCATGGAGTAATAAACAATTAGTACCATCTCAAAAGGCATTGCTGACAGCAGAAAGACGTGTTGAAAGCTACTGAGAGACAGGCTTGTCTGAGTTTTCTTCCCTACTCTTAAAGTAGTCACTGGGTGAGGGTGATGTTAGACCTGTATCTGATAGGAAAAGAATGGTTGATCAGTTTTATGAAATAGATGAGTGTTTTTACATGCTTCTTGTTTGACTGAACCAGTACAGAAATTATAATCACTAGCTGTTTTGAAATTTAACCCATTTGGACTCAGTAAGTCTGATTTCTAATGCATTGGTTGCATTATGGTAGCACAGAGCTGTTAACCCAGCTGTGTGCTGCAGCAGTAAATGTCAAGAGATGGTGGAAGGCAGGGTTGGAATTTCCCTAACAGCAGTCTAGTACATAGCATGTTGCAACTACTAACAAACATGGCAATAAAGGATGTAAAGCACAAACACTGTCCTATTGCATTGTTGTTGTTTGGTTGTTTTTTTTTTTTCTTACAGATATACACACTGCCGGCCATAATTAGCAAGAAGGAAGAAAGTAAGCTCTTTATGTTGAGTTACCATATGTAGCTAGATTTCTGTAATGTTACAGTTTCTTGATATGCGTGTGGGAGAAAGAGATTAATTTTATTTCTATTGCTGTGAAATAACTTTCTTGGATATCTAAACTTCCCCTGGCACAACTTGAGGCTATTTCCTCTTGTTCTATTGCTTGTTACTTGAGAGAAGAGGCCAATCCCCACCGTGCTACACCCTCCTTTCATGCAATTGTAGAGAGTGATAAGGTCCCCCTGAGTCTCCTTTTCTCCAGGCTAAACACCCCCAGTTCCCTCAGCTGCTCCTCACAGGACTTGTGCTCCAGACCCTTCCCCAGCTCCGCTGCCCTTCTCTGGACACGCTCCAGCCCCTCAATGTCTTTCTGGCAGTGAGGGGCCCAGAACTGAACACAGGATTGGAGGTGTGGCCTCAGCAGTGCCGAGTACAGGGGGACGGTCACTGCCCTGGTCCTGCTGGCCGCATCATTGCTCATCCAGGCCAGGATGCCATTGGCCTTCTTGGCCACCTGGGCACACTGCTGTCTAGCGTTCATCTGCTGCCAAACAGCACTCCCAGGTCCTTTTCCACCAGGCAGTTTTGCAGCCCCTGCCCCCAGCCTGTAGCACTGCCTGGCGTTGCTGTGACCCAAAGTGCAGGACCTGGCACTTGGCCTTGTAAAGCCTCACACAATTGGCCTTGGTCCATCACATCTTTATAGTTTTAGGTGTATATGCACCTATTAGACATACACCGAGTAACAAAACTAGTGTATTTAAGGGTACTGTGAGATTTGTAAGCATAATTGTATTAACACTGTATTAACACATTGGTTATTAACATCATATTATATTAACACAAAGATGTAAAAATAATTTAAATAATATGTCTGAGAAGGAGATTTGTAAAATTTGGATATGCATCTTCATTGGAGGTATATTTGAGACTCTGAAAATCTGAAATTTAAGCCACTATATCTGTTCTTTTGTATGATGGCATTTATTTTAATGCTAACGAATAACAATAATGCTGTTAATTAAAGTATGCTGTTTAAAGATCTTTATTTAGGTAGTTAGAGCAGTGGGCATTGAAGATGCAACATTAATGAGAAATACGTTCATTTGAAATAAGATGACTAATTAAACTCAATAACAAGGATTGTTTTCTTACATTACCATTTTATGAGTGATTATGTGCATATGCAAGGAACAAAGAATATTATTGGGTTAAAACCAATGGATATATTCTAGTCATAATGTAGGTCCTGGACTCTTAAAAGCATTTTGCTCAGCAGCTTCCAACTGTATTTTTAGAGAGGCTGCTGATTGCTGAGAAAGACAGTAGAATATTAAGCTTCTAATGGTACAGAATGACCATAAAGTTGGGTTGTGAATGCTAAGGATATATGTACAAAGACCCTATTACACAACAAATATCATAATGTTATGGATAACCGTGTATCAGCCCTCCTTGACTAGTGTGTGAATGTAGTTAAACAGAAGATTTTGTATATTGATGTTGGAAAGTAATTACCCTTTTTTTTTATAGTGTTCTTAAATGAAGCAGGTTTCAACTTCGTGAGGAAATGTATTCATGCTGTAGAAACACGAGGTGTGTATTAAATCAGAAATAAGGTATTAGATTGCTATGACTTTTTTTCTAAAATACTACTTTTTTAATTCTACATGTTTTACATCTGTGCTTTGAAGGGCATCCATCATTTGGGTTGGACTTTTCACATTTTATCTATGTACTTTACACTCAAAATTGTTGTCTCCAGTTCCAACAATTCTTAACATATAATTTAAGTGAGGTTTTTAAACTTTTTCTGTAATTTCTTGTTGATTAGACAGCTTAATACACAATTGCACACATCTTTAGTCTTTAATTTGTGTGCACTGACTTGTCTTTTCCTGTGATACAACTGTAGGGAGTCTCAGCTCCCAACTTTGGTTTCAGATGTGAAATCTGAAGACCCAAAAGTGACATCAGCATTCTCTGCTGGTACAGCTGATTTTTTGCAGAGTATAACTCCTATCATTTTATTCACTCATGTTGTACATTGGTTTTGAGGTTTTTTTAATATTTAGTAACATTTAATGTTTAGCAATGCTCATTTTTGATAGTGGGAATGTAAAAAAAGGGAGGAATAATCACTCTCCTGATAAGGTGGTATCTTACAACTCACAGTAAGTTTTAAATGGAGAGTTATGGCTGTATCATCTCCCAGACAATAAGATAGCCTTTTCTTGAACTGTCAGTGTGCAGATCTCTTCTAATCCAAAAGTGGTCTCTCTGTGCAACTTTGAGCTCAACATGAACCCCGTTTCTCAGCCAACAATGTTACCATTGTTGAATCACTGCTGACTCAGAGCTTGCATTATTTTCTGGGGCAGAGAGGGTTTCGAAACAAAACACCTAGGTTAGCAAAGTGAGATCAGATTTAGGAATGCTGTTTTCAAAGGAAAAGTAGACAATTTTTGAATGGTAAGGCTTGAAGTGGGGAGAATGGAGGACATTTAAGTCCTGCTGATTTTAAAAAGCAGTTAAAAATAATAAAATAATCATGACTGAAATAATCAAATACTGTATTCTGAATGTCACTCTTGAAACATTATTTGTTATTATTATCTGTGCTATTTAAAAAGGCCTGGCAATTTTAACTGGCAACACAAATTCTCAACTGATGTGTTAAAACAGTATACAGTATATATTTTTATTTTCAAATAAATGACAATCACATCTTATTTGAAAGGGATGATGGTCTAAGCAAACATAGATGCATAGTAATTCCACTGACATCTAGGCAATATAAACCTGTTGGTGTGTAATGTGTTTTAAGACTGCTTTTGGGTCTTATTTTACACTTTTTCTAGCCATCACCTTGTTGTTTGCTAATATGGGTCATTTCCATGCAGAAGGGTTCTGTTAATGTAAAATTATGCATAATGTATAGTATGGTGTGGACTCAGTGGAATGAATTTTTTTAATATCCCACAAGAGAGTGCAGTAGGGTAAAGCAGTACTTAACAATGTAATGGTACAGTCTTCCATAAATACATTTAGATGTTTTGAAAACATACACCAAGGAAGCATCAGCATGTATTGAAATAACCATATTTTCATTATTTGCATTATTTGCATTATTTTCATTTACTTGTTTTCCCAATGTAGGTATTACAATCCTGGGGCTGTACAGAATAGGCGGTGTAAATTCCAAGGTGCAAAAGCTGATGAATACCATATTTTGTAAGTATCTCAAGTGAACCTTTGTCAGTGTGCAGTGTGTGCTGTGGTCCCTTTTGCCTTAACTGCTGTGCTCAGAAGAGTGTGTCATAATATTCACAGTTTTGTGTGTGCACTTACTGCCACTAAATTGAGTTTTCACTCTTAAAATGAGTGATTCGTCTGTAGTTGGTTGTGTGCATTAATATTCACTTCTGCATGTTACACATGAGCAAATTACTAATAAAAATGCTTTTCTTCTGGCTTTAAAGTTCTATTTATTGATATGTATTTGGCTTGTTCCAGAAGTTCTCCAAAGCTTAGTTCCGTAACACATCATGGCTCAGCTTAATAGACACTCATTCCAGTCTTCCACTTTTCTTGCTAATTGAGCTCTCTGATGCCTGTGTTTGCATGTCTAAGACAAATGCATTAGTAATTCTCTGTGGATTTGGGCTTACTTAACCCTTTGATACAGTGCATATAGTTAATGTTTACAGTTACTAACCATGAGCACTGAATTTATTTTTATTAGTACTTTGGCAGAGATGAAAAAATTTAAATTGATCAGATTGGTGATTAGTCTAGCTAATAAATAATCAGTTGAGCTAAATGGCTGATCTAGTAGCTTTTGTTTTGCTACTTTTCTGGTTAATGTGTTAGTCAAACTGTAACAAAATCCTAATTCAAATTTCTACCAGCCCCTAAATCTCCTCCTGATATGGATATTGATATGGAGCTTTGGGACAATAAAACAATAACAAGTGGACTAAAAAACTACCTCAGGTAAGTATGATCCCACACAGTCTCAGTATTCCTTTTCTGGCCCAATAATCTTTGGCTTGTTAATATCATATTACATTTCTTGTATCCATTGCTATGGTAATAATTGAGTATTTTATTATCCTGCTTAATATTCCCATGATTATGTATAATAATACATACCTTCTACCTTTTTAAGCTAATCCTGCCTTATATAGTTCTAAATTCAATTAATTGCATGTTTGTATTTAAATTTTTTGTGTTAACCACAAAGCATGTTGTGCTCAGTCTTTTGTTTGCAAATCCATTAAGTTGTATGCCATAAGATTTCATGACATTATGGTTGAATAAAAGTCCCAGCAAAAGCATGGGTTTTTATCTTATGCTCTTAATATCTTCACAAATAAAACATCCCTCCTGTCATTTTTGCTGATAAGAGACGGAATATTCAGAAGTTATGGTACTTCTGAGATAACACTTTCGGATTGCAATATATAATGTTCAAAAGAGACATAATAAAAAGCGTCCAGCCCAGATGGTGGGTGTTCTGTGCCTTCTAAAAATCTGGATTTCCTAAACAATTCACTAACAAAGAGCAGCATCAGAAATCCCTATTAACCTGGAAAACATGCCTAGAGTTTATAGCAGAATGCTCATGTACATTTCATTGAAAAGACTGGCTTTGATTGAAGAAATTTATAATGTATCTTCAGAAGCACAAGTCATTGTAGCTACTGTGTGTGTGAAATTAGGACATGAGCTAGCAAGCAGTAGCTGTTTGTGTCTGTAAGGCAACTCACAGTCTGCCTTTCAGAGAATGACTCTTTTAAGATCTCTCAGATCAGAATTTCAGTCCCAAATTTCATTGTATTTTTGACTTTCTTGGGCAAAAGGTTGCTTCTGCAGCCCACTATACCATGTCTGCAGCTGAATTTATTCCTGTCCTACAATATGTAAGACAGGAAACATTAAGGCTCTGTGCTGAAGTAACATTTTCCTTATTAACTTACATGGTGACACCAGATTAAACTGATTTTCAGACTGTGTACATGACTGAGTTGTATGCTACTTGTTATCAGTCATCACTGAATTGGATTTCCTAGGACCAGTAGAATATTGTGCAGATGTTGAGGGCTGTCATAATCACACTCATAAAACTTAGATTTTGATTCTGTTTTAAATATCCTTTTTGGTTTTTTTACACCCAGATGTCTTTCAGAACCACTGATGACTTTCAAGCTGCACAAAGATTTCATTGTTGCTGTTAGTAAGTAAAAAGTAAAATGATAAATACACTTTCATGAAAGTAATATTGTTTCTCACCTCTAATCTCCTCAGTCACTATCTTTACTTTTCTCCTTGCTCTAATATGCAGCGGTACAGCCCTCAAAACAGAGAAGTCACACTAGATGAAGCTATTCAGTGGTTTGTTTTCATCTTTTTAGTGTTTCTGTGTGACTGCCTTCTGCATGAAGTTTTGAACCCTCATTTAGATGTTTGCTTGTTTTATATAGGCTGATAATTCTTTTGTAACATTCATCCCTCTCATCCAGGGACCTTTATTTTCCTAGCTTGCCTTGAGAAATCAGAAAGGGCAAAAATGAGCTCCTTTCACAAATGGAGTAATTGGATACAAAGGTAGCAGAGATTGTTTTTCTAATGACTTCAGTTTCGAATTTGAATGTATTTCTCTGTTTTCTCTTGTCTTGATAAGAATAAAAGACACTAAATAATTTTAGCTATTTTAATCTATATTTCTTAGATTAAATCTTAGACTCCACTGAAGTGACACATCGGGTCAATATTGCCATTAATTTGTTGGCTCCAGTATTGATAGGAATTGCTTTAGGCGATACTTGAAATACCGATTTCACAGTCTAATAAATATAATCAAATTTTCCTGATGATTTGAAAGCTGATTTTGTTTGGCTTCTCTTAATGCATGTTTGTGTTCGCATACAGGCACTGATGCCATTAGTTGTCACTTCTTAGCACATGTTCTGATTTATCAACAATTTGTTTTCTGTTCAATAGAGTCAGATGATCAGAACTACAGAGTTGAGGCGGTGCATGCGCTTGTGCATAAATTACCAGAGAAGAACAGAGAGATGCTGGACATCCTTATTAAGCACTTGGTCAAGTAATTATTCTTTTATTTTTCTCTTTGATATCGTTGTAAGATATCATTTCTGTTTTAAATTTGTCAGTGTTGCTTAATCCATTCTCTGTGTTGAAACAACGACACTTGAAATTACATTTGATTTCTAAAATGCTGTTCAACTTAACTGGAATAATATTCTTTGTAGAAACAAAATAAAAACATCATAAAGTGTCACCAAGATGGCCAACTAGGTTTATAAAATAAACCTAGTCAATGTTTTCATTCATGTTCTTACTACAGGGATTTGTAACCAAATAAATTTAAGAAACATCTAAAACTGTGCCAAGATTGATGGAAAACGCTGGTTTGAATCTGTATCAAAGTTCCAGAGTGTTTCAGGAATGAGATAGATTAGAAATGAGACAGACTGAGATAGACAATATGATAATTCTTGTTCTTCATGTTTGATATTATTTTTCTCTCTAACAAGTCTGAAGTGTTGTATCACTCAAAAGCACTAATTTTAAGTATTATTATTTATATTTTTGTTATCTATATAGATATCCAACTTTTGAATCTCCCTTAATATTACCTTGATTTTTAATTGTTAGATGGAAAAGATTTGGCATTTCTTTAAATTGGTAACCTTTTGTCTTTACAGAATTACACTTGGCATGCGCTGCGAGATAAAAAAATACAAGTTTTTATTCTCTTATGTCTCTCTGTATCACTAGTTGTGATTACATACTGTTACTGCATTTTACTTCATCCTGTTTCTGCATTAAATGTTATTTGTATAAGTTTCTGTACGTCTTTGGTTAGTTTTCACTAGTATTTGCTGAATACTTTTTAATACGTATTATTCCTTCTGATTTAGGATGCTGTATACTTTTTAGTACATTTATCAGTCATCTGGGAATGTGAATAGTGAAACAGTAGTTGTTCAGATAATGCTCACGTGACTAAGACGTGGAAGACATGAGAGGACTCCTTGTGGTTTTCATTCAATTCACTATGTCCCAGGTGTTTTGCTTTTCTCATCACAGCTTGATAAGGCTGCAATAAGCTGTCTACAGTAGGGCCTAGTACAGTTTTGCTTCCTGTTATAGAAATGAGAACTTTGAAAATTTCTTTAGCCCGTTATGTCATTAGCACCTGGAGAACTAACATTATAGCAAGCTGCTGTAAATGCTTTCGTTGCAAAACCTGATTAGGCAGACCTTGCCTCTCGTTATCCTTGGGCTGACACAGAGAACCAGATGGAAAAAAGTTTCATAAGTTTTTTTACGCACGGAAGAGTTTAATTAACTAAAAAATACAATACCTACTCCCTTGTAACCCTCAGGCAAGTGAAAGCATTTAGTGAAGGATTAACAATTTTGTAAAAGCTGCTGGTCTGGAAGCCCCAATATTAGAGAGATAGAAGCATAGGAACTGACTTATTTGTCAGTGGAATTACTGTAAGGCAAGCATTACTTTCATGACCTCTTTTCCTGGCCTCCCTATTCTCAGTGTCATCTCAGATGCAATTCCAAAGAAAAGCATACCTGTAGTATTCCCTTCTTTAATTGTTCTCTTTAACTCTTGCTTTTCTCATCTTCGTTATGATTCTCATTTCATATAGATAAAATCTTAGTTTTACACTGAGTGCCTTCAGTACTTTTCTTTCCAACATTCAATTCACCCCTTCTAATTTCCATATAATTTGCCAGCTGTTGTTTATGCTAGCAATTCTAATGAGACTGAATTTAAAATTAGTCTTGAGTGTATTAGCCATCTTCCTCCCTCATCTTTTTCCTACCACTGTGTGGAGATTTTTCAAGGAACAAATAAATGGCAAGTAAAGTGCCTAATTTTATGAAAATAGGAAAACTTGGGGGGGAAAAAATCCAACCTCCTGTTTTCTTCATTCTTTTGTTGAAAATCCAATTTCAAAGTGCTTATTCCTTTCCCTGTATTTCTTTTAGCTATTCAGTTCCTTTATAAATGCTTTTGCAGAAAAGTGAAAATATTGTAGCTCTGGGTTATAAAATAAGGATAATATTATTTTTTCTTGGTTTAACTCATAGGGTCTTTACATCTTTTCCTAGCCTGTGTTCCTGTGTAAATTTAAATAGGATCTAGATGATGTGGGATGTAGATCATACTACAAACAAACAAACAAACAAAACTGGCAAATCCTGAAAAGCACCCTGCAGAGAGGTGATACTGCATGGATACATAGTCAGTAGCTAGGCAAACATGGCAAGTTTGGTGTTACTTTCACGAGGGTAACTCATTTTTTGGTTTTTAAACACACCTAGTCAAATTATGTCTCCTCTAAAGAATGAATCATTCTTTGGTATGATTTAACAACACAATACTTTTCTGTGGTAGGTAGTTGGGAGTCTGCAGTCTGGCAGTATCACAAATTTGCTGGTGATACATCAAAGAAAGAGATTTTGAGGAGAAAGCAGCAGCACCTCAGTGAATGCCCTACAGCTACCTGAAATGCATGATTACCTTAGCTTGTGTCTGTGCTGTAGCTCAGCACCAGTAGGAGTAGGTCAGGGGAAAGTGGCTATCAAAGTGATCCATTTACAGCCCTGGGTTCTTTCTCTTTTGCAAGAAATCAAGCCTTTGAAATGCTTTGTAGAAAGCCCTTTCTGGTTGCAGTGTTGTTAAATTCACCATTTCTTTTATTAACCAAGCTACCAAATTTGTAGCCAAGGAAACCTAAACACCAGACAAACACTACCTTCTCTCTTACGCTATAAGATTTTAATGTTTGTGTAACAGACCTCTACGGTTACCGTGCAGAGTAACATTGCAAAGGGAGAGGTTTTTTAAGTTTTTTCTAGCATATCTAGGGCTGAGTTATTCAACATTCCAGTTTCATTTAAATACCAGTGGACTTCCCAAAAGACCCTTACTCATCTAAGATAAACATAAGATCTGTTTCAGAGAAAGTTAAAATAAGCTAAAAATGTGTTTTAACAAAAGAGTCATTTTCATGATATGGCTTCCAAGTAATGATCTCTGCCAGTGTGTCTGTCTGAGGTAACATTTTGGAAAGTTTTGGGATAACTTATTGAAGTAGTATAAGAAACTTGTAAGAAGATTGGCATTTGTTTTCCTGCAGTTTATAATCATGCTGCCTCTTACACAAAACCCTTTCCTATACTTCTCCTGCTTCTTGATGTAAATGGGGTGCTAAAATCTTCCTGTCCCAAATATGATGGGAATGTTTTATAGATTTTACTATGTCTTAATTTTAAAAGGTGCAAGAGTTACTTTAATTGTGTAGGAAATGGCTAAAAATGCTCAGCTTGACCATGGTAGCAGATGGCAGTGAGACGGAAGAGGAAAATGTAAACCAGTGCCTAAGTCCCATTTGGTACAGACTCAATAAAATTAGGCATTAAGGTGATGTTAAAATCTTACTTTGTCATAATATTCATCAGACATGAGGCAATAGGACAGCTGTGACTGGGGAATCACTGGCAGTTGTTTCAAAGGATCTGTTTTGATACAGTTTTTATTTGGCAAATCTTAGTAGTAAGGAGAGGAAAGGGGTGTTGAGTATTACTGATTGAGATTTAACTATCTGATAAATTATTGGGAAAACCTAGTTTTTAAATTCTACTTTAAAAAAAAAAAACAGAAAAGGTAAAGTAAGTGATAACAGAATATACAGAAGTAAAAGGTTAATATATTTTAAAGCTAGATGTCATTATGATCATCTAATGTTATATATTGTACAGAAACAATAATTTCACTGAATCCATTGATCCTGTGTTTATTATTATTATTATTATTATTGACAAAGAGATCCTATTGAAAATTAAATGTTTTCAGTAACTAAGCTTCATTGCTTTACATGAAAACTAAGGTTTGTGGTTGACCTCTGTTACCACACAGCATTTTCAATCAATCCAGTCAAAAGTATTTAAGGTCCTGTGTAATCATTGGAGAGAGATAGGTGCTTGCCCTAAGACTTCTGAGCTTTAGGTGGTCTGAATCTCTCTGTGTAGAACTCCAAATACAGTTGCCTTTCCCTGTCACGTATATCAGGAACCAAAATACTACTCTAGGAAGACATACTCATTATCCATGAAGTTAATGCAGGATAAGAGCCTTAATGGAAATATAGTAGTTGTACTACATTGTATTTGAACTCTAGTGAAAGTGAAAGTTTTAAAAACTTATTTAAAAGGGAGGCATGAACTTGGGATCTTGTAAAAGTAGTAGTCTTAGCAAGTTTTTGCCTGTTAAAATTGTAGTTTAGCACAGCAATTAAATCGCATATTGTTTGTGTTCATTTAAAGGGTATCATTGCACAGTCAGCAAAATCTAATGACTGTATCCAACCTTGGTGTTATCTTTGGACCAACTCTGATGAGAGCACAAGAAGAAACCGTGGCTGCTATGATGAACATTAAGTTTCAGAATATCGTCGTTGAAATTCTGATAGAGCATTATGAAAAGGTAGAAAGAAATTATCTGTTTTGTTATGAAGTGGAACTGAGATCTCATTCTCATTACCATCATTAAGTTCTTAAGAATAAAGAGTCCAACATTTGTAGGTCATTAATAGAATTAATACCTTCTTCCCACTCCATGCTATGGGTCTGTATTCCTAGCAAGTCTTCTGTGGCTGTGCAAGGTACAGATCCAAGACATAATCTCCCATGCTTTGAAGGCATTGCTCTCAATCTTCAGCTGCTTTCTGAAGATTACTTCCTGAATCTAGAAACATAAAGAGAAGGTCATAACATCGCTCCTGGCTGCTCCAGCTCTTTCTTGCTACCATTGTATGAAGGTTCATTCTGGGTAAATGCACAGATTCTCCCCTGAGTGCATCAGGTCAGAGTGTTTTTGACGACTGCTGTCCTTAGGGACATGTCAGCTGCATAGTGGAGATTAGTCACCAGAAGAGTTGAGAAGGACTTGAGCAGGAAATCTTAAATACTTTCAGTCACCACCATTGCTGGTATCAACTTCACTGAAAGGCCTCCTCAGATTTTTTGTTTTAATTTTAAACTATTTGATTTCAGAATTCTGCCAAACAGTCAAGACCTCATTTACTTGATAGTCAAAAGCAATTTTATTCTGGACATCTTAGTTGAGCTATGCCATCTCCTCTGATGACTGACAAAACAAAGTGAAAAAGCTTTGAGTTTCTTTCATTACACATTACTGACCTAAGGGGCAGTTCCCAGTCAATACCAGGAACCCCTGCACTGGTTAATCAGTAAGTGCTGACCATACAGCTTGGTATCATCAGTTCTATTTCATAGGGACTCCTCAAAATGGCTATGATCCTGATAGCCTTCTTTGCTCTGATTACAAAACATATATATATATATTACATTTTTCCAACACTGAATTTCCCCTCCAGAAAATTAGAGCTCATTCAGCACAATGACTATGACTGCACAACAAAGTCACCCTTTCTCTATTTCTCTGTCTACAGACATATTTTTATATTGATCTGCTACTTGCTAGTGCTTAATACAGTTTTAATGTACTCCAAGAGCATCTCAAGATGCCCACCAAAGTATTTCCTACTGTGGAAGTACATTTGCTTTCTTCGACTTATATGAATGGCACAAAGGTGTCTTTTCATGGTTCACTGCATATTCTTTTGAGAATGCCCTATAGCTAGAGGGCCCAGAAATCCTTTCAGAGATGTCTTCTGGCATAGCATGGTAAAAAACTGAGTTTTTTCTGCAGCAATGAAGTGCAAAATTGACCAGTGGTGGCAGTGATGTAAAAGAAAAGAACAAGGAATTGCATTAAAATGTAAAGTTGTTCCTCATTAAACTTGACTTGTTTGGCCAAATAAAACTTTCTGAAATCCAAATTTGATTGTAATAAGTTATGACTGTGACATATTTCTGTGATATATAAAAACTTTCACTGGAACATAGACAAAAAAAAATCAACTTTTTCATAGTATTTTTAAAAAAATATATTACTTCTTAGAGAAGAGTCATTAGTAGGCACCTATTTTGTTTTACAATTTCAACTGTTAAGCCCTTCTTAACAAGAGATAGTAAATAAATCTATTTCAACAAATTAATATAGGTATTAAGTACAGCTCAGTATTGTGCTTCTTGAGTTGTAAAATGAGATCAAAGCAAAGCTTATATTCTGTGCCTTTACTCTTTTGCAATGTATGAGACAATTGTAGTGTTAATTTCAAGCACAGGGGTGAGGAAAACAAATTGATTAATAATGAAAGTGTAAGAGTACCTCTACTGTTTAATGTCATTTTTTCCCTTCTCTTTTTTTTAATCATGCAGATATTTCACACTGCACCAGACCCCAATATTCCTCTTCCCCAGCCTCAGTCCCGATCAAGTTCAAGAAGAACAAGAGCAATTTGTCTCTCCACAGGTTCTCGCAAACCCAAAGGAAGATACACACCATGTCTAGCAGATCCTGACAGTAAGTTTGTCATTGCATACTGGTTATCTTCCTTTCTATGTCATCTTTTAACTTTCCCTGAATAATACCCTGTAGGAACTGTATTCCAATGATCATAAGCATCAGCTTTTTAACCTCTATGAGTCACAGCAGCACTGTTGACTGACTGCATTCCTCACTTCTCAGATGAGGAAGGATGTTTGGTTATAGGCAAGTCTTGCATTGCATACAGTGTTCAACATCATTTAAAGTAGACTTTATATTCTAATCTAAATTTAGTCTACTTTGAAACTCAAAAGTTCATTATATGAAGTTCATCTCGTTTGCTTGCAAGATGATTAGTAAGGTTGGGAAACAGTAAATACAGTCTTTTCTCTCCTCCTATAAAAAATGTAATTCAGTCAAGGATAGAAGATCAAAACCATCACTTGGCTTTTTTCATATGCATGAAACTGTGGTCATTGCTTTAAAGTCAGCCACTGCTTATGCTGCCAAAACCACTGAAACTTTGTTAGGTTTTCTGGAATAGAAACAAGCTAATATTCCTGGGAGAAGCAATATACTTACCATATGGCTTACTGTTTAACAGCGGGGACTTATATGTATAATTAGTTGCTGCTTAGAATGCTTACTCATTTTTATTTAGATGTAATTAAAAAGTTTCACTTCATTCATTCTCATCCATTTGGGCCACCACTTTTTTACTTACTGACTGTACCAGTAAGGAGTATTGAAACTTTATAAAAGCTTAAGTTGTTAACAGTTCCACTACTGCAACAGACTTCGTAAATAACTTCTGTGTCCCTTGGTTCCTCAAAAATATTTACATGAGACTGGTTCAGTAAGTTAATCCACAGTTAAGGTGCATCTGTTCTTGAGGATCTGTAGTAGTTCTGAAGTCTGTAATGTTAAGAAATCTATCCTTAGTATATTCTTGCACAGGTGCTGCATTTTCCATAGGCCTATGTTACTTGTTCCCTGCCAGGGAGAGCTTAACAAAAGCTCCCTGCACATAGATTGCCAGTAGGAATGACATGGGATTCTGAGTAAGAAGTTACAGAGGAACAGTCAGTTACACTCACCAGAGGACAAACTGGTCAAGTTTCAGGTGTTTTTCACTGTGTAACTGCAATGAATGAATACCAGTATTAAGGTATAAAAAAGGGACATTTCTGTGTAAATATTTTGCAGACTGTATGCAAGCTTCTTCAGGCTTTGTCAGGGGAGGTTCAGGTTGGACATCAGGAAGAGTTTCTTCACTGAAAGGCTTGTCAAGCATTGGAACAGACCTACCAGGGAAGTGATGGAGTGGCCAACCCTGAAAGTATTTAAGAAATGACGTAGCACTTAGTGCTGTGGTTTAGTTGACATGGTGGTGTTTGGTCAAAGGTTAAATTTGATGATCTTGGAGGTCTTTTCCAGCCTAAATGATTGTATGACTTCTATGATGCTACATTTGGTGGCAGTATGATTGCCACTACATCTGATTCAACAGCTCTTCACTTGTGTTTCTATTAGCTGAAACGCAGCACTTGTGTAAAGTTCCGGTTAGTATCTCACTTGTGCCATGAAAGGCTGAGGTACAAGCAGAGGTACTCTTCTTGCCAAATGTCTCTTGGTGTGGTGGGAGACAGGTAAGAGGGAGCCAAGGCTTCTGGCAATAACATTTTCAGAGTACTAGATAGTTTTAAGTCATCATTTAAATGAAGCATGGACACAACTATATTGCAAGAAATAAAAGAAATCTTATATAGCATGAGAAAAGAGATACAGATTTCAAATGGTAGGGAATCATAGAAAATTACAGAAAATGCATCTGCCAGTCTTGAAATTTTCAAGGGACTAACGGTCTGTAAAAGGGCAAGATGAGTCTTCAAGTTGTAAATAAAAAAAGAGTGGTGTTCCTTCTGCAGGAAACCACAGATTGATGAATTTGATAACAAGTAAGGTACAAAAGAGCTAAAAGTGGCATGAAAGAAATGCACATGATTAGAAAATGCAGATTATCTTTTTCACACTCTCTCCTTTCCCCTGCCTCCTCCCCAGGTGACTCGTACAGCAGTAGCCCCGACAGCACTCCCATGGGCAGTATTGAATCTCTGTCTTCTCACTCCTCTGAGCAGAACAGCACCACCAAGTGCACGCCGTCACAGCCGAGGGAGAAATCGGGAGGGATTCCATGGATTGCCTCTCCCCCTTCTTCTAATGGCCAGAAAAGTTCAGGCCTGTGGACTACAAGTCCAGAATCCTCATCAAAGGAGGATGCAACCAAAACAGATGTGGAATCAGACTGCCAAAGTGTTGCTTCTGTCACTGGACCAGAAAATGCCTCTCCACCAACAGACCTGACTAAAAAGAGTTCCTACAGTCTTTCTGGGCTGAAAAGGTCGTCAGCATCTTCCCTTAGATCAATTCCATCAGCTGAAGGTAATTTCCAAGGTCTTCTATCACATCAGTGTTAACTAATGCATCAGAAAACAACAGCTGGGTCTGAAAGCTAATGATACTCATTAGTCTTGTTTGTTTGTTTGTTTTTAATTTTTGCGCTATGTTCTTTCAGTTTTCAAACTGCTGCTGACATATTTCCATTGCTTATAACTTGCACAGTTCTCAGTGTACAAGAAGTTTCTCAGAATTTAGATCACTCTCTATCCTCCTACAATTCATCTATAATTTATGATACAGAATAATACTATAGGATTAGAAATATTAGTAATAGAGATATTGTGCTTATATTTTGGGATTTCTGTATTAAGACAGCTTTTAAAGCATTATTAAGCATTGGTTGTTCTTTGGCATATGGAGAGAAGCAGATGCAGTTCTTGTATTGCAAAACATCCATGCAAACAAGGCAGCAGTCCACTGATAGGTCACCTGAAAGGACACATGTGGACACGGGTTATATTCATTAAAAGGACTTACTTCTTATGCAATACAGTCTGTACGTATATAGATTTGCTTTATCATTTTACAGTGGCAATTGTTTAAGGCAAATCATGGTCATTTAATTGTAAATATATTTTTTAACTGCATGAAGCTTCAGTGAATATCAAAATGTTAATTCTTACAAATTAATGTGGTCTGATTTCACACTGCTTTGATCAGCTGACTTCCTGAGAACCATTCCTATGTGAATTTTTTTCAATTTTATGCAAAGTGCTACTTTATAAATGCTTTTATTGTCACTTTTTAGTGATTGTACAATCTAGCCACGTAATTGCAATATAATTTTTTAGCCTTCTCAATTTCTACATCATTTCCTCATTCTTTCTGTTGGTTCTTTTCTCCTGTCTTTTTGTCTGAAAGACTGTTTCTTCTTGCTCTTAGTAAGTAGTTTCTCTACCTGTTTTGACTCCTAAAAAAAAAAAACCCTCAACAGCAACAGCACAACCTTTGCTTTGCACAGTTACACATGTTGTGAAATAACTTCAAATCAGCTTTAATGTTCTCTATAATTTGGTGTTCTCTTTAGGTAACAAAAGCTGCAGTGGATCTATACAGAGCTTATCTTCAACAGATACCAAAGATACACTAAAGGCTCCATCAAACCCTGATTTGCCTCCCAAAATGTGCAGGAGGTTAAGATTAGATACTGCATCAAGTAATGGCTATCAAAGACCAGGATCTGTGTAAGTCATTAGGGCCCTTTGGAGATTTGTGTTGTTACAGTATTGTCTGTTGTAAAGTGATTCCAGAGAAGTACATTAAGTAATTGAAAAAGCATGCGTGAGTGCTTGATTTTAATATTTCTGTATTTGTTAATTATTTGTCTAGTTTTGTTAAAACTGTAGACATATGAGATGGCACGAAGTCTGTAAGTAAGTTGAAAGACTACCACTGACTTTATTAGACTAGAGATAAGGTAGAAATGTTTCCTAGAAAAATGATTAGTAGTATTTTCTCTGGTTCTTCTGGAATTTAATGTTTCAAGGAGCAGAAATGCTATTTGCTGTACATGCTGTTATATCAGAAAGATCATCAGATTTTATTTCTGTAAGTCCAAAATTGGAGGAAGGAAAAAAAAACAAAATCAACCTTCTGCTCTGAAATGTCTTCAGTTGCTGCATGATAAATAGTTGATTTCTAAGGGTTGGGGTTTGGCTTGGTTTGGTTTGGTTTTGATTTTATTTCTTTAATGCTGAGAGGAAGATCATTCTAAGTAATAGAGGTTGTGATTTAGTCTATTGAGATTTAGGTTAATAATGTTTCTCAGTGCTTTCAGAAGACCTAAAAGTCAGAAGATCTTTCCTGATCTGACTTTGACTCAGAATAATCTCTGTCCCCATGAACAAGTGATTTCCAGATCTGCAGAGCATCAAGAAGTTCTTCAAATAATCCAGAATATCATTCAGCCTCTCCACTTTGTTATCTGGGAGGAATCACAGTAGTAATTTCACAGACTCCTGTGTCTTACTTAAACAGAGAATTCTGCACAGCTCAGAGTTCCATCATGATAGTGACAGACTTCCAGTGATAGCATTTCCAATATATCTATTGGCCATCCATGAATATAGTTTTGAACACAAGATGCTGAGGTTTCCATTGGTGACTCAGCATGGCACTGGAGGATGTGGAAGTCAGTGGCCCCAATTAGGTTATGCCCTTAAAAAGTATGTTGAATAGGCATGTAAGTGAATAATTTTTTAAAAAATTTAAATGTATCCATGTCTTTAGATGGTTAAAAGTGAAACTAGTGTGTGTAGTATAAAGCAAGGTGGTGCATTTATTTTCAGAGTGGCTGCAAGAGCACAGTTGTTCGAAAGTGCTGGTTCACTTAAACAAGTTTCTTCAGGACGGTAAGTGCTACATACTTCTTAACACTCTGTAAAATCCTTTCTGCTTTGCTGGCTTCAGAGATTGAAATAGAAGTGTTGGAGCTTTGTTCTGTGTCTTTTGGACAGCATCATGTGGCATGTGAAATTTTTTTTGGTTTATTAAGCTTCTTCTTTCTTTAAAGGAAAGCTAAATTGCATAGAGAATAACAGCCAGTGTAGTTATTCTATCACCTAGGGAAATAGTGAGAGATGCTCAGGTCAGCTGTCTCCTTAAGGACACAGATACAAGAGAAAATTAACAGTATTTAAATTAGAATGAGGGTGCTGTACTTTCTCCATAGAGCTGTTTGTATGGAATGCCTTCAGCACAGTAGCAAAATTGCTGGTTTATGGTAATTTGCTCATATAGGCAGGTCTGGAATAACATCTACTTTAGAAAGTTCAAGATTAACTTGATCAGGATTTCTGTCTTTACCATCACACCTTCCATGCCTTGGAGAAACTGTTGATCTTTCTTCTTGATAGTGTGCAGCAGGAAGTATTGACATTTTCTTCACAATTATTTGCATTTATTTCATGGATTTCATTCGTTTTTATATTAAATTAATTTAGAATGTTCTAGTAAGTGTTTATCTACGGAGCAGTATCTTCTGTACATTACTACTCCCCTTACAAGTAATAGAAAAAGCAGATAAAAAAGTGGGTGTGGGAAAACATCTGTCTCTCTTTTCACTGTCCCAACTTTTCACATTCTTTGAGACAGAACACATTTTTCTCCACCACTTTACTCACTGATATACCCACAACTTACCAGAAGTGTTGAGCAATGAAAAAAAGACGTCAATCCATGAATCCAAAAGTAATAACCTAAGGTAGCACAGATGTAAAGGAAGATGCCAACATGTTGAAATGTGTGGCCACGGAATGTGGCTGTCCTTTCTGGCAGATCTAGCAGGGGAGGGAATGAAAAAGCTCTCCTGCAAGGGCCCACTGATTTTGTGAGAGAAGCAGCTTTCAGGAATCAAGGCTGTTCTTCTTTTGTGTAGTACGTGAACTGTAAGATGAACAAAAAGAAGGGTGGCAGGGGCAGAAAGGGATGTGAAAAGATCAGGGCAATAATTTAAGAAAGAAAAGTATAAATGAAGGGTCTGGAATGTTCTTAAGCCAGTGCCGTACGTTGAAGGCAATGACTGCTTCACCAGCCCTGCATCATTTCATCTCCAACACTGTTCTTTTTCTTATTTTGTATTACTTCCTTCTTTCAAACTCATCTCTGTTGTTCCTTCAGAGCCTGTGCTACCTGTATCTGTATATAAAAAGTATGTAAGAAGCAAAAATCTGACAAAGGAAAAGGTAGCAATTTGATAGTGGATGTGGAGAGCGGATAACAAAGCCGAAAACACTGAAAGGCTGAATAGCTCCTCTACTTCAGCCTTCATAAGAAAGCAGAAGAGCAACAGGAGCGAGGAGAATGGAAAATGAGAGGTTAGCAGGCAGAATGAGGAAGAAATCAGAAGTAGCTCAGCTGCTCTTACAGTGCTGCTTAAGTCAGTGTACGATTTCGCAATTCAGAGCCAGCTTTTATTTAGCTGCATGTTATGAACATGAAGGCTGATTTAAAACCTTAGAATAGTCTTTTCTTTTTCTTTTTTTTTTTTTTTTTTGGCTCTGAAATATGTAGAAATCATGGTAATTACATCTTGATCTTGCAGTATAAAGGCCTCCTGTGTTCATAACTCTGATAACCAATGAACATATGCAGGACCAAGTGTAAGAGAAACTATTTTTAAGCTGCCTGGTTTGATACCAGAAATGCTCAAGTCAAGACAGTGTTGGACTCTGCAGGGTCCAACCTGCTAAGATAAATTTTAAGCTACTGCTTACCTATGCATTATAGAATGTAAGTAACTTCATCCCTGCTTGAAGCACCTGTTGCCTGTTGTGGTCTTTGGTACAGTAGGCAGATCAAAAGTACCTGTATGGCTTTGCAGTCTCACATTGTTTTCTGTATTCCAGCAGATAATTCTGCACTTGATACTTCACTGCCACAGTGCTCTGGTCCTACTTAGTTCCTTCTTCCATGCAGTCTTTGCAGCCCTGCTTTCTGTCTTTGTGTGATGCAGCAGGTCTATAATGAGTGTGTCTCCTCTTAAGGCGTTATGTGACCTGTTTTCTCTCCTTGTATACATGAGTACGTTCTCCTCTAACAATAAAGGGTTTTTCTAGTCAGCAAGACAACAAGAGACTATAGTACATGTGTTAGGATTGGACTGGGAAGACCAAAATGTTATGCCCTGGCCAGCCTGTGCTCTCTTTTTCCAATTACAGAGTTACTTTGACTTCTGTCTTCCTATTTCTTGACTTGAAGTTTATTATTCATCAGTTTCCCTCACTGTGGTATTAAGCTAGTGTGTACACTGAGACCAGTCTCTGTTGCTAATCTAGTATGCACTTGGAAGAGGTGAAGGAGTTTTCTTTCTATTTTCACAAATACTGCAGTTAGATAAGTCTAAGTCAGGCCTGAGGTCTGTTTATTGCAGCTTCTGTATGGAAATACACCAACTCATAATCCCTGACCCTACATTTTCTTGACATTGATTTAGAGGAACACAGAAAGTCGAGTCTCCTGAAGTGAGAAACTGCATTAGAAGAAGAATTTTCATTAGAAAAATGGGAAGGAGTAGGTGACAGCAAGAGGCTCTACCTTTCAGCAGGATCTCTAGATGCCAGGCTGGGACTTCAGTAGGAGTAGACTGATGTTTTCAAGCCCTCTAGACCCATGCTCCTTTCCCAACCATATGATTAAATATTCTTTTCCAGTTATTCTTCCGGTTTCATTTTCATGCTGTATTTTGCATTTCCTAAAACACCTGGAATGCCTTGCCCAGACAAGGTCAGTGTACTTTACTCAGACTTGGTTTTGAGTCTGCCATCTCCAGGGCTCTATAAACCTTTCTTCTTCCTGTAGGATAATATTAACTGGTGATTCATCTGAGAGAGATTCATATGTTTTCCCTCATTCGTTCCTGTTTTGGCTTTGTCTTGCTAGACTGAAAAGTCATTAGTGCAGGAGCATGGTTTTAAAGCTTGTTTATATCTTTCAAAATAGTTATTATTACTATTATTACTAGAGCCTCAGATATTGTTGACTGTGCATAGTCAAGCAAAAGAATTTATGATCTGATGAGTACTGATCCTTTGACTGCTAATATATTTATCATTATGGGCTCAAAACAACCATAATAGGAAGTAAGGAAATGGAAAATGCATTTTTCTCATCTGGAATCTATCCAGTAAGGCCATGAAAAGAAGGAACTTCTAGGAAATATGGGTATCATTTTCTGAAGTTGTTGTTTTTATTTTCCTCTTCCCTAAACAGCATGAATCACACTCTTATCAGGTTATTAACATCATCTTAAAAGAGTGATAGGTGATGTTATCACATGCTTTTTAACAGCCTTGTTTCTAGGGAGGACAGCATTAACAGCATCAGTAAGAATGTCCGTTTTTGTAATCACAGACAAAATGCCCAAGAACCTGCAAGCCCATTTCATGATCAGTGCTTCCAGATGGATAGGGTTGAAGTGAGTAAAAACAAATATGAGAACCTAAATAATCAAATCAAGTGTGGAGGCAATAACCAGGTGCTTGAAAATTGCTCCAGAATTATTATGAGTAAATATACTTAAATCTGTCCCTCTTTGTACCATCACAGATGGTTTGTAGATAACTTTGGGGTGTAGTTGCTCTCCCACAGGAGCAAGGTACTGTGAAGGATCCTGTAATTCATCAGCTTTTGATAAAATGAAATGTTGTGTTTCTCTATCTGTGTAAATGTCAAATACTGAGAGCCTTTCTCTTTTTCCATAGGACATTTTAGCGGTCTCTTCCAACCTTAGCAATTCTGTGATTCTATAATTCTGAGTCCATGTTTCTTGTCTTTGTTTACTTTCAAGGTAAACATACTTGGATAAGGTAAAACTAGAGGTTGAAAACAGAATCATTCAATAGACATCAGAGAATATAGGAGAAAATAGCATTAATTTCTTAACTTTTTCTAAGGGCAACAAAAACAACGTCATGTTTCAAGAATGACCTAAGAAATTCTGCCTCACATTTAATATTGCCTTAAATGTCTTTTGTCCCACTGTGATTACTCAAGTGTCCCATTATTAACATGGACACCTGGATTGATAGTCAAATTATTCAGATTTTAAATAATCCCTGTGCTTTAGTAAGTTAACTACCTACTACCTTGTGTCCATTGCAATCTTTAACAGTTACTCTACTGTTTTATATGTGTAAAATCCATGATTATGCCACACAGGTGTATTGGGTTTGAATAACAAGGGGTCATGGCTGGGCCAACCCATCCCAACAGGCTGTTTTGTCATAGTGTTACTGATTTTGGTCAGTATAATTAGAACATCTGCATTGCTCTTTGTTGACTTTGAGGAAAAATGAGATTAAATCATTTTAGTTTATGTGTGACCTTCAGTAAAGTCATCCAGTAACCCTCTGTATATACATTATGTAGATTATTATGTGTGCATTTGTACAGATTATATAGAGTAATGAATCTTCACACCTGTCTTGTCAAGTGTGGATGGCAAACTCTTCACAACAGGAGGCACCAAGGAGTTGTTTTGGAAAAAACTCTATTCAGGGCAGTCTACACCAGCCAGAGAGCAAGCTAACATTTAAGAAAACTGAACAAACAGGGATCCAGCGCTCATCTTGTTTTAGTTAGCTGATGGGATGTAACCAGGATGACAGTATTAAAAATCAGAAATGTTTCCAGTGTCCTGAAAATAAGCTGCCCTTGGATATCATGGGTGCAACTCAAAATTCCTGATCTCCTCTGAAAACCTCATCCTGAGAATGTAACCCTTGAGGAGTCATTAGCTTGCTTAAGATGAAGGCAAAACATGCCATTTAGGCCAGTCATAAATCAGAGAACCAATAGAAGAAAAGCTTTTTATTCAGAGGGAGAAATCATCTCTGGAAAGCTCTCACATAAAAACTTCAGAATATGTCCAACCACTCTCATACCTTTAAAGGTTCAAATGAATGATGATAATGCTTATGATGTGGCACTGTTAATTAATCTAACATACAACTCTGTTACCTTACTGTTTTGGGAGAAAGACATGATAGATTACGTGCCACTTGCATATACACGCTCTCAAAAAGTATGCAGAAAATTTTAAACTTTGCCACAGATAACATATTGGGTCATTGAGATAAATCCTGGCTAGAAGGAAACCTCATTTGGCACTTCCCCATCACATCACACAAAGGTGAAATAATCAACAAGTTCGTCTTCACTTAGTATAGTGTGGGTTTAAAGAAATTCAGAAAAATTGGTGGCTCATGTAAAATTGTTCTGAGTGTGTAAGTTAAAGTCAAGGTATTAGGTGAAGTACAGGAATCTAAAGAGAACTCCTAATTTCCATCTCCATGTGCAAACCCTCATTTTGTACTTTGCAGAATCATAGTGCCAGAAGCCAAGAGGTGACTTCTTCTGTCCTTCTTCTCTGGGACACAATCATTAGTCCTTTTTGTCTCATGTTTACCTTCTAAGTATTATTTTCCTTTGTAGACCTATTAACAATAGTTTCTCACATGTCAAGTTTTTAGACCTTTAATGACTTGATCATCACTTTTGAATTTGTCTCCAGGCAATCCATGACTGACTTCAAACAGTATGCTCAGTTCAGTACTTACTTGAATGACAACTTCATTTTAAAAGTTCCAAATTACATTCCTGTTTAAGTATCTAAGTAGGATGTCATTCTCTTTTCTGCAATAACATGCTTGTTAACTCCAGTAAGCTTGAAGTTATTATCTGCTGTAATTCTACTCCTCTGAACTGCTGTGTAACCAGTCATTATCATATTGCATTTTTACAACTACTTCTTATACTTCCTAGGTTTTAATATAATTTCTTTATACCTTTTTCCTTGTTATCTCATTTATTGCAAGCCTGTATTTTTTTCTTTCAGACAAGCAAAAGCCATGTATTCCTGTAAGGCTGAGCATAGTCATGAGCTGTCTTTCCCACAGGGGGCAATATTTTCCAATGGTAAGATTTGTTTTACGTTGACTTATATATTAAAAAAGAACATATAAAAAACTGAACCATATCCACAAAAATGGGGGCATAATTTCATTTTTAGCTCTCAGGTTTTGCCCTGTTTTTTCAATTGCTCTTGAATAAATACCATCTAAATCAATATGTGTAGCATGCGTGGGATTTTTTAACAGTGTTAAAAGTTGTGTATATGTTTTTTTGCAGTGTATCCATCAGTGGAACCAGGCTGGTTAAAGGCAACTTATGAAGGCAAAACAGGACTAGTTCCTGAGAATTATGTTGTCTTCCTCTAGTAATCTTTAGTGGACAGCAATATCTTCATGGTATCCATGGTAACAAATAATACGCACTGTGATTTTTATCTGACACAGATATGGGATCAGCCCGTTAGCTGAGTGGTAGGTTTGCTTCAGATGCTGCAGCTGCAGGTTACAGAGCTCCCTGCCAGCAGAACAGAATGTGATGAAACAGTTAACAGTTTCTGTGCTGAGGACGGTACTCTGTTTAAATAACTTCCATTGTTTGCAAAAGGTTGTTCTGTTCTTCTTTTATGGGTAAGGAACACTAGAGCAATAAAATAAAAAAAAGTTGCTATTTAGCTGCAGACTTTCAGGTCCAAAGATGTTGCTCGCAGAAGTGTGAAATTTGGACACAATGCACTCTATGACATTTCTTGTAATCTGTGGTTTTTAATATGGAAAATCGTGGACTTTTTCATAATGTAAGTACTGCTTCTATTGTGATCTGAATTCTCCCTTAGAAAACTTGATTCTAAAATTAATCCTAATCATTTCAAATAAGAAATGACTTTTCCATAAATCAGAAGTTGGAACTTCTGTTAGTCACTGAGTTACAATATGGTACAGGATTTATACAACTGATAATATCAGTTTATACACTGCCTGAGCAGTGAGTGCTCATTCAAAATGTGGTGTGTTTAATGAATGTTTCATTCAAGTACTTATTCGATTTCTTTCCTTCTTTCTGTATCAGCATAGATAATTTTAACAATTTTTATTTCAATGATAACCATTATCTGGAAGATACTCTCTCTGTGTCCCAGAACATCATCCGTAGAAAACAAGGAGATGTTGAATCTGGACTGATGGGTAGTCATGTGAAGTGAGCAGTGAACAAACAGCAGTATGTTTTGAAACCTGAGATAAATTGTAACTCATTCTTTTTCCATTGCAAATAAGACAAATGATCTGTGAACTAGCCAATTTTATAAGCTATGGATGCTAAAAGCTCCACGTAGCAATAAAATTACTTAGTGTTATTTCTCCTGACTTCTGCTAAAATATTTGACAAAGATTCTCTCCTTCCACAGAGTAAAAAATCCTTACTTTTCACAGGTATTGTAAAGATCTATTGATTGCTCCTGGTAGGACTGAAAAGAAAAAAAACCCAAAAATAAAAACAAGTCAAAGAAAACCCCAGAAACCATAAGTAGCTTTCTCAATCTGAGCAGTTTTCTTGTACACCTTGAGGGAAAACATGCACTGCTTGCTTGGCTACTTGCCATTCCTGATTGAAAACTGAGACATTTAACCTCCGTATTAGTATTTCTTCAACATCAGTTCTTCCAGAAGAATTCACTGTTTCATAGAACTGTCTAGGCTTAGTTTCATAGATCTGTCAAGGCTCAGTTCTTCCTCCAGTAGCAGAAATCAACATACAAATCTTCTGTTGATTTCTGAGTTGCACACTACTTCGAGAAAGTTTAAGGAAGAACTGCTGTTAGGACTAAAAACATCAGTAAATTTTTAACTGCTGCTTTTTTCTTTCCATAGCCTTTTTCTTGTTTAAATTGAAAAGTAAGATTCATTGCCAACAGAAAGAAGCACATCAGAACATTCTTTACTTCTATCTAGTGCATGAATTCAGAGCAATTGCTAGAATTCAGGCTGGTGGTAGAATCCTGCAGGATCCTTCTCCTCACTCATTCAAGTCTTGAGTGATGATCAGAGAAAGAGGCTCAAAGAACATCCCTCCAAAAATGGTCTAGCTTTTCATAGGGGGAGTCTGAACAAGACTGACTGCAGGCAGTTGAGGACAGACCCCGTGCATTAGTGTCTGAGTGACGTGGGCTCTTTCTCCACCCTGAACAGTTTCATTAAGTCCCAAAACATGTTTCACTTCATCTTGAATCCAGACTGTTCCCAGTGCAATGATGAAGGGTTGTTCCAGATGGCACTGGCAGTGAAGGCAGACACGTGTGTGCTCATCTTATTTGCCCAGAGCAGATGTGAAAGGAAGTGAAGATCTTTGCTCAGCCAGTTGAATCTTTCTTCATTTTAAGGCAAGCCAGGTTTTCTTAGTCTAAGCTATGCTTGAGATTGCCATTGCCCTGAGAAGACCAACATGGTTTTGGTTGTGTTTTTGCTGTATTTCACAATCGAAAAACTGTAGGCTGTCGAAAGGTTTACCTCTGGTGACCTTCCCAGGGGAAGTGCTGCTGCCGGCAAAAAGGAGGAGAAAGGGAAGCAGAGCTTGAGCAGAGGCTGGTGGCCCAGCACGTCTCACACAGGCAGAAAAATGCAGTGATCAGGGGAAAAAATCCGAGCTTCTGTCTGTTACAGGGGGTCAGTAGCAAACCTGTATTGAACATCCTTTGATGACTCCTCATACCTCTTAAGGGCAATTTAATCGTTGTGAAATTCTTGAGGAATTGTGAAATAAAAAATGTAGAAAACATTTTCTCTTACTTGCTTTGTTCTAGCCAGATTTAAAAATAAGTGGGTAAAAAAACCCTAAGGTTAGTTAATTTCACATCCCCTGTATATGTCTCACAATTCTTCAGTACTGTGTTTTGAAAGCAGCTGATCTGAGTGCAAGCTAGAGAAGTCAAAGATGCCAAGTTCATTAAAAATTTTGTAAAACTGCAAAGTTCAGTTACAGATTAAGCAAGTAGAGCCTGTAAGTGTTGAGGGAAAGATTGTAGAAAGACCTGGAGGAATCCCTGTGGAGGTGTTTCATCTGTTCTACACATTCATCTCATATTAGACTGAAATTTGGATTGAAGAAGACGACTTTGTAGGAAACTGGATTCCATTCATGTGCTGCTCACAAAGCAAATCTGTATTTTCCTCTGTAATGCTCTGCAGCTTTGTCAGGCCCTTCTTCTGAACTAGCAATAAATAAATTTTAAATGGTTTAGCTTTAAAATGGCATTTCCTTCTGAAAAAGGTGATGCCCATTCTTGCTTACAGTTGACCACTCACTCTCCAGAAGTAGGGGTTTTTATTTTTGGAAATCTTCTATGGTTTTTTTGTACTCTCCTCTGCAGCACCTAGTAGCACTTTCTGTGTGATCTCACTGCTGGGTTGTGGGGTGCATCAGGTGTCCCAGCTCTTCCCTGCCTTTCAAGAGGGAGTTTATATCTACAAGAAGCTGTACAGTGAACCAGAAAGTTGAGCAAGTAGGGGTACAAATACTGAAGTGAAGGAGAGGGCAGCACCAAAGCTTCTCTAATGATGATACTCTCAGGCCTGACCAAAAATCCTTTCTGATAATAGCAAAGAATCAGAAATCTATATAACATTTAAATGGAGATAGAATATTTTGATAATGCCTTGCCAGAAAATTAGGCAATCTGAATTAAATTAGCTCATAGTATTGATTTACTATTCTTTATGGAAGTCAGATTCACTCTACAAGCAAAGGTTAAACAACTTTTTAAATTTATTATTATTATCCTTCCTAAAAGGATGCAGCAGGTTTGTTCCAAATCACACTATAGAACTCAAGGTAGATGATACATTGTGGTTGTTGTTTGTCTTGTGGAAATAATGTCTGTACCCACAACATATAATTAGCCATGTTTTTTCTTTGTTAAACCTTTTGATACATGTTGCAGCACAACATGAATCAAATTAATAGTGTGAAGGACTGATATATTGTATGATAAATATGTAAAGTATATTAATATTCTATATTCACACTTTTTATTAATGATGATAAAGATTAAATTTTTTGTGTGTAATTCCTATGAGTTCAGTATTAAAATGTCCTTGCCATATTTTGGCATTTAGAGTTATATGTAACAAAACTGTTAAATTAAACCATAGCTATCACTTATGTTCCTAACTAATCTATAATGTTCATTGTACAATTATTTCTGGAAAAAAAAGATGCACAGATTTGCTGACCAGCGCTATTCTATGATAGTAACTTATTTTCCTTTTATATATTTTCTGGTGCTAATCTCTATTCTTTGCCTGTAATTGCATTGAATTGTAATGTGCCTTTAGGAAAGACATGTTAGGAGAGGAAAAGTTGTAAAATTCTGCAGTTCAGAATGGTAATTACAACAACAAAAAAAAGCACTGTACGGCAGTAATTGGATTTTTTTTTGTTGTTAACTTTTCTCCCCTTGCCTATTTTCTACTTAATAAGATTGCATCAGAATAAGTAATGAAACTAAAAAGCACATTGTTCTTGATACTTCGTTCCTAAGGCAGAAGGTTGTGCAATTTTGGATTGAGCAGCAAGAAGAGAAATCCCAGTTAGAGAGCACATCCTCCAGATTGAGGTGGATCTTCTCCACTGATGGAAACTCAAAGCTCTAGTGAAGTCAAAGACAGACCTCTGGCAATTTATAGTGAGGGTTTGCTGACCAGAAGCCCCCAGAAAGTAGATGGAATATTCTGCTAATGGGATAATCCCTGATCCAGCTTGGCATTGTCCTTTCCTTCAGCAGACAGCCTGGATGAATTGCCCAGTGGCCAGAGATCAAAGCCATAGGCAACCTTAGTCTCTCTCTGGATGGTCACAGAGCCTTGAAGCTTCTGCTGGTGCTGCAGCCTGTCCAGCCTGCTCCTGCTGAAGTCACATGGTCAGTCATCTGTACCTGTAGCCAGTGGGAGGTCTCTTCTTTTTTTGTTCAGGATTTTGTATGGGCTTTGGGAGTTTGCTTTGTTTTGTTTTAGTAAGGTGCTTGATATCCAAACAGCCACTAATTCAGTCCCTGAGGATCATATCGGTTCTTTAATTGTCCTGTGTGTGGCAGTGTTTAATAAGCCATTGTTGTTCTAAGTGTAGAGCACAGTGCTTCAACCCTTGGGTGCCTCAGCTGAAAGCTGGTTTGCATCTGAGCTTTCTGCAAGTGTTTTATTGGGAATTGTCATCAAAGCTCTGGCACTAAAGATAGCACCATTATCTCTGCAAGAGTTTCTGTTGGAGCAAAGGGCAGAGCAGCTGAACAGGGCACATGGATAGTTTCAATTTTCAATCATATTTATGGCAATTTTGGAGTTATTAGAGTTTATAGGGGTTACTTTAGATACTATATGGTATTTTAATAGGAAAATATATATAATCAATATCTATATCTATTTAATAAAGTCCTACTAAATTATCTTACTGAACTCTCTGTTTATTTTGTAGTGTCGTTTCAATAATTATCTGCACTCTGTATATATCTACGTGTAAATAACTAGTATGACATGCATAAGCTGACTTTGCAGACATAATTCTATGTTGTATTTTACACTGTATTTCAAAAATCTGAAAAAATGTTTTTCAAAATAAAAATCCTTTATACACAAACAGTTTTATTGGTTTTAAATTTGGGCTCTGGTTCAGCCTTTTCTTTTTTCCAAGTAATAAGTCTTTGGTTCTACTTCTATCCATACCTGCATTTTAGAGTAACACTTCACCCGTGAGGATGCTTTATGTAGATGGGCATATGAATACCAGACCATAGTCTGTCATCCACTGTCCTGGTCATGTGGAAGTCTCCAAAGATGTGGCTTTTGAGGAAAAGAAATTACAGCTTTGGATGTTAGGTAGCAAGAAGCAGAACACTGGTGTGGCAGAATCTGGCTGATGAGGTCTTTGCCTCTGGAGATCAGCAGGTGGATGGGCTCATGGGAGGGCCTTCCATGGCTCCATTCCAACAGCACTGCCAGGTGGGAAGCAACATTAGTGCAGTGGCCTCTGCAAGTTCCCTTGCATGGCCTCCCCAGCATCTCTCCAAGACTTTTTCCCTCAGTTTTTGCAGCCCTTGGGCTGGAGTTACAGATGTGCTTGAGGCAAAGGGAGCTGTGGGGTGGCCTGCCTTGCCTTTTCCCTGAAAGACCTCACCAGAAACTTGTGAGACTTTAATATCCCTGAAGCAATTAGGCTTTGTTATGATATAGACTAAAAACCTGTGTTTTTTAAACAAGATTAAATTAGCCAGCTGGTTTTTCTGTTCGCTGTGCTTGGGCTTGGACAGTGCAGAGGAGGGCAGGAGGCCAGGGAGGATGGTCACTGCTCCCGCATCCGTGGCTGCTGGCTGCCAGCTCCTGCCCTGGGCACGCTCAGGCTGCTGTGGCTCCTGCCTGCCAGCCCTGGGCTGGGCAGCTGCCCTGCCAGCCTCTGTCTGTGCGGGCACTGTGCCCACAGCTCTGCCCGGGGGCACATCAGGGACAGACAGAAACAAAACATCAGTACCGTAAGTATTGATGTAAGTGAAAATGAGACTGTTGAGAAGCCAAGCAGCACGGACCTGATGGAGAAGGAGTCTTTCCCTTCCGATGCTTTCTAACAACTCTGAGGTGAAGCCTGTATTTGACAGCTCTCCCTGCTTGAGGATTTGAGAGGTGTGGACTCTTCTTTCAGGAATCAAAACATCACCTGCAGCCTGTAGTCACCAAACTGTCTTGCACCTTGCTGAAATCCTGGTGTCCTGGGCAGGATGGGGCCAGGGAGAAGGCAAGGTTCCCCTTGGGACCACGGGATGCTGCTGAGCTGCCAAAGCCCCTTCTGTATTAGTTCTGCTGGAAAAGCCTGAGAGGGAGAGGGGCTGCAGCAGGGGGTTAGAGCTGAGCTGAAGCTTAGTGCCCTGACTTAAGGTGTAGAGAACTGCCCCTAAATCGTGGTGTGGAACAATTGCAATGGAAGCTGTCACCATCATTCCCTGCAACACTCCCGGGCACCACTTTTGGGAAGAAGGGAAGTTCCAAGGCAGATGCCCTGAGACACCTGCCCTGCCCTGCCCTGCCCCGCCTTGCTGCTCTTTGTGCCTGATGAGCTGGAGCTGGGCCTGTGCCTGTACCGGCACTGCCACAGCTCCCTCTGGGACCAGCACTTCCAGATGGATTCCCCTCCACTCCTGCTGGGGGCCATGAAAGCAGGAATGGTAGGAGCTGCCACAGATGCCCAGCTCTGCACGGTGAGTAGACACAAGGGGAAATGCAGAAAATCTGCATTTTGATAATTCATCAAAAATGACAGTTCACTAACGATTTTATGTTAAAAATCTGAAATAAAATGGTTGTGGTTTCTGTTAGAGTTTTCTGCTCTTTTCCACAGGGATGAAGGCTTCTTGGCTTTAGATCACCTGATCTTCAGGAATGAATGCACACTGGTTTGGGGTCTAGACTAAGCTCTAAAGTAGTTATCATCACTCATTTTCCCAATATCCCATTTTGTTTGGCATTGGGGAGTAACTAAGATTTTTTTCTTTTATTTCTGGGAAATCCATGTTCTGTCTGGCATGCCATATTTTGACATTTTAGTGAGCATTTAAATGTAAAAAGACTTCAATTGCTGTTGAATCAACACAATTGTGTTGAATTACCACATTAACACCAAATTTGAAACTCTGAAGGGGTGAGGCATCTGTGCTTCTTACCAGAAAGGGTGAAGACACATTTCATCACTTGGTTGCATTAAAACACCTTACAGGGTGCTTTACATGATTCTTATGTGTTTGGAAAAATGAATATTTATGGCTTTATTATTGGTGAGGCTTCAATATCAACTATGGAGAAAGCGATGTGTGGAATTGCTTTGGTATAGAAAGTGTGCTAAGATGAGCCAGGCTGGCCACAGCCTCCTGCCTAAAGAGGAGAAACTTCAGTGATCCAAGGAAACAGCATAGGTGTAAACTGAGCAGGTGGCAGAGTCAGTTCAGGTCCTGGTTTGGAACATGTTCTCATTATTTGGGCATGATCCATTCCTTCAAACCCGACCTTTTTAACACAAACACTGTTTATTAAACATGGTCAACAAGGTATCTGCACTTTCATCTTTTAAAATTTCATTTCACATTTGTAAAACTTTTCCCGTGTCATTTGGATTAATCACTGATATGGAAACAAAGTATTGAGAGATATTCTTGGCTTCTTTTGCAATGGTTGGCTGCTTTTCTATTGTATTTATGGCAACAAGCTCAAAAGCTGAACTAACTTAGAGTAAGTGCCTTTGCCAAAGATCATGGTGTGCTTTTTTAATGTAAACATGCAGGGATTCATGGGAACATTGAGTGACCTCCACAGCCGGTACAGAAAGGAGTCTTAATTCACTTGAAAGTACTTCGGTAATTGGAATACATCTTTCTGCCAGTATAATTGAGGAACTGATTAGTTAGACCCAGCACAGGTGTATTTCATTTAAAATTACTGTTAATGGCTCTTGGGTGCCCTTAGAAAGTATTAGAGTCCCATCTGAATGAAAAACATCAGCAATTTAATTTTTTGATGGTCATTGTTGTTGTATTCCTACAAAAAAAACCACATTCAAAGGGAAACATGCAGCACCATCTGCATTTGGTGGTGCAAACAAGGGTTCCAATGCCATGCTTTGGCTACAGCAGCCATGAGATTCATCCCCAGCAGCAGGTGGGGAGGCTGAGAGGATGGGCTTGGGGCAGGGTGGGGTATGGAAGGTGTCCAGCATGTCACAGCACAGCAGAGCTCAGAGCAGGAGCGATGGGCTCCAGCCAAGTTCGGTTGGGATCTCCGTGTTCCAGACGTGACCGTACACTCATGGTATCCCTGGGGAAATACCGGTGTAGTGCACAAGCAGGTGAGGCTGCTGCACACTGGGAAGCCCCAGGAGAAGCCTTTCAGAGGACAATTCCCAAACCCAGGCAGAAGGAAGACAGGAAACCTGAGCTTGACCAATCCATGGAGTGTTCCTCCAAATAAATTAAATGGCATACGGGATACAACTGGTTCCTAGAATAGAACAGGTGCTGTTTGCAAGGGCCTCACAAGAAGATAGCAAGGGTCAGGGTTTCAGTGCACCTGAGCTGGGAGGCTGAGCACAAAGTGCTCGAAACCCAGACTGTGAAAGCAGTGGCAACTGTGAGTCCTGAATTGCCACAACACATGCAGGATGCCTATCAGCAGGGAAAATCCACAAGAAAAAAAAGACAGAAACCACACTGGGGGGCCCTGGTGCACCCTCTAGGGACATCTAAAGGAAGCAGGTAGGTAGCAGAGACCTCAGAGATGTTTAGATGCAAACAAATTGTGCTGGGCAGCTGTGATGCAAATACATCCTTACATAACACCTCATCATAAATGGTCATTTTAAGTTTGTTCTTTCCTGCTGTTGCTCTTGGTCGAGGGATGCTTTTGTTTGGTCCTGTGAAGTGCTGTTCTTTTCTGTAATTAGGACAAATTGCCTGCCTTGGATGGGAAAATGGCCATTCTGCACAATGTCGTGCTCCCCAGACCTTCCCTGAGAAACCTGCAGTGAATGCCATAGGAGTGTGTCACCAGCTTCCAGCTGTGATTGGTAGCACTGTTTTGTTTCCAGATGGGCCCTTCTCCCTGCCCTCCCCATCCCCCTGAAGTTCAGACAATGCAAAACAAGCCAGCACAGTTATTTGTACCCTCAGAGCAACACAGAACCAAGTTTTATGAAGAGGTTCAGGTTCTGTCGCTGCCAAACCCTTCCCTTAATAATTTTCCTCATCTTTGTTTAGATGATGCCTTGAAATATTTCCTTAATGGACTGGGGAACCAAATGTAAGCATGATCACAACAAATGTCTGTAAGCACATCAGCATGAGAAACTCAGGTGAATATTGTGGCTTTTTAGCTAATTAGCTTTGCTGGATAGTTTATATCCAGAGGGAAAATCAAGACAGTGTTTATCACGGTGTTATTTGTATGAATTTCTCACAAACAGCTCCTCTCCTGAAGGCAGAAGGAACAAACACAGCTCTTCACTTTTCACTTTCCCTGGCACACGTTTGGGTCAGCCTTCCCTGCAGGAACACCTGAGTGAAACAGTGGTAATACCAAGCCCAGGGAGTGATTTAGGACACTGGGTCTCCTCATAGCATCACCTGAGCCTTGGCTCAGTTTGGTGCCTTCTCCAGTGCTGCGGTGCCTTCATTACTGACACACAGGAAAGCAAATGATGGTTTCACCTGAATTTCTGCACAGCAGGATCTCTGACACCACTTCTTTCTTTCATTTAGATAATCACAAAATAGCAGCGCTGCCTTCCCTGTGAGAAGCCAGTGATTATTGCTTAGCTCATTAGTATGTTTAAGAGGAAGCTCACCTGTGCTGTGCAGAGATGAGTCAGGCTCGAGAGCATCTGCATCATTATGGAATCTGAGATTTCACAATAAAGAAAATAATCTCATTTAGGGGGACTGTTATTTGCTAAAGGTTAAGGCAAAAACTTCTATCTCAAAGGGTTTAGACATCCTATGTCAAATAATGAGTAACCTTATTTTATTCTTTATGCCTTTCTATTACAAGGTCTGTTAAAAAGATCAAAACCCAAAACTATTCTTGAGCAAAAGAGGTGTGCATTGAGGCTGAATTTGGACAGAGCAGACAGACATATACAAAGCTATTCCACTCAATCCTGAGGAACATTGTTGTGTAAATAAATAATTGGGGCCTAAATAAAGGTACCAATGCAGATGTGCTCAACTGAATGCATATTTGAGTAGGACCACATTCTTTGACACCTTGTAGTTCAAGCGTCTCAAGGACTTTAAGATTATTTTCTTCTGTGTGTTAAATGCTAATAGAACTTCCACTTAAATTAATGTAATTTTGAGCTGACTAAATGCTTTCCCCAGTTGTTTTATACTGCATGGAATGCTTGAAACTGAATTAATTTGGAAAATTAATCATCTATGTGCTAAATCCCAGCCCCATCAAACTGTCTGTGATGTGCACATGGAGCACTGGTAACATCCAAGATATCAATTCACAAGAACAAGGACATTCAGAAATGGAACTGCAACATCACTTTCATGATGTTCTGTATTATGTGCAAATTATGTCCATAAGTATTGGCGCTGTTGGCATGACTAACGCTTCTCTGAGGGCACACTAATACCACAGCACATCCTTAGAAAGGGGTGACATCTGAACTAGCAGTCCAGTTTTTTGCCAATGCCTCTTAGAACAGGAAAGGGGAGGGATGGTCTCTCCTGTTGGTGGAGGACACATGGCCTTTCCCAGCCTTTCTGCCTGTGCCCCTCACCAGGCTGCAGGTCCCACTCCTTGGCTGTTGCACACCATGTCAGAAGGCAGTGGGGTGGGAAGTGGGACACAATAAGGATAAGGGAAGGATCCCCTGAGCACTGAGGTCAGTTCCTCAAAAGCCAGGGGTGATGTGCCCTGTTGGTGCAGCCAAGGAAAGGCTGCACCAGTCCAGGTCAATGACCTGCAACAAGAAAAGCTCCTTCTCTCCCATGACTGGAGATCCCAGGGTGGATGGATGGTGGATGGCTGCATCCTGCATGTTGCACCTCAGAGGGCAGATCTGGCACTGACCAATTTTGGCAGCAGAAAGCTCCAGTTCTTGCTGCGGACATGGCAGTCCACATGGCAGCACCTCTGTGAAGTCTGGGGACAATTTACCCTGAAACCCAGGCTTTTAAATGCTTATAAATAAATGGTTACCCAGTGTATGAGTGGCTGTGCTAATTGTGTCTCTGCTCAGGTGTATTCTTGCTGATCTGGGCCAGCAGCACCGTGCCAGCACCTCTGCTCCCACAGCGCCATGGCCTCTGCTCCCACATCAGCACCTCTTGCTAGTGCTGCTGTGCATGGACCTTCTGCCCTGCAGGGAAGGCTTTTTAATTAACTTTCCCTTTGTATGCCAGGAGATCAGGAATGCATTGTAACTTACTTTGATGCTTTTATAGGATGGAAGTTTGACAGTTGCAGTTTTGATTAGTTACTACCTTTCACGTGAGAATAAATAAATAAACAAGATTTTATTGTATCTTGTTCTTTGAGTCTTGTAGAGGGTTTGAATTGCAAACAAAATGGAAAACAATTTTTCCCCCACCCCATCCCAGCCTTATGAGTTAAAATTTGGTAAACAATTAGTGTCTGTTTTCTCTAACCTGAAGCTACCAAAGTATCACCCTCCAATCAAATCAGCTGCACTGTGGGATTGCAGCACAAGTGGCTCCACCAGCCTGGCACTGGCAGCTTCAGCCCCACGTCCAGTGACAGCAGTGTCATTCTGCAGCTTTACCTTCCACTCAATCTAGTGGATGTTTGTACATCTGCTGAAGAGTTAAACACTTCTCATACTACTACAAAGCAAGCACATCCCCAGTTTATTGGACATGACACAGCCTAGCTAGACAACACCTTTACAAAAATACTTGAAGCTATTATTTCAGATCTACAAATATATAGATGAAGGCTCCTTTTCTCAAAGGAAAATACAGAAATCTTATACAAGTCTCTTCTTTTTTTCCAAAAATAAAAACAATAGCAGCAAAGCATAAATTATATCTATCATTATCCTGAATGTTAAATACAGAGAAATATAAGCATCAGTCCAAAGATGTCTCAAAGTTAAGCATTATTTGTCTTTCTACAGAATTTTTTTGTTGAGCGATACAAAGACTCTACAAAGTGTTAATGTATTACACATCTAAGTAACCCATTGGGAAAAGAAGGTGTGTTGAAGGCATAGGAAGGAGGGGAGAATAAATGACAAATATGTGAACTGGGATTTAGAGGCTGCATGAAATTCAGAAACTTCAACAGATCATGCATTGCAGATGTGCCCAGCTTTGGGTCATGCTTTTCTCTATCGTAGCTTTTCTTTAATGTCTGTCTTCAGGGAAGACTTTAAGGAAAGCTTTAAGTGGAAAACTTCATGAAGTAATATTTTCAAAATTCCAGATGTTTGGAGTTTTTGAGTTTTCTTTTTTTTTTTAATGTCAGATTTGTGCAACCTTTTGGCTGTGGGCAGCCAAATAGACACATGATCTGTATTTTGAAGCATGAGAAAGGGAAGCAGTTTCTGTCTCCCAGTAAAACCTAGGCTGGCTGTAGCCATCACTAGGAACTGCTTGCAACAGCAATTGGGGGTGTGATTGTGTAAAATTATTGTAAGAAGTGAACTGGCCAGTGCAGTGTGACTATACTGTAAGCTGAGCTTTAGGATACCAAACTTCTAAATTTTTAAGTGAAAAGCCATGTCATCCTCAGCTGACCAGTGCTTGTTGTGTGGTGATGACAGTCTGAAAAGATGATTTCTCATCTGTTGTGTGTAATGCCTCACAGGCAGGCAGGGCCTGTCCTGACAGCAGCATGTCACAGCTTTTTCTACGTAACAGTGGATAATTTTTGTCAAGTGTGTTGTCCTTTGTCTACAACAGAATATGTTTAAATGGGTCATCAAAATCCATGTTTTACTCTTAGGATTGTTACTGGGATCTGGGGAAATGGTTGGGAACATATTAATTGCAGGTGGCTGGGTGTTTCTTTTTCAAATAATCTCAGTAAGACCACATCCACACCTTTGTGGATTCATACTGCCATGCATATGTTGGTTTGGTGCTTCCCTTATTCATGGTCCATAGAGCCAAGACAGGCCTGCCAGAATAAATCAGTTTCTTTGAGCAGCACTGTGATGAGAACATTGTTCTCAACTGGAGATATCTCAGATTAGAGTCTCAGACTGGACATCACCCAACAGGTGTAATAGAGGGATGAAGTGTAAGAGCATTGCACTATCCCCATCTATTCCCTATTTTTCATACATGAAAAATAGGCCTCTGTGAGAACTGTACATCCATGGAATGAGCAGCTTATGGTGATGTTCATACAAATCCCACCTGTATAACGCAAAGGTCTCTGTACTGCTCTGCCCAGTTATTTCTGGTGCAATGCCAAAGGTGCTTATTGTGCTCACTACCTGCTTTTCATTCAATCTAGCCACTTGTTTGAAGCTCACTGATGCAGTGTTCTGAATTCCTGACAATGATTTATTTCTTTTTTTTTTCCTCCACACAGCAAAAGGAGATTTTAGTTATGAACTGGCTGGGTAGGTATTTAAATGGAGTGTGGGAAAATGCAATAGAGGGAGACTACTTAAATGACACTGTGAGAACTTCCTCACTGATATGCCTGAATTCTAAATTGGTGGAGCTATTGTACCCATAGAGGTGAAAAGGTAACTTGGTTTTCATGGTCAGAAAAACATGATCTATGACTAAAAGGCTCGTGATAGTATTTTATAATGAGCCCACCCCACACCAGCAAGAAATTGAAATGCTGCTACTTTTAAAGGATATATTAGAATTAAATGAATGCTCATCACTATTTGATGTCTTCTATATATGCTTTAAATGCCTCATACAGAGCACTGTGGGCTCATCCCAGGGAAAAAAATTTCTATATGTGAGTGGTAAAATACATCAGGGGAGCAGCACTGCTCATGTATTTGAAGTTATGCAACGGCTGCATTAGTTCCAACAGCACTTAAGGATTATTTTCTGAGGGTTATTTTCTCTTTAAGTAAACAGATAAATTTTAACTTAGTTTTTAATATCCATGCAGTCAACTTTTACTGCATGTTTCTGTCCAAGCATCTGAGAAGCTACAGTACCATTCTGCATACAAATAATGTCAATCTAATAAATTAATAGTGTTCATTGAAAAAAAACCCTCATAAATTTTAAAACAAAAAATACCTAAAATATTAGAGTTTTTTTCCTTTTCATCTTCCGAGGGAAAAAGAGAACTAAACTAAAAGCAAATCTCTGTTCAAGTCAGGTCACCATGACACAAAGCAGTACAAACCAATAAATCCAGCAATGCTGACAGTCCAGCCTGGCAGTATGCTCACAGGCTTCTGAGCCATGGAAAGTTGGGAGGGCTTTGGATATTAGCTCTATGGCTGCAGGCTGACTTCTCGGAAGGAAAGAAAGGTCAGCCTGCCACAAACAGCATGTAAGGCAAGAAATGTGTGCTTGGAGTTGCACTGCACGGGTGGAGTGCAGCCCCATCCTCTCCTGCTCTGCAGATGACCCAACCATAAATCTGGGCAGGTGGGAGAGGACAGGAAGGAAGGATCCCTGCAGGATCCCTGCTGTTCATGCTACTGATACATCACTGTAACTGAGATGAGTATTTGGGTGTAGGCAGGAACACAGGAAAGCAGCTCACCTTCCCAATAAAGGTAATGGAGACAGACCTATTACTCTACTTGAAAAGGAAGAAAAAACACAGCTAGGTACTAACAAGGCATCTGTCAGAAAACACAAATTTAGGTCTCACTTTCTCTGTTGCAGATATAGCACGAGAAAGCATAACCACAGTGCAGCTGCAGGAACAGCTGCAGATCAGAAATTATTATCTGTGTTTATTACACACACATATAACCAGGCCATTCCAAAGGGCCATGAAATCATCTGAAAGCTTCTCAGACCACATTTCCCTCTGTCATGGACTAGGTGTTAAGGAACCCACATCCCCCCATCTGTAAAGGCTGGTCCAAAGTGTAGATCCAGCTGAGATCTTTGAAAACATGAGCCAAGTATTTGATCTTTTGTGTTTCTTGGACCACAGAGATCACAACTGCTGAGCAGCTCATAGACAAAGAGAACAGCTCCCAGGGCTGGAGGTCTCAGCTCTCCAAGAACAGGTGGGCTGCCATGGCCAGGCACTTCAACCTCCAAGACATTATTTAAATATTATAAATATGATACCTGTACAGAGCTGAATCCCAGCAGCAGAGCTCAAAGGAAGCAGATGACTTGATGGGTTGGTTTGTTTGCTTCACTCAAGTGCCAGCAGAAGGTAATGTTGAAGGGCATGGGTCAAAAATACCTCAACTGTACAGAACAGGAGAGGCTTAGCTTCAGGCACAGCCTGCATTATTTAGTGTATGAAGAACTTTTAGTGACAGCTTGAAGCAAAAACCTGTAGAAGATGGCTGGCAAGCTTTCTAATTAATACCACAGGTTTCATACCTTTAAAATGTAATCAGGCACATCCTAAATGTCAGAAAACAAGAAAAATCCATCTGCTGAAACCTCTTATTTCTAGTCTGTAAATGCAACTTAAGAAGATCCAGAATTCTTTTGTCTTGTTCAATATACTGAGAAGCACAACAAGATGTTTATTTAGACCTATTTGTAAAGCTTAGATCAAAAATGCTTTGATCTTTAAAAAAGTATTAATGGATAGAAGCACATACAGCTATAAAACCTTGTACTCAGTAAAAAAATCAAGTAATGGCTCTCTGAACATTTCTGCAGGGTTGAAAAGTCATAATACACAAGATTTCTGTAGGGAAGGAAGAAATCAGGTGTTCTGATCAGTGTTCATAGAATCAGAATCATTTAGGTTGGAAAACACCTCCAAGATCATTGAGTCCAAGCTTTGACTGATCCCCACTTTGTCAACAAAATCATAGAAATAAGTCCAGTCATTTCTTAAACTTCCAGTGATGGTGACTCCACCACTTCCCTGGGCAGCCCCTTCCAATGCTTAATGACCCTTTCAGTGAAGAAATTCCTCCTGAAGTCCAACCCGAATTTCCTCTGGAAGAGCTTGAGGCCACGTTCTCTCCTCCTGTCACTTATTAACTAAGAGAAGAGGCCGACCCCCACCTGGCTACACCTTCCTTTCGGGCAGTTACAGAGAGAGGAGGTTCCCCCTGAGCCTCCTTTTCTCCAGGCTAAACACCCCCAGCTCCCTCAGCTGCTCCTCACAGGACTTGTGCTCCAGACCCTTCCCCAGCGCCGGTGCCCTTCTCTGGACACGCTCCAGCCCCTCAATGTCTTTCTGGCAGTGAGGGGCCCAGAACTGAACACAGGATTGGAGGTGTGGCCTCAGCAGTGCCGAGTACAGGGGGACGGTCACTGCCCTGGTCCTGCTGGCCACATCATTGCTCATCCAGGCCAGGATGCCATTGGCCTTCTTGGCCCCCTGGGCACAGCTGGATCATGTTCATCTGCTGTCAACCAGCACCCCCGGGTCCTTTTCCACTGTTCGTGGTGTCTGTGTAACCCAGAGCAAATGACAGTATCAAAATGGACACTAAATGCCATTTTATGAACTGGGCTTATAGCCGGAAGTTCTCATTTTTTTTGAACTTCAGACAATCATATAATGATCACAGGACTTTCAGACTCTTATTGCAGACACAATCAGCCAATCATTCTCTGTTGTGTAGTCCATTTATCATGGCCAGGAAGTTCTGGGAATTTTTTCTCTGAGCTAGAGAACTTTAAGAAACACTATTTGAAAATGTTTTTAACCTTTGTTATCTATTCCCAAAAGGTATCTTTTCTTCCTTTTTGATTATGCCTTTGAGACAAATATAATGCATTTCAGACTAATCTGCCATGTTTATGGGACATGGTGACCTGTCAGCCACTTAAGGATTGAGTAAAAGGCAGATGTAGGCAGATCCATGCATTCCTAAGGCAAACATACTGCCTGCTCTGTCCTCTAATTTCAGAATTAGGGTCGTGAGGAGTAATTTTTAGTGTGGGAAGTTTCTGTTATCAGTTTAATCTAAACAGTAACCAGTAGATGGTCTGCTTTCTCAGCGGTAAATCATGTGGCAATACTTAAATTCCAAAAGAATGCATGGAAGTACTGTTGTTACATGAAAGTGGAATGGATGAAATGGACTTCTTTACTGAGCATCACATTTACTAAATGCAAACACAAAATAAAGAAAATAAAACTTCAGGATGTAGAAATAAAGAATTTTGTGCTATTTATTAAAACTTAATTGCTTTAAGGATCACAGTTAAAAGTCAGACTGTATTGAATATGAAAGACATTGCTTGCCTGAGCAGTTAGAGTTGACAAACCTAGTCAACTAGCACAAAAGTTTGTCTATACCACTTTTCTAGGGTCACATATTTGCACCAGCTCTAGTGGGTTTTGTACTACTATGTGGGGAATACAAAAAATATTTTTATTCCCAGCTGTAAGGTAGCTTCTTCTTGGTTGGCTTTAGGAAATTTTGACCCATAAGGACACCCTTAGACATACCTGTACTTGTCAGTTGTCCACAAATTTTTCAAGAACCAAGATGTAATTTTTACCAATTAGCCACTTCACTTACCCTTTTAGTGAGGGACACCCTGATTTAGCTGGGGATACTGAACTTACATCCCAGGGGCCTTGTTTCATGTGACAAGGATATGTCTGTACAGACCAAGCTACACACCACCAGCAGGACGCAGGCACACAGTGGGGGCATCTAACAAGTCATGGGCAAAAGCAAAAGCGTAGGGCCAGAAGTACCCAAACAAGACTCACCATTTCCTACATTTACGTATCATTTCTAGCAACTGGCAAAATTTAGCGTATTTTAATGGACTCATAAATTCTTCTTAAGGTTTATCTGTTCGTCTGTTGTTTGAATATATCTACAATTTGCTGCCTTATATGCATGAATTCCTTCATAACCATATCATAGGAACAAACAACACTACATTATAATTTTTCAGTTGAATATTCATTTCTATGGTAAAACATATCATTCTTCTTGAAGGTATAAAGCTAATTTAGTCCAATTCCTTTTTGCAGTTACCTCAATTATAATGGTATGCTTTTAAAATACAAAATATGTAGCTCCACTAAATTATACTGAAATGAGTCTGATGTGTATCAAAATGTTTGCAGTCATATTTTCCACTTCTTTTTGCATCCAACGTCACTATAATTTGATGCTAATGGCTGATTTTGTGTTCAGCATTGGAATTCAAAACATTAAGCTTATTAAGAGTTGCAGTCAGTGAAAACATCTCTATTTAAAGCTTCTGAAATACAGAATGTAAGAGTTGATGAATTTAAGATTACAGCTAAGTGATTTAGCTTTAGTAAGTGCTGAACTTTTAAGGAAAAATAACACAAACCAAAGCTTAGTGGATTTGCATACACATTACTTCTGGTATAATACACACTATAATTTTCCTAAACTTTCTGATTTTTGAAGAAGAGCTCCACCAAATGCTGCAGAAAACAGTATGCTGGACTTAGAGTTTCAATGCAACATGACACAGATGAGATTATGAATGTATTCTCTATGCCTAGCACTTTAGTTACTCATTATGGCATTGCAGTAATAAAAAGTGAAATATCTGTAAGAAAATGTGGGCAATATTTATTTTAATTCCTCCAAAATCTTATATTATGCACATGCCCACATGTACCCACGCACACAATATACTAAAGTAAAAATTTTGCGCCATGTCATACCAGAAATTCAAGAGCATGCAATGTGTAAGAAAAATGTATAACTGTTGTTAGAAATCTGGAAAGTCTATTCATTGTCATTCATATGTATATCTAAAAAGCAGCTTAGACAAGTTTACAAAACATTTCTTATGACTGTTGTGATTTTTGCAATTAAGGAATCAGGAGCTCACAATATGTACATCAAGCTTGAATGGCTTTTGTGTGTCACAGGTATAAAGCAGTCGGCAGGGTAAGTATGTCAAATATGCTGAAGTCCTGACATTGCAAAATCTTGACCAAAATAAACAAACAACAAATGACGCAGATATCATCTCTATGATAAGAGAAAAGACATTTCACTTCTTGTGAAAGAGAAGAGGTTTCACCATCCCTGCTAGAATCTTCGGTAGCTGGGCAGCAATCACCTCTGACATCATCTCAGGGAATTCAACGCTCAGTGCACGGGACTGGAGAAATGTGTTCAGACAGAAGAGATGGAGCTGTTTCACCAGCTGGATTTAATAAAATACAAACATGATCAATCAGGCTAACAGTAATGCAGCCACAGAAACATGCTGTCAATCATTTATCTCATACATTCATCAGCTGACATCATTCTATACCTGTCATTTCTTGAATCAATAATGAGGGTACTTGTCATTCCCTATTAATGACAAAAATCATACACATAGCTATGGCATGTTATATAAAACCACTGCTTCACTAATATTACCAAGCAGTATCACCCTCACTCATGACATATGCGATGAACAATGGCAACTGCTTCGCAAGCATTCAACATTTCATCTTATTCTCACACTCAAGGCAAGAGTCAGTGCTTTGGCCACTACATGCTATTTAAACAGTGCTCTGAGGGACAGCATTTACTGCTTACCTGTGAGCTTGGACATGGTTTTCATTATGATCATATCCCTGTATGCTGCAAACATTGAATTCCACAGACTCTCATTCCTTGAAAGCAACTGCTCAACATGTGACTTTTACATCTCTTCTAGCCCCTCTGAGAGGTTCCAATTTTTATTTCAGACCAGTGACCATTATGTTGTCAAATATTGTACTCTTTCTGCTACCCTAGGCTTTAACATCACAGAATCTCTCCAGTCTGATGATTTTTCTTTTCCTTGTATCTCCCATCACTTTACCAGCCTGACCTGAAACAGGACTTGAACGAAGATACTCCATGGACCAAATATCACTTTGCTATTTTGCAGCAAGCCTCTCCCTCTTTCTCTCCCTCACAGATTATTTTACTGTATGCATTTGAAATGAAGAGATTGATTTAAAATAAAATGCAGATTTGCTGAGTTCTGAAGAATATAAAGATGCAAAGATCCTGTCCACCTTGAACTCCCTGCAAGCTCCTCACAACCAACATCAAGCTCAAAAGTGCTTGGTATCTAGAATTCTAAAAGATTACTCAATTCCCAAACATAGACAGATACTGAAAAAGTGGTAGAGAATATACACATAAAACCAGTTGAACTAAGGTTGCAAAGCCAATCTTGGCTGCCTTTCAGTAATTCTTAGCTAAGTAATCTGACTTTGCAATTGAATTGCCTATTCCTCACATTATTTTCCTGAACAAATACACACGTGCTCACACACACCTACACACCACCCCTACCAAAGCCCACAACTGTACTGGTTATGTTACACAAAAATGAAACAAAATGGTAGCACTCTAATGCATGTTTCACAAATACTTCCATATTGTATGCCATAAAATATGTGCACAATACATACACAGATGCTGAATATATAGCCATATATTCACACAAATATCTACAATAAAGGAAAAATATGTTGTTGTTTTCTTCTGCTGTTTAGCAACGCTGACTACTCCCTTCCATAAAATTAATTTTAAGAAATACCAGTTCCTTCTTACATAAAAAGCAAAACACACTAACACACAAACTTACATCATGCATGGAATCCATCAGTTTTGTAAGTTGATAGAAACGCTGTGAGTTGGCCACAACGCCTTTCTGGCGCAAACCAATTGCCTTCACCAGTTCTCTGATGTAACTGGTTCTCATCTCATCAAATTGGCTTTGACTTCTTAGACCTTCCAAAGGAACTAAAAACAAATAACAGTTGGGCTACAATTTACTCTGAAGGCAATGAAAAAAATTTAAAGTAAAGGAAAAATTTAAAGTATTTCATGCTGTACAGTGCAATGCATTATTATGTGCCAGGTACTTCTTCCCATTCAAGAGTTACTCCAGAAAGAGTGATACAATTAGTTAAAAGGATATACCAGGAACAATCAGCTCATTTTGCTAATTGCCTATGTCTGGAAATATCCCTAAGCTTCAGTTATAGGTGTTTGCTGGGAAAAAAAATTATGCCTAAAAGAACCACTCCTGCCTTTGAGGAAATACGTTATGGACTGACTTATGTGTACACTGCTGAGGGTCTGCCTTCTTCACAGCAAATTTATGGTAGAGAGATCTAGCTGGAGTGCTTCAAAATGGAGTCAAAGAATGAACTAACAACTCTAAAGTAGTGCAGACAGTAAAGCTGCCAGGGCTCAGGCCTCCTGTTTGAACCTCCTTCTCTTAGCAGAACAGATCAGAGTCTTAAAGGTGAACAGCTTTTTAGAAAAATTAGCAAGGAGGAGAAATTGCATTTGAACTCCCTCTTCTCTAAAAGGTCAGGTGTGAGGATCAAAATGAGGACATGGAGAGAACATCAAGAAATGAACCTGTAAGTGGCTGCTAATGATAAGATAGTGTCATGGGAAAAGAATACCTTAATTTTCAAAGCCTGTATGGTTTTGGACATTTCTTAACAGCAGCTTTATAGAGAACTAAGGAATGTTTTCATATAAAGTGACTCTCATGGAGTTTAGGGTTAGATGACTTACATCTCTAAACCAGCAATTAAGTCTTTATACTTCCCCTGCAAATTAATTTAAAAGGTATTTTCCATCAATGAATGGCCTGTTTCCTCTGCAAAATTCTGCAAAAAGACAGTCACATTCCTGCCTAAAAACAAAAAGTTCCTCTAAGCTATCCATTTGAGTGAAAACTTACATGGACAAATACAATTTAAACAGCTGTTCCCTTCCCCTGATCATATGTAAAGAATGAGGATGCTTTTATTCAGTGGCACGAACTGAGCAGAAATCTTATGCAACAAGATTTAGAAATTCCTTTAAATCAGAAGTCTGGAAAGCCTTACATTTAAGCCTCAGCCAACTCAAAGAAAAAACTGTAAAATCAAATATAATGTTACAACTTAGGCTGGGGGTGCATTCAGAATTAGAAATGTGTTGAGACTGACAGTTTAATACAAATTACTGTTTCTTTGCAATTACCTAAAAAAGTCAAAACCAGTTCATCTAAATAATAAAATGAACGGAAGACACAGTGAGAAACTAAAGGATTAGACTTGATTTACTGTTAGTATACAAAAGCCTGAAATGGCTGTACTTTCACATTTGAAGAGGATTAAGATGAATATCATGACTAAAATAAAATTAATCTTAAAAAAAAACACTTTAGAACAACAATGAAGTTATATGGCTTTTTGAAAATACTTTCATGGAATTATATTTATACAGTACCAAATGTTTACTAAATGTCTCAGCAACAACTGTTAGGTGTGTTCCTTTTCCCAAAGATCTGACAAATTGTTTTTTCCTATAAGACAATAAATGCAGGAGAGAACAAAAAGCAAAATTTATCAGAACAGGTAGAAATACTTTCTTTTTTTTAAAGTAATTTCTTGCATATGCATAAACACGTCATCTTAAAAAAATAGTTTCTGAGTGCAGCGCAGTTGATAAACAGCAACTTGATGAATTCTGTTAAATTGATGCACTCAGAAATGAGAAGGATTGGACCAACAATTGTAATGCTTTTCTGAATTTGATATGAACTTTCTGGGACAGAGATAGCTGAAATACCACAAATTTATCTAAATTTAACTGAAATTCCAGATGATAGACAAGGGAGTTTATTTATGATGAAAACAAGATGGAAAACATTTAAAATAGGAATACATACACATTCTAACAAAGAAACTGGAGTTATATCAGAGAGGAATTTTTATCTACATTACTGCTTTAGCAGAGTGTATGGTATTTTGCTATTCTTTTAGTAATTTCTATGTTCATATGAGCTAAATTTAATATTTTTAAACTTATTCTCTGCTGAGACCAGTTTCTTTTTAAAGAATGGGTTTATGCAAATACCAGCCAAGTACAGATTGAGAGGGACTAAATTTAATTCCTTATCAATTACTTAAACTTTGTAAAACCAAGAAGCAGGTTATGCAGAATTTGCACATCTCTCCTCTGACTCCGTCGTGTGCTGAGAACCAAACTTTTACATACTTTCAACTATATTTTTCAGAAGTGCTAATTCTCATTTCTAACAGCATCTGTATAATTTTAAAACTTTTTATTTGGGGATTCATAACTAAAAATTATGGCCTCAGAAGATGTAAATTTTGGTATTTCAAAGAAGGTTTTGGAAGATAAGTTCATCAGCTACCACATTTCCTATGTAAAGTGGAACGCAGCTGCATGCTGCATTCTTTAAAAGATGCGTGTGATTAAAAGTGACCATGGATTTTGTTTCCAGAGAAACAAACCAAAGAAAAACATTTCCATTTGTTTATATCTGTGCTAAACTTCACCTATTTATAACTATAAAAAGTTGAATAAATGCTAGTATTGTTTGTCATGCCCACTTCCCTAATTCTTTTGAGCAAACGTGCTTTAAGATCTTGGTCAAGATAAAGCCCTCAGTCCTGATAATTTATTAAATATTTTTAAATACATTCTAATACTTTTTAGGTTGTTTTGGTTCAGTTGGGGATTTTTAAATCTGTGTAGAGTCACTTGAACTGATGTTTCCAGGCAGAAATACTGCACAGTTGTTTTGAAATAGCCATATGTCAAAAGGGATCCAACATTTCCCTCATGTCTTTATACACAATAAAACCAACAACGAATCACAAATTCTTTGTTCTTTATAAACATTTGAAAAAAATATTTTTAAGACTTGGAATATTAACATTCATCCTAGGACACTTCCATTTGTTAAGCCAGAAAGCTTAGTGATTGTCAAGTTAAACAGCACGGCTTAAAACTCTTTTAGTAGTGATGTGTTACAAAGAAATAAAAGAACCTACTTGTGTTGAGAAGTAACAGCGCTTTCATACATAGGAACTCTTCTTGACTAACTTGAAGTCTGACAAATTCCTGTGGGAGTTGCCACATGGATAGACACAGGGAATAGAATGATGATTCTTTCATCCTCTGTCTTACACCCAGAAAAGGTAAAAAAAATAAATTAAAAAACATGAAAACAGAGACAAAGAATGACTCCAGTCCTACCTGCTTGAAAGAAAGGTCTTGTTAGCAGTTTAATTATCACATTACAAAAATTAAAGATGAGACTATACACATATACAATTTTCTGAATTTTTTATTTCAATGCTAGTTTTTTTAATTGTAATGAATGTGCTATTATTTTGAATGTTTAATCTGTTACTGGTGCCCAGAAAAAAACCAAAACTTGGAGAATATCAAAACTTAATGCTAATCACCAAAAGTGCTGGGAGTTTATTAATTAAAAATACCCAAATGATAAAAATACGCAAATGATAAAAATACCCAAATCATAAAAATACAAAAAAATACTATTGTATTTTAGATGTTGATAGATTCTTGCATCTCTGTAAAGATTTCAAAGCGTAGAACTGAAGACAAACCTGAAAGTCTATGGAAAACTTGCTCTCAGCTTCGGCAAAAACCTCTTCAACAAAATACTTTGTAGCAACCCTAGCCTGGTACTTCTAGTAGCAATGATATTATTTTGTAGCATGCCATGACACTAAAGAAACAGTTAAAAATGTTACATGCCAAGTAAACAGAGACATTAATACAACCTCTCCTAAACTCCCACAGAAGTAACAGAACAAATCACACAGGAAATACATAAAACTGCAGGGTTTTTTGCAGCACTTCAATACTGCTTTTCTCTTTGTGATATTGGTATACTGAGTATATATTATTGCATATATTTATTAGGAGAGTATTTTCAACTGAAATGACTGCAACAATAGCATTACAAAATTTCTAATCTAGACTGAATTCACTCCACATTAACCTGATGATCCAGTAACTTGGACTAATTTTAAAAGGTTGCATCCCAATCCTGATGAATTAGGTACAACAACAACGGGAAGATTAAGTTTTCCTCCCCCACCTGCTACGGGGTTCAGATCAGCCTTATAACCTGACTGCAGATAGTAACCTCAGCAATCAAAACAGAAGATATTTTCCATTAAAAAGAGACTTTTTTCAATGCATTAATTTTGTTGTTGTTGTTGTTATTTAAAGCACTACTGTTATCTTGAATGAAAATTATTTCACTGTTGTTCAATATCTGATATCTTGTACCAGCTTTTAAATGACATAAACATAGAAATTTAATGTATTAGACCTGAATGGGCTTGTTTCTACATCTACTTTAAACCTTCCTTTCTAATACTTTCTGGTAGCATCTTTTCCTAATTATTATGTATGAAGAGCAATAGCAGCTTTCAGGGTTAGCAGCTTAAATGCTGTTCTTACCCACGTTTTTAGACACTGCAAAATGCAAGCAACAGGAAGTCTTTGTAGGGTGTTAACACTATGAAATCTTTGTCAAACTAACACTCCCGGCTTTCTTGGTCTGAAATTGATGCTACGAAACACGTCCTTCCTGAGAAGAATAACAACTCCGTTCACTATATGACAGCTTGGCTGTGACACAAGCTTTGGATTGTGGTTCCATGGTAATTATGAAACAACTATGGTGTGTGATGACCCTGCAGAAGGAATTTCCATTATCTCTTTCTACCTCTAGGCACACACTCCTGTGATTCTGGCATTAGTGCCTGAACTCCTATGTGGTGAGTCATGTCAGGGATCACCACCACCTGCTAATGAATGGCTTTTTCTGGGGTAATTCTCAGGCATATAAAGTCCTTATCTGTTAGACAGTGCAGCCAGAGAGAGTTTGGTCCAGCTTAGCCAAAGTCATGGGGATGCATGACCAGGACAGTTAACTTTTCTGGCAGTGTTCAGCAGTTACCTTTGCTTAAAGCGAACGTGAAAGTACAAGCTTACATATCATTGTAGACAACAAAGTTGTTTACATTTTACTGATCTAAAAGCTAACTTATTTCCCAATAAATTGTTGCAGCTACAATTCAGTGCATCAGTCACCTTTTATATCTCTTTGTTTATAACATCTCTAGTATGACCCTGAGGACATGTTCTATAACCAAGAGAGGAATATGTTGTCAGCAACCAGTGTAGATGTTCTTGAGCTGACAATAAGAAGCTGTTTCTGGTGGATTATAATCTGGGTTCATAAATCGCAACCCTATTCTAAAGCAAAGTACTTAAGGTCCTCTTCACAATGTGCCAGGAGTGGTCCACAAGTGGCGTGATACTCTAAGACATGACATTACTGCATAAACCCATCTCAATCTATGTTTCTTCTGAATGTAACCATAAAATGTATCAGACTATGCTGGGACAACAAGACAGTCAGAAGTTCTTTCAATCTCATCACTTCTAAGTATTTCAATTTGTACAGCACAACTAAGACAAATGGGAGAAGAGAGAATTCATTACTCAACAACCTCACAGTGATTTACAATCATCTGGAAAAGGTCAGGAGCAATAGGGCCAGCTCTACTGAATATCTTCTATAAGAATTTCACTGGGAAGATCTTGCATGTCTATATATTTTAAAATCCGGTGTCTAAATCTTCTGCAAATCCACCTCTCAATCCTTAAACAGTATGTCTTAAAAAACACCTGTTTTACTTTCAACTTGCATCATAGCAGTTCTTTTAGTATTTTAAGAAAAAAAATAACTAAGAAAAATGTATTAAGGAAAGATAAATATAGGGATTAAACTACATTTTACTGTTACTGGCAATCTCCCTATAACCAAAGAATATAAAATTCCAAGTCTGAGAATATTAATTTGCAGATCTGGAAAACTGACAAAGACTGAAATGATGGTTATCTAAATTAAACAGCATAGTGAAGGAAAATCCAAGCCAAAAAGCCCCTTCCCCTCCCCAGCAGAAAAGCGCAGTCTCATGTAATTTTTCCTTGATATTGAAATTCCTTCTTGGTGAAATTTTTTTTACCATTTTCTAACAACAAATGCACTTTTCTAACAAGAAATGCACTTTAGATAATCATTTTTATCAAAAAGTGTCACAAATGAGAACGTAGGTTATATGCAAACTATTTGTGAAAACCACCCAAAAAAAAAAAAAAAACCAAAACCAAAAAATTACAGTTCCATTTAGTAAACATTAATTTGAGTCCAGTTCAGATGAAGTAAATCTTCTGACATAATTATTATTTTATTTACTATTATGATTTTTCCCTTAGATAATTAAAATACTATTTGAACTGCTTTTGCTAGAGAGTGTACACAGAATAGTTGGGGTTCCCACAAAACCCTTCCCAAAGTTACTGAACTTTGATATGGTCAGAGGATTTTGCTGTTAATTTTGAAACAGAACAAGTAGTGAATGAAATCTTGACCTCAGTGGAGTCACATTACCATTGGCACATAAAAGTTCAAAACGTTATTCATATAATACAAGAGCATTCTACTTACTCATTTAGGATTAGATCTGGTGCAAAATACAACATCTGACCACTGACATGTTTGTATGATCTCCACCCCATTGCAAAAACCATTAGACTCATCCAGGAATACTGGATAAGGGTTATCTGATCATCGATGTGCAAATTCCGAAAACCTGGAAATGAAATTAAAGATACAATATTTCATCATTCTCATTTAGACAGCCGCTAAGTAGGTATTTTGAGATTACAAATCTGAGCTACCAAACTGAGAACACCTAGAAAAACAAGAGGTTTTGGGGATTTAGCTCTCAGATATTTAGGTAATAACTGCCTGTCTCACTTTGATAGTTAACCTCTTGTCTTTTTGTTCTCATCCAGTATTTTGAAATGTTAAAACCAAAATTTATTTTTGCAAAAATGACTGTTTCAAAGAATAGGGATGCATCTCATTTTCCTTTGGTAAAAATATGACAGTTTGTAACATGATCACTGTAATCAACTCTCATTTAATATCGATAGCTTGAACATCACTCTTCTTAACACGAGATGCAGCTGTCATACAAAAACATCCTTATATAAATACCTTTCTTGCATTCAGCTAAAGAGAATCATATTCAGTTGTGTGCTTGTGTTTGATAACTTTCGCTATTTGATAAATTTAAAGATTGCCACAAATTATCTGAGTCAAACTAACAGCTTTCTGCCACTGAAAGCAGTGCTCCTGTTCTACATCACGAGGTCCTGTTACCTCCTTCAAGCAAACTTTGGCACTCATGCTACTCTTCAGTGAACTGGTTCAGTTCATGAAGACATCAGAAAACTACAGAGGGTTAAAAAAAAAGGTTTCTTCTCATTTAGTGAGATGAATCAATTCACCCAAGAGGTCTGGTAAGTGCCAACTGCAATGGGAAGAACAGTGATAGAGACTATTGCTTCCTGCAGCAGCGAAGTGTCACACTGAGCTCACATTAAACTGTATTTTCCAGGCTTTCTGCTCAGTATATTGATTTCTATATATCCCAGGGTGACCAGGTTGATCTCTATCACCATAGAGCACCCATACTTACATCACATGGATTTCTTTTTTAATCCAGTCGTGGATCTTCATAAATTTAGTTACTTCTCATTAGCAGTGTTTGTGAGCTGCTTAGTTCTAATTGCTACTATTTGTTAAAATTTTTCTTTGTTACTTTCAAGACGTCTTTCTAGTAATAATAAGAATAAATCAGAAGCAGAAATACAACCTTTTTTATATCTGAGAGAACCAGCATCTCACTGCCACATTAATAAATGAATAAATAATAGAGTAAGAGGGGTTGGGGTAGAAAGGCTTCTATAACAATCACATATAGGAACTCTCTGAGCTCCTGTGGTTTCCTGGAGTAAATCTAAATATTTGAATGGATTCCTTCAAATGTGCCTCCCTATTAAAATGTATTTGATTAGTTACATTATCTGATAAGTGGAAGCTTAATAATTTTGGAATTTGTAAAGAATTAATTAACAGGCAGTCAATAATATTCTCTTTAGACTGCTTCTCCAATGAAATATTTGTTTAACTACAATTCACTATTTATAAGAAATGGTATTACCTGGTAGCAATTTAGACCACTTGACTACACAAAGAAGTTGCCTCTCACAAAGATGATTCAGACTGGTCAGCAAGGAACTTGGTGTTTCAGGTTTTGTATTGTCATAACCAGCATAGACAACTTCTGGCTCAATGCCTCGCAAAACACTTATCATTGGAGGAAGAAACTGTATTTCTTGATTTGGAGAAAAGGACAGCCTCTGGGTTAGAGACTGGCTCTCATCTTGAAGAGTTGCTGGCTGCTGGAGTGCAACATCTAACGTTCTCACAACCTTAATTTTGTTAAACTTTTTCAATTTTCGACCTGAAAAAGGAAATTGTTGATCTGTTAAAAAGAATTAACCAGTAACACTAGTATTTCCCACTAGTGTTGGATTACACTCTTAATCTATACAAGGAAACTAGAACTGTCTTCAAAATAAGTTTTCTATTTTTTGACTATTTATGTAATTGAGAAATAATCATGGAAAATTCCTAAGAGCTTCTCCCTCTGTATCATACTCCCTTCACTAAGGAATGAACAGCACCCACCCATTAAAATTACTGTCATGAATTCTAGGTTACAGTAACCTCATAAAGTGTTTTCTGGTTCAATTCCCACTGTTCTGTCATACGCCAACAGCTGAGCCAGCTGGCTCTACAATTCAGTTTCTATTTAATGTCAATTAAGTATGCTGCTTCTTTTACTCTCTAATACCCCAAACCAAAAATTTTAGTAATTAATTACTACACAATTAATTACTACACACAGAAACTCCTTTCCTCCAGTTCCCTAAAAGCATTTCATCTCATGTCTGAACCCTGTTTTGATGGCCAGGGGATGAGTGAAAGACCCACAAATACTGTAAAACCAGATGTCAACACTTAGAAAACACTTCACTTTCTAAAGCATAATTTCCCTTTCTCAGAATTTGCAATTGTTATTTCCATACTGCAGTGGTATGAACAACACTGACTAAAACAAATTAATAGCTGAACTGCTTTCCCAAAATAAGCACAGATACTTGTGGTATGGCTACGGAAATATATACAGCTCTAGGTAGCAAGTCTTCAAATTTCTTTCATGGAAACACTCTGGCAGTGCACCCTATAGACACAGAAAACCAAACCTTCAGAGGCTCAAAGACAATGACCCTCAGTGACATACTACAAGTTTCAACAAAAAGGCATATCCGTGCAGAAGTGACTACATGGAATACATTTGTTTTAAATAGATCCTCAAAGGTGATGAAAACCCTTCTAGATCATTAGTTCTGCCATACAAGTTTGGCTTAGGGAAAAAAGGGCCAAAAAATGCAATAAAGATACTGACATTTAGGGTCTGATTTACATGACAGTGGGACAGAAAGGGACATGGGGGTGGTGGCAAAAACAGTAACACTCATCATGCAGTGAGATCAGGGGTCATGTTCCCGTAACTTAACTGTGGGTTTAATTAGTTTAGTGTCAAGTGCCCTAACAATCATATGCTCATTTTATCATTTGTGGTAAGAACAAAAATATTTCTGATTAGAGATTTCTTACTAAAGAACCAAACACAAAGTTACATCTTATGTTACAGCTGAACCAAGAAAAAAAAAAGCAAAACAAAAAACCACAAAAGAATAGACAATTTATTATGCCAAAAGACCCGGAGCCAATTTCTGTCATAACAAAACTATACATAGTTGTAGACATGCTGGGAATTTCCCACTAAGTATTGTGTAGGCATGAAGGAAAAGAGAAGGAACAATGCATTTGATAGTTCATAAATAATGATTTCAGGTATTTTCAGAAATAATGGCTTCAGATACTTTTACAGTTCAGAGAACAAGTAAAGAAAGAAACCAAACAGAATGCTTATCACATGGAAATGTTAGTAGTTAATAAGTACCCATGTTTCCAAGTGACTAAATGTATCAGAATTAATGTCACACTGGTTTGCAGAATTGCTTATGTGTTTATTGCTAATTATGTTGCTTAACAGCCACCAGCAGAACAAGTCCACTTGTTACCTATCTACTGGAGAGTTGACTGTTAATAACTCACAGCAAACTTTCCCATCTACAATAAGGAGACCATGTCAAATTAATAAAAACTCTTAAGGACATAAGGAAAATGAGAGATTTCACAATAGCTTAGTTTTTCATTTGCTCTTTACAAAATACCCAGGTAAGTTTGTGCTGTAAGATAAATAAATGTCTCCACTTAGTTCTGTAATGGGTAAATAATACGAATCCACTCTGATAACTACTTTTCTTAATACTAAAACCTGTCTGTGCATATTTAAACAGCACACACATTTTTGTAACATTTTCATTACTTCATTTCAAGATAGCCAACCACTCAAGCAGTTTTTTAGTACTCACTGTTCCCCTACATTCAGATTACTCTGAATGTAATATGAACACTATGTTTACAGTGTTTGTGTTCTAAAAATAAAAAAAATAAAATCTATTTAATCTCACTATCAAGTATATTATGATTTTCTCCTTACTACCTAATTCTGTAATTTAATATTTTTGCAACTAGGTATGCAGAATCATGCTGACAATCAGACATTACTGATGGTAGACATTTTATATTAAAAGGACTGGGTTTCCAGTAGAAGTCTAACATCTCACTACCCTTCCTCTTACCCTGTAATGAGGTGAAAAGCATCGATGATGTATTATTCTTGACAGAACACTATGACCCTTACTTTAAGGTCACTATGCTCTCAGGTTTTGTGTAGAAAAACAAGCAATGCACACCTTAAGGGGGGTGTATACAACATAAAGAAACAAAGCAGCAAAGCAGAAGTAACACATCTCGGTTTTAATAAACTCTTTGATCCTACCTCAGAAAATATTACCTGGAAAATAAATTCACCCTTTTCTGCATGTAATCACTGCACTGCAGACTGAAAGCTGACTGAAACAATGAAGACCACAATAATTTATCAATACAGCTGAACAAGGAATCTGTGATAATCAGCCTGGGAAAATTACAAATTCACTCATAATAAATAAAAGAGTTGAGTACTTGTTTATTCCAGGACCTGATCCAGCTACCTGCTATCCTATTAGGTTTAAGATTAGAAAGGGGATAGATTAATGTCTCAAGTTATGAGGTTATAATACTCAAAGACAATTAACACTTTCACAGAGAATGACAAATATGGTACTATGAAAAGCATGTTTTTATTGATACTTTCCTTCTAAAGATTAAGAAAGAGGAAATAGCCCACATAGGGAAATAAATTTGTGAAGCTATTTGTTGCTAGTCTATAATTTACTTACAACAGACTTACAATTTCTTTTAAAACATTTCAGGAGTTTGAAATTGTTTTGAATTTAGGGTTGAGAAATGGAACTGTAGTCTGTGTAATAAAATATTACACTCTTACCTATATGGTTGCCACTCAGTGACATTCAATGTGTATTCTCTAAGAAGTAAGTTTAATTTAATTAGTATAGTAATTTTTGGAACCTTATCATTAATATCCTGTAAAATCATAGTATTTCTCAAGTTAATTAAGCAAAATAGCAGCTCTGCATTTAACTCAAGGCCAGCATTAAGAAACTAAGTATCAGAGGTAAAAGAACAAAAATATATCCATCTTAAGTTCTAAATGGCAGAAATCACAAAATGCACAAAAAGTCTTGACCTATACAGGCCATAAACACAAGAAGAGATTTAAAGTACTGCCGATTCCGATTCATTTAAACTGCTCAAGGATGTCTCTAAGTATTTAATTTGTTCCAAGAATTGGAAATTTGTGTATGGACATTTCTCACAGAATCACAGAATTCCAGGATGGGAAGGACCTCAAGGACTATCCAGTCCAACCTTCCTTGGCAAAAGCACAGTCTAGACAAGATGACCCAGCACCTTGTCCAGCCGAATCTTAAAAGTGTTCAACAGTGGGGAGTCCCCCACTTCTCTTGATAGATAATGCCAATGGGTAATTTTTCTCATTGTGAAATATTTTCCTCTTGAGTCCAATTAGAATCTCCCCAGGAGTAACTTATCCCTTGCCTTTTCCATGTGACTGCTTGTAAAAAGGGAGTTTCCATCTTCTTTGCAGTCATCCTCTAAATAGTGGAACACAGTGATAAGGTGTCCCCTAGGCCTTCTTTTCTTAAGGCTGGACAAACCCAGTTAAAGAATCAGAGAACCACAGAATCATTTAGGTTGGAAAAGACCTCCAAGACCATTGAGTCCAAACTTTGATGCATCACCACCTTGTCAACTAGAGCACCAAGTGCCACATCCAGACTGTCTTTAAACACCTCCAGGGATGGTGACTATCACCTCTCTGGGCAGCCCATTCCAAAGTTTAACAACCCTATCTGTGAAGAATTTCCTCCTGATGTCCAAGCTGAAATTCCCGTGGCACAGGTTGAGGCCATGTCCTCTCATCCTGTTGCACATTCCCTGGGAGAAGATGCCGACCCCCATCTTGCTACAGTCTCCTTTCAGGGAGTTGTAGAGAGTGAGAAGGTCCCTCCTGAACCTCCTTTTCTCCAGGCTAAACAACCCTGGGTCCCTCAGCTGCTCCTTACAGAATTTATGTTCAAGACCCTTCCCCCACTCCGTTGGCCTTCTCTGGACATGCTCCAGCACCTCAGTGTCCTTCTTGAAGTGAGGGACCCAGAACTAGAGATGACTCGAGAGGGACTCAAGATGTGGCCTCACCAGTGCCGAGTACAGAAGGACAATCACTGCCCTAATCCTGGTTGCAACGCTATTCTTGGTATAAACCAGGATGCCATTGGCCTTCTTGGCCACCTGGGCACACTGCTGGGTCATGTTTAGCCTTTCCTCATATGACAGGGTTCACAGCCCTTTGATCACTTTGGAAAATTATCCAAGCCCTGCAGGACTCCATATATGAATCATACTGAGTTGATCAGCACATCAAGTCATGAGTAGGAAACATTGCTCATGTGATACAACAAAGGAATAATAAGAAATGGCAGATGAGCAAAAGGAAGAAGGGTAGCAATAACCATAGAAAGATTGTTATGATTAACAGTCTACCTTGAGATTTTATTTGTAGTTTGAATTTTAAATCTTCATTTACTAATAGTATAATTTCACTCCAGTTTTCTTCATTTTTGGTCTACATTTGTCTTTTCTTCTTCGTTCAGTATTAAGCACTCTATTTCAGCCTGCATAAAACAATTAGCTTCCTAATCTCCCCAGAACTCTTGACATCACTAAGAGCACCTGAAATAGTACACTTAACCTGAGGCAGCTGACAAAAAAAAAAATAGAGATGCCACAGTCACAGCTCCACTCAGTATTTCCTTTTTTCCATTGCCCAGCTGTTCTCTTCTACTTTCTATTTGCTGACAGATTACTTCTTTCCAGAAGATGGTGTAGGTGGGGATATCAGTGCAGAGATCTGATGAGATGCCATGTCCCTCTAAGAACTAGAGAAACTAGACTGCACTGACTTCTCAAATAATGGGAGAGAGCTTTGATTAGGTATACTTAGGAGAAGACTAAGCAACACAACAAACTAGCTAGATAAAACAATCTAGCATTAAATATAAAGAGAATATTTACGCTTGCTTTGTAATAGCTGAGAAAAAAGGTGATCGAAAAAGGTGATGAGAAAGATGAAGATTTTACTCTATTCATACCTGATAGTAATAAAGTAAAAGTCAGAGCACCTTCATCCTCAGGTTTTGTAGGAGGACGTAACATCTTGATAAGAGGATACACTAATGAGGACCTACCATCTCATCAATATGGCTGCTAAAAGTGTCCAAATTTTCCTGTTTCTAGTACCTACACCCAGAGAAAAATGTATATATTAAACAACCCTATTAAAAAACTAGCATCCATAAATGCACACAAAATGTAGAATGGAGTCAAGCCTGCTGGCGACTTTTCCTATGTAGCATTACTATGCAGAAACAATGCTGAAGCAAAAGGACTAGACAATGATAGTGAGCCATCTCACACTCTTCTGCTTGTTCAAACTGCTGCCTGTGATGTTGAAACACATGGGGTTTAGTTGTTGGTGTTATGCAGGGTATCATAAATGAAAATTCAGGTCAGATCATCATCAAACTCTCAGCTGTGTAAAATTCACAGCCAGGAATTAATTTTTATCTGTATTAATTTATGCCCATTAGAATTATAGAATGGTTTGGATTGGAAGGGATCTAAAGATCATCTAGTCTAAGCCCCTTGCCTTGGGCAGCTATATATTTTAAAGATCAAATTGATCAAACCTTGCATGTTCTCCCAAATTTTAAAAGGCAGGCACTATATCTTTTCCTGAGTCTTCATTCTTACTCTGTATTTTCCACAGCCTACTCTGGACCTCTGCCTCCTTGGCTTTCTCCTCTTCCAATGCTGGGCAAACAATGCTTTAGGTTCTGCCTTTGTAGTAGTACTGTTTCTCTACTGCACTGCTACTCCAGCTTTAAAACACCACTTCAATCTGAGAAGGATCCAAAGACATGTTCTCCTTTTGTCCCTCTCCCCTCAGCCCAGTGGCACCAACGTGCTTGTCAGCTCCATTTCTTTTTTTTTACTGAGAGGTGGCACTGACTGACCATGTAAGAATGACACAATGGCCGTGTGTGCAGAACACTCCAGCTCCATGGAGCTTGCATTCAGCTTACAGCAGCTGGAAACACAGAACTGTGCAAACTATAAGTCTGAAAACTATATATATGTTTTAAATTATGAATGAATGCTGATCAGCAAGATAAGGAAATGATGTACAGTATATAGTGCCAGCTCTTCCTTCAGGGATAAAAAAACAATACTTAAATGTGGGGGAGGGAACGCAGGGGAGAGGGGGAGAGAGGCAGACAGATAGACAGAGGGCTTTGATGTGCTAAAATAGATTATATTGGAAATAAAGCAGCTTTTTGTCCTTCCCTTTTAATTTTTTTTAAACTCCCTTTAGGAACATATTCTTTCTATCATTTTTATATAGCCATTTTTTATAGTGTAAGCCATGTATTTTCAAGCTTCGTGCTGATCCAAAATATGAATAAAATACAAGGAAAAATAAACATAATTTCCGCCTGTTAGCACAGCAAAACTTGCTGTGTGACTACCTGATCATACACCATTTTCTCCCTGTAGGTATTCAAATGCACAGTGTTCAATTTCATTTCATGATATGCAAAAAAAGCCCAAATCTGTTAGAGAAAGAACTAATACAAAGATGGGATTTCCAAGCATCTGGTATGCAAAGTCTGTAGTATTGGTGCAACCACTGCCTGGCCCTCTCTTGTGGAACAGAAGGATACAATTTTGACATGTACTCAAAGCAATGATGGACAGCTTAATAGAAAAGAGAAAGGGACCGTACTGATTCCTGATTTTAGTGTCAATTTGAATCTGCTTCTTTATTTTTTACCTAAATCAAATTATCTGATCCAAAATTATTAATAAATATACACCAAAGACATAACTACTTTCCTTTCAAGAAAATGAGTGTAAGGGTACACAGAGATTCCTACAGAAAGGTATTTTTGTTTCAGGGTTTTCAGACTCACTAAAGAAAAATTCTAAGAAATTATAAAACATTAGGTAATTCTTCCAAAAATAACATTTGAATGTGGTTCTTTCCTTTACATTATCAAAGTAATGTTGTTTAACCTCGACAGACTGAAGATAGTGTACTTGACTGCCTACTTTTACAAATCCACTTGAAAAACAGCTCACCTCCCAGGACCATACCAGCTTGACAGCACTTCCTCAAGCGACATGCTGGGCAGTTCTTCCTACGGATTTTATCGACTATGCAGTCATTTCTTCCAGCACATAAATAGTTGTGCTGCCCTGTAGGCAAGAGAAAAACAGGATGAATACTACATTTTCTAACATGACAAAATTATTTCTGTGTCTAAATGTTTCAAAAATAACTGAAGATTCAAAAAAGTGTACTTGAACCATAAAATGAAAACTCTTTCATTTTACTCTACCTTTTGACTAATCATGTTATTATTTGAATATAATGTTTTATTTGGCCTGTTTAAGGGTGAAACTCCCCATCATGAAATTCCAAAATAACTAGCAGGCAGCATGAACTGCTTAAATTATTGTACTTACAATATTTCTTAAGTAAATCAAGCATGACGACAGACCATTTGTTTCTTTAAAACTTCTTTTTCTTTGAAGTTATTGATCCTGTTTTCAAAGAACATAAGTAAATTGTGCTTGGATTGATGTAGAGTTTCTGATAGAAAAACAGAATGAAGAAGTTGGGGCAGTGCAAAAAAAAAGTCCCTTAAGCAGAGTAAATGACCTCTGATGGAGAAGCAGCTCTATACTAACCCTGCAGAAATACCAGCAGACCAGGTGCAGCCAACAGAGCCAAAAAGAACAAATAGAAGGAGGCTGTAACTCTGTGGTTTAGGTTATCCTAGTTTATTATTTAATTCTGAATGACTTTGTTAGAAAGAACCTGGCATTACTATATTGAAATGGAATCCCTTCAATGAAATTAGCTTTCAGCAAAGCAAAAGATTAAATGGAATATTGTGGATATGGACCTCCAAATATAACAGAATTCAGTACCAAACCTTTTAAATTTTCAGACTTCTAGACCTAGAAAAGAGTTAGCACTGAACCATGAGAAACAATGCATTTGTTTCTGTGCTAACATTTTAAAAGATAAATAATTTACTTTTAACCATAACATTAAAAACAACCTGTTTGTTTTTAGTGAAAGAAACCAAATTGTCTGAAATTCATTTTCATAATGATTTCTTCTTTTTTTTTAGAAAACTACAGGTAAAAAAACCAGTTGCCTCACACATTGCCTGGCAACAAAAAAGTCCTTAGTAATGTTTTAATCAGAAGAAATTCTCATTTACTTTCTCCCACTAATTCTAATCCTGGACTCCCTCTTACAGGAAACATTACCACAAGTAGACAAATGAATAAAAATCTGTCTTGCTATTGGCAGCAGACCAGTAAGCAAAACACTTATTTTGAACAATTCTTCCTTGGGATTACTTGTAGATTTTCCTCGTCTTTCTTTGCCTTTATAAGCTACAAAAAGCATTCAGTCTTTTTATAAGTGACAACAATTTTAAAACTCCATTAGTTTAATTAAAATCCATGAAGATTATCTCAGCTCTTTGGCGTTCTAGGGCTTTTATGCACACCTAATTTACGAAGGAATGCTTAAGTATAGTTAAAGTTTTGTTTGTTCTTGTCTTGTCTTGGGGTTTTTCTTTGGTTCCCTGAAAGAGGATTTCTTCTGGACCTCTCTTCCAGGGAATCGGTTAAGTCTACACAAGATGATATGAATCCATATAAACCTTGTCCTGCTTATTAAAAATCTAAGACTGAACAACACTTTCACATTTACAAAACAAATCGTAATTGAATCACAGTTATGAAAACTACACTTCCATGCTCATATGTTCTGAAGTTTCAGATTAGACAGGATTGAATAGTCTCTCTACCCAGTGTATACCAGGCCAGAAATGAAATCTGTTACTAGAATTTGGGCACAGTAATATTTGTTTAAAAGCCAAAACACTGCCAACCCAACCCTCCCAAGAGATTATGGTGACAAAAACTCAGGCGCTTCTTGATGCTTAGTGTTAACAACTTTGTTGTTTTCAAGATTATTAAGAAACCACAGTCATATCCTGCCCTTGACTTACACCTTCATGTGAGTTTTCTGCTCCACTCATCTCTATCCCACATTTCCCTGACACCTTCTGTCCCAAGGTGTATTCCACTCATTTTGATTCACCTGCAACTTATTTGGAAAACATGTAAGCTTCAATTATTTGCTATTTCTCTGTTTCATCTGCAAAGGATTTTTATTATTATCATGGTCACCTGAGTGGATCTCATAGCAGTTGATTAATCTGAGTAAATGTTCCCATTTGAAATCACTTCTACCATTCTGCAAAGCTGGATTCTGAGAAACTGTTACTTGCTTGGCATTAATACTTTAGGGACAGCAGCCGTCTGAAGGAGAGACTGTGTAATAAACAAACACATGCCATATATTTGCCTAATTTCAAAATGATAGGAAAATATTTAGTTAGATGAAGATGTCTGGAAGGTCTTTCTGGGATGATAAAATAATTATTTGAAAATATATTTGCTACAGTTCCATCTTCAGGATCATTTAGATTTGAACTAATTGTCTTCAATATGGGAGCATTGCAGTTATACCAAATGAAGTACCCAAAACCCCCTGTCAAGATAAAATCACCATTCAATTGGTAACTTCATGTTCAGTATCTTTTCTACGACTACTATCATTATAACCAGGAAAACAAAAAACAAAACAAACAACTACATACTCAGAAAAAAAACAGGGTAGTAGTAGTATAGTCACTAGAGCACAAGTTTGAAAGTAAAGGTTGGTATTAGCATTTCTTACAAAAATATGAACCTAGGAACTTTCTGGCAATTGCCTCATCTTCAGAAAGCTTCATCCAATGTTAAGTTTCTTATGCATGCTTACTTTTCACTATTTTTTGAAAGTGCACATTGAGGGTCACTCTTGATATACTGGGTCATAACCAGCTTGATTTAGAAAATACAGAGGTGATTTCATCTGTCGCTTAAATGTTCCAGATTCTTACATTTTTCTTAACTTCCATCAAAATCCATTTGTGTTAGCAAAGGTGCAAGTTCTAATGTAGGCAGGCAAACACAATTTTAAGTCCTGTAATGACTACTGCTATACTGGGAGGTTTTTAATCCAAATAGTGCTGGAAGTAGCACATACAATATCTTTACAAACTGCACTACTAACTTAGCTTACTGACATGTTGTAAGCCCCTTACAATCACTCCAGTAAACTCATGAGCTGCAGAGACTTTGCAGATGTACAAAACATGGAAAACATAAAGCTTTATCTGCACCTGGTGTATCAGATGAAGCAATCAGTTATTTGGGTAAGTGCATCTGTGCTGAACTGCTGCCACCCTGCACAGAAGCAAAGCACTTGTTTGCAAACTCTCAGTTCCTTCTATCTGCAAAGAGTACTATCTCCACTCTTTTTTTCTCCCTCCCAAATGAGATTCTGCCTCTTTGTACCTCTCTTAACTGCCACTGCTTTTGTATAAAACCATCAACCTCTGGAGGACTGTTCTTTGCAGAACACGTGGTGTTTTATTTAGCCTAGTTTTAGATTTCTGTCTAAAGCTTGCAGATATCTATTGCATCTCTTTGCAAATAATTTAACTGCCAAATGTCTCCCAATATCAACTTTTTGCTTCCTGAAGGCTAGCCTCAAGGTTTTGATCAATAATTTTCTAACAGTATGTTTTACCTCTTCAAAAGTACCAATTAAATAAAAAAAACCCCAAAACAACACCAAACCCACAATGGAAGCTGACAATAAACATGGGTTTGAAATTTAAAAAATGGAAAATAAGTTCATCTGTATACCTAACTAAACATAATGGTGCAGATGTAGCTTTTGAGTAAAAATCTGACTTCTGGAAGCTAAGACAATAGACTAGGCTAGTCCTTAGCTTGTGGAAAACCTGACTTGTCAGAGCAAATACAGGGTAATTCTTACCCTGAACATGCTCTGACAAGACAGGTTTTCCACAGCTAGGCAAACAGTCTGGCCTAGTTCATCCTTGGTAAAATGGGAAATACAACTATATCGACTTTAGCCCAGATCTAAATGTAACACTCTTCTATTTACACTGTTTCAATGTGCAAAACAGCAAATATGGGTCGAATTTATGTCTCAGGATGTGGTTTTATGAGATTTGGTCTTGGAGAACTAGGAATCTATACTACACAGTCTCCATGTCCCTGTATGCCATTCCATGCTATTAGTCTCCAAGATTCCACACACCTCAAATAATGTTGTTGGGGTTTTTTAATTTAATATCAATTTTATTTCTGTGTTAATATTTTCTCTAAACATAAAGTCCCTGAAGTGAGACTTCTGACTCCACTTATCCAAAATCCACATCCCCCATGGACTTTACCATGCATAATCTTTTGATAAAGATTTACATTTCCCTCTTTGCCTATGGAAGTAAAATTCTCATTTTCCAATCCTAAGTAGGTGTCAGGACTTCTACTCTGTTGCATATATTGGTATAAAGAAAGACCTGCTATTGATGCAAGTCTGCTCCACAGCAGAGAATTAAGGATTCAATGGACCAAAGAGGACAAAGAGTGGAAAGCAGAGGAACTTGTGAATATATTCCATCCTGGAATCTAACTGAAATAATGTGGAATTTCTTTCTTCATAATAATATATTTCATACTGAAAGAAATAAAAATGATTGTTTATAACACTTTTGACTGATTCTTTCCTCCTCTTGTATACTGATCTCAAAATCTTCCTGCCTTTTGCTGTGAATCCTGCAATACTATTGTCTTTTTCCTTCCAAAATCACTTCTCCGAAGAGAAACCTCTGAAGAGAGAACACTTTTTAAATGATATCTACAAAACAGAACAATTAAATGTAGCTATCTTGTTTTCATTCATTTCTAGAGTGAAAAATTACAATCCTGTTTTTTAATCTTTTTACATTTCTCTGTCTGTTCCACCATTTTGACCAAGAAAGAGAAAACAAAACAAGCCCAAAACCACAGAAAAACAAAATGAAACAAGATTAAGTCATAATTCATGGAAACTATAATGAGCTGCAAAATTAGGAATACTGTTTCATATTGATTTTCAGTTGGTTTGCCTAGACTGTTTATCACTGCAATGCCTTGAAATGCATAAAATCTTGGAGTCTAAATATGGGAACAGACAACAGTAAAAATTTTCCACAGCTAATACCCTTTCAGGAAGATATGGTAGCTTCTACAAGTCACTATTTCCAGTTCTTTTTATGGCATTGTGTCACAATTGTTCCTTGGTCATAATTTCTAAGTAATTAACTCCATCAGTGACATAAATATGTAAAATGATGGAAGTGTCAGCATTTTTGTCAATAGGGGGTCTATTTCTTACAAATACAAAACATGGGATTTGGACACAAAACCTACTTGAAAAACACACCAACTATTTCAGAGGTATACAGAACTATGGTATCAGTTGTTCTGCTTTTGAGCCCTGAGTGTTATGTTCTTCTATCAAGATGAGACTCTTTATATTTGCATTTCAGTCATCCTATCACTCTAATTTTAATGGAATTATCACACATTGCCATGTTGAGTTTTTCCGTATATATTTGCCTTATATTCCTTGACTTGTCCTACAATTGAACCAGTGGGACAGGATCATGCACTATGAGTAATACAGATGGAAAACCACAGAAACATTAATAGCAGAAAAAAGCAATGTGCAAAAAACCCAAGTATTGCTGCCTCTTGTTTGAAACACCCTAGATTAATTTGATGCTATTTGATTAATTAGATTCTAAATTGTAGACACCTATCAAAACACTCCTAGTGGTACATCATGACTACTGTGGAACAAATACAGCGATGGACACCATCAAACCCAAATCTACTTTTAGCAGAGGACAGTTTTACTATAAATACTTACACTTTATATACTTACATCAAAAAATTTATGAATATTCTAATACTTCAACTGAGTATGATTTTTATATGTGAAATAATATAATAACATCTATAATACCTTATATATAATACTTAAGCAATATGAAATTAGTATTTCATATGCTTATTATATTTCTTTTATATACTACAGAACTGAATTAGGTACCTTGGTGATATGGCTAGGACTCATATCACCAAATGCAAACAGAGTACATGGTCATCTGATACTCCTTTACACTCAGTGCTGAGAAAGAGTTAGTTAGAATACTGCCATTTTCATCACAAGTACATATTAGAAATAAGTCAGTGAATTTCTTCCTAAAATTTCTTGTTTCTCTCCATTCACTGTAAAATGAACTTCAGATGAGTCCAGGTTACTCACATTGTGCATTTGGGAAGTTAGAACAGAGTATTAGCAACCCTGAGCAGGCAGTTGGTGGTGCTCTTCAAAGCATGCAATTTTACACTACCTGAAATAGCTTCTAATCCACCTGAAAAGATGTTTAAGATAATATACAATACTGCTTCTAAAACACTATGTAGAAGTTAAACCAGAAATTTTAATGGTTGACATTTCTGCAGCTGTTCTAAGCCATGTCTATTAGGAAAACAGTGGTAAAGTCACTATTAGAGCAGTAGGAAGCCCAGCATTAGCACAAGAGCCAAAGCACTTCACCGTTGTGCCTCATATAAAACAATCAATCAAATTGCTGCTAGTCAAATTGCTGGACAACAAATACTTTTGAAGTGTGATGAAGATACATAATTATGTATTGATGCAGATTTTCTTCTTTCCATTTTCATGATGTAAATTCTTTGAACTCACAAAAGTGACATTTTCCGTTTGTATTTTAGGCTCCTTAATAAAGCAATTTTGTACATTTCAATTTGGAAAATCACTTAGATTTCTGTACTTTAACACATTTTGGCCATGTGCAAAATAGAAGAACTTCAATAACATCAAATCTGTTCTATTGAGTGAAAAGCATTTTTATCTCTCAACCTGCCATGTCTATGCTTTGTGTGTTTGCATGTTTTCTACTTCATGAAAATTTCATCACCATCAGGTTTACAGTACATGCTGTACCAAATGCTGATCCCAAGATCCAGACTGGAATGTTGGATTAAAAATTAGAAAACCCTTCAGAGTTAGGAGAAAAAGGAACTTTTAACACCAGCTTCATCAACTTTACTGCTGAAAGGGTCTCTACAGTATTGTATTTCTCTCTGTTTTCAAAGAGCATTTTCTACTAGTGGTTGGCAGTTCTTTAAATACTTGGCATGCTGTACCATTTTATATTCTTTAGCTTTGGAAAAGCACAGCTGTTTAGACCAGCAACTTTCCTTATGCATAGTATTTCACTCTGTACATAGTGAATCACACTCCCATCACAAAACTAGCATAACACTGATAAGGTCAGATAAACTTTATCAGAAAGTTTGGTTGAATTCATGATCAACCTTCTTACTGTGTAGGTGTAGCTCATCATCAATTACTGCACAGAACCCCTCCATATACAGACAGTGAAAAAATCTCACGGAAATCCAACTTTCTGCCAGTTTACCAAATTCAGGAGTCAGAGAGAAGAAAAGTTCACACTCGGTCAGCTAAATACTGAGCTTGTTCTCTGATGTCATTGATGCAACAGAGTTGCTACCCTGACCTTAAAGCACATATCAACACTAGACAAATTCTATACAATCATTTGATCAAGTTTGTAACACATTCTCAGGTATTTAAACAAACCAAGAGTCAGTTTCTGACTGATCTGCTGTAATATCATGTATTCATGTTGGTCTCAAAGTCTTCGGGTTTGGGTTACTGCTTTCCTTACATATCAATAATATAAACAAAGTGCATACATAAATACAGAACAAAAATAAGAAGTGAGAGTTTATGATAGGAAAAACAGCATTCAAATTGTTTTTCAGGACTTAGGTAATTTAAACTTTTCATTAGTAAGACCACTGCAAAGGAGACACTTCCAGCAAGAAGGCAAAAATGCAGATGAACAAGAAATCCTGTGTTAGCAACAGTGTAACTCCAGAATCCCAACTCTTAACACTGGGTTCCTGTTCACGGACAGACATTTTACCTTGGTGCTCCACAAGCATTTTGATCATAGCTGCCCTGCATGGTTTTGCATGAAGGAATCTTTATAAGACATCACTAATGACTGTTTGGCAATTTAGTCCAAGAAAAGTAAAAGTTGATATCGTGATCTTCATTCTCCTCATGCCCTGTTAGAAATATTCTCCTCTATGTTTGTAATCATGAATGAGATATATTGGTAGCACTTAAATGATGCCTGATCACCAGCGGCAAATTACTTTTCAAATACAGTAATTCTACATATTTGAAAGCATTTTGAATATTATTTCTGAAATTTTTTGATTTCTATCTCCAAAATGCTCATCACTCTCTGCTCACTGACAGGAACAGCAGTACCCCATCAGCACATATAAATATAAATATAAGAATATAAATAGTAGTACCTTTCATTTTTTTCATTATACTCAAAGGAGATCTTTAAAGCATTTTTTAAAAGCCTCGTAATTTCTTTGTACATTAAGTGAATCTACAGACTAGTGGTTATTTGTAAGGGTCCAACAGAAAACTTCTCAATGCAAATAAATGTTTCCTAGGAAAAAACAACCCAGTATCTTTGTCTCTTTTCTCCTCCTCACTTGCAGTAGTAACTTTTTAAAATATCTGCTATACTAGAGGTTCCCAAAGAAAGGACTTGTATTTTTGTTTAACCTACTTCAAGATTTTGACTTAAGAAAAATACGTTTATTGTATTAGCACCAACCTTTTCTTCATATATATAGCCACATATGGGGAACCAAGAACCCAAAGGACAGAAAATACCTACAAAATCATATATATTTTAGAATTTAGTGCCAAGAAACGTTTTAAGTAATCTTTGTGATCCTCACACAACTCTGACCCCTTGTAAAGTTGTATGTGTATGTAGTAGTTACATTCAAATGTATGATTAATTCATAATTAGTATATACAGTTTTAAATGATGGTTCAGTCTGAGTATTTTAAATAATCTGTTTTTATTTCAAAAAAATTAGATATGGGGAAAAAAAAGAGTTTTCTGGATAATTTAGCCGTCCATTTTATTCAAATGGAAGTACTTAACCAATAAAGTATTATCCTCACACCAGGGAAGGTAAAATAAATGGTGTCTGAATAGAACAATTTCTGTGAAAAAAAAAATTACAAAAAATACATAGGCTGTTTGATTTCAAACAGCAAATGCATCTCAGATTACAGAAATAATTAAAATAGAAAATAGACACTTTCCAACAAATGTAATGTCACTGTATTAAGTACTTTTTTATCTATGCACAAAACCTTGTAACATACAAAAAACTATCACAAGACAGAGAAAATCCATTAAATACCCAGCTATTTCCAAACATGTTCTAATTTCTCATGAAGATCAGTACTGTATGGAAATGATATGAAAAGTAGAGTTTTGACCAGGAATTTTTACTCACAAAATGTAACATCTTATTTGCATGAATTATTATTAAAATACATGTCTGTAGTAACACTAAAAATTTAAAAAGGTAAATACTGCCTTTACACTCTGAGAAGTGATGGGCAGTGAGACATTTCATGGAAGAAATATGTCTCAAATTTATGCAGTTGCCAGTGTGAATTTTAAACAGTATTTTCTATTGCATTTAAATTTCTCCTCTGTTTCTTCCTACACAGGAGCAATTTCCCACCATTATTTCTGATATGAAATTTTTTAAAAAGTACTTAAAGTTCATCTAAAATCAAGTATCTGTCAATAAATGGGATTGTTTCAGTACTGGTAATTCTATAGTGTACTGTAATGAAAGCAAGAAGTCCATCGGTCCATCTCTAAGGAACCCCCTGTAGTCTTGCACTTTCTACACAAAAACAAGTTTAACAGTATTTGGTTATTTTGCCAATGCCCACAGTGCTCGTGCCTGACATTCCTTCCTATCAGGTTAAATAACCTGTATCTTTTCTGATTACAGTCAGGTTTCTGATGTAGTTGTACATTCTTTGAAAATCCTTACTAAAAAACTCGAACACACTTCCCCACCAGACTCTCAATCTGTAGAATCATTTAAAAATTAAAATTATGAAGTTGCTATTTAAAACATAAGAGTTTTGTTTATGTAATGGCATTGACCTCTCATTTGTCTCTATATACTTCTGTATTCTCAACTTGGTAAGACTCTGCAAATACAGACTTTGAATAATCTGTGAAAAAACTTCAAGATGTTCCTTGTATCAAGTTATATTCCTTCTTAACATTTCTCATTAAAATACTTCTGCTGAACAGTAATAAGTTTTTGAGCAGGTTCACCTACTGCAAAAAGAACTGGGTACTAAATAAAAAAGAGATGACATCTAAAACTGACAGAATCAAATTCAAAGAAAAAATTACAATATTATTATATAGGTAAAAAGCAAAAATAAAATTTATTTTAAAATACAGCACTCATAAATTACACTACACTCGGCATTAAAACTTCATCTCACTGACTTTTTTTAAAAAAATATTTGGCTGATTTAGCAAAACATAACAAAAAAATGTGAAGCCAAACCAAGAGATCAGCTAGGAGTCAGAGAAACTGAAATATATTCCTGAAAGTAACTTAAGAGCTTTGCAACCTAACACAAATGTTTCTAGTAGTTTTCTCATGAAACCCATTAAATGTGTTAGAGAAAACATGGCACTGGCTCAAAAATTTACCTAGCCCACCAAGTCCACTTTGCAAATACTTAATGTAAAATAAAGGAAGAACATGAGCATATGCTTAAAGTAGAAAGTAACAGCACTGTGAAACAAAAAATCTAATTATATTATTTTACTAAGCATTTACTTTTCCAATATTCCCCTTTTTTATTTGGAGAGAGATAAAGTCTATAAAGCTGAAAAAACTATGTATCACAACAAGAAAATACATGATGCATTTATTTTTATTTTAAGGAATCTTATCCATTTGAACAATGGTTTTGTTAAATATACGGGAGAAATTTGAATATCCTAGTTCTAACAGGATCAGATAAAAAATCAAAAAAGGAGACAAAGCCTAAAAAGTAGAAGGATTTGTTTTACTGCTTTATCTGTTGAACTATATAAAATTATCTGCTCTTTTATTCATATTTAAAATTTCAGTGGACAAGGCATATAATATAATCCAAAAAGAAAAAATAAACATAGGTATTGCTACTGTTTCAGTAAACTTCCAGCCTGACTTTGCAATTTAACAACTATTTGGAACAAGTCAAATGCATTTATTGTTATTATGACTTGAAAGAGTTCAGTGAAATTTTAAATACTTCCATAACTCGCAGGAAGCCAAAACTCTGCAACTTGAAAGCAAGAAAAATTTCATGACTTCAAAAAGTGAACAAAGCCAAAATAAATTCTTCTCTGCCTAGCATTAGTTCTTACCCACAATATTTTCCTTTGAACACCATTTATACTTTATAAAACAGGTTGTATAATACACCAAAATTTTTTTTAATTCTTCCTACCTGGAAAGATTAACTGATCAACAGTAAATAATAAATAGAAAAAAAGTAAAGTAAAACAAATAATACTAGAAAAATCTATTAAGGAAGAACTTTTTCAATATTCACTGTAATATTTAAACAGAGTTGACAAAATAAAAAAAAAAATCACTACAGGGATAATATTTATAAAGTTGAGCAATAAATAAGCAGTATGTCCTAGCAGTGTCTAGAAGACATATTTCAGATAATTAGGAACAATGGCATCATATAGTACCTTCCATTGCCCTTTTAAAGAAGACTTTACAACTTCCACAGGTAAGTACTCCATAGTGGCAACCTGAAGCCTCATCACCACAGATGAGACAAATCTTCTGGGGTAGCGATTCAAAACTGAACTGAGAACTTTGGCTGGTTTCTGTATCTGGCCTTGAAAACAAAAAGAATTAAAAGAAATTAAAGATCTAGCTTTGCACAGTTAACTACTTACCTGAATTAATGAGTTTTATATCAAAAACTTCATTTTAAAATTCATAATCAAGATACAGAAGGACAGGAAAAAACGAACGTATGATTGCCTTTCTGCTTAATGGTTTGTCTCTTCTATGGTACTACAAGAAAGGAGTGCAAAAAAGCATAAAGTTATATTTTAATCCATTTAGCAAAAAAAGGTACCATCTAGACATTCTGTTAAAATGTTCACCTTCCTCAGATCAACAACTCTTGTGAGTGAAGTCATAGCGATGACGTTTTACTCCTGCACAGAGATAGAATCAGATAGAGATGGCCATTGAGTTTCAAAGGCCTCTTTCATATGGGAAATATGAAATGTCATTTCAGCTTAAAAAATCTTTACTAATCAGTTTATCACCCCCCCCATTCATCTGCCGTGTTCTCAGCAGTAACTAAGTCTGATGGGGATATCAACGATATTTCCAATTCATCTCCAAGAAAAGGCAGACTAATCTAGGTAACAACTGTATTTACTAAGAGAAAGAATTTCCATTGAAACTGTACCATTGTATGCACTTTTTTTGTATCTATTTCTAGGTAATGCACATCTCGGTATCATAGTACTCCATTTCATTCTAGAAAATCAATATACAAGTGTTTCAGTTTCAGTTTTCTTTTTTTTGTGCTTTTTGAGGTTTGGAAATTTTTGGAAAATACTTAGGTATTGATGAATACGGTATCGCTGCCGGTGGGAGCAACCTAGAGAACCTGCACGCCCTCTCTGGAGCCGGGCACCGGCTCGGACATCGGGTGGCCTGAAGTCCCGCAGCGATAACAAACCATTATCTCCTGGAACGTCATCGTGCCCAAAGCCGCGAGGTGCCAGCTGCCGAGCTGACACTGCTGGTCTCACACCGCCCCGGGACACCGCGGCGTGGTCAGGCAGCGCAGGCAATGGGAACGGGGCTGCAGGCACTGCCTTAAAGCCCAAAAACGCCCTCGCCGAGAGAAACGTCGCCCGTCCTTTCCTCGGCGTCCCCTTACCATTCTCCCGAGGCGCCCGCCGCGCAGCACGGCCGCCCCTCGGGCAGAGGAGGTGCGGAGCTGTCCGGCCCGCAGCGCGACCCCCCGGTCCCGTCCCTCAGCGAGCCCCCCGCCGACCCCGCCTTACCGCGCGTAGCCGAGGTAGGGCGGGCACAGCTGGGGCAGGCCCTCCTTGAGCACGGCGGCCGGGAAGCCCAGCGGCTGGTGCCCGTTGAGCCCCAGGCCCGGGTAGAGCCCCGGCGGCGCGGCCGAGGTGGAGGGCAGGCTGTCGGGCGGCGCCGCCGCCGGCCCGTAGGCGCTGGCCAGGAGGGTGGGCTCCGCTTTGTAGAGGACGCACTCCAGCGAGGGCTCCTGCCCGGCCCGCGGAGCCTGCGGGTAGTCGTGGCAGCCCGGCGCGGGGGTGGCCCTGCCGCCCCCCGGGTAGCGGGCGGCGAGGCCGAGACCCTCCTCCTTGATCTTCAGAACGGGCTGGACGTCGCCGTAGGCGAAGGGCCCGTCCTTGGCGTCGGGCGGCGGGAAGCCGTAGGCCGGCAGGTCCGGGGCGGGGGGCGAGCAGCGCGGCACCGCGCCGCCCTCGTACTCCGGCCCGTCCAGCAGCTGCCGCGTGCGCGAGGCCAGGAAGGCCGAGTTGAGCGGCAGTAGCGGCACGTGCAGGTATTCCTGCCCCGGGTCCCCCGCCCGGGACCCGCCGGGCAGCGCCCCGACACCGGGGGCATCGCCCTTGGGCACCGCGGCGGGACCTTCCGCGCCGCTCCCCGGCCCCGCCGGCCGCGGCTTAGCGACGGGGACCAGGGCATCGCCGGGCGGCCAGAGCGCGGCGGGACGCGGCGGGGGCTGCGAGAGGCCCGGCGCTCCCGGGGCGGCTTCGCCCGCCTTCTGCGAGGGGCTGCTGCTCATCGGGCCGTCGGGCGCTTCCGCCGCCTCGAAGAAGGACCAGGGCGCCGCGGCCACGGCGGAGCTGGCATGAGCCGCGGGCGCCAGGAAGGTGTGCAGGACGGTGTCCAGGGAGTCCTTGACCGAGAGGGATCCGCTCCCTGGTTGGTAGGAGAGGGAGTCCCGGCCGTCCTCCTGCCCCAGATGCTGCTGCTGCGGCTCTTCCTCCTCCTCCCCTTCCTCCTCCTCCTCCTCCTCTTCGTCCTCCTCCTCGTCGCTGCTCTTGGGGTAAAGCAGCCCGTCCAGGGAGATGTCGATGGACTCCGCTTCCTCGCGGAAGGGATCTCGGCCGGGCTGACCCTGCAGCAGGACCGCCCCGTCTGTGGCAGGCGGAGGTGCTCTGGGCTCTTTGGCTTTCACCTCGGTCATGCTGGCTTGGGGCAGCGATGGACGCCGGCGAGTCTGCGGCCCGGGGGGCGGTCGGGCAGCAGCAGAGTGCGGGCAGCCGGGCAGCTCTTTACATCCTGGACGTGCCCGCTGCGGCGGTGGCGCGGGTCCTGCTCACATGGTGCTGCTCTCGGGGGGACGGCTCAGCCCTGGCCCCCGCCGCCGGGACGGGGATGACTCGGAGCCGGGGGCGCTGCAGCCTGGAGGCGAAAACGATGGGAGCGTGTGCGGGAGGCGGGCAGGAAAGCAGGGTGCCTGCCAGGCTCCGGCGGCGGCGGACAGGCTGACTCGGCGCTCCGCTCGTCCCCCGACTGCTTCCCACCGCCCGGGCGGGCCGGCCGCCGGCTCCACGCCCCCGTCCCTCCCTCCCCGCCCCTCCTCGCCTCCAGCCCCGTCCCTTAGCGAGGGTCTGCGCTGCGGGGCGCGGGCTCGCCCCTCCCGGTCCCACCGCTCCGCGCTGCCTCTGGGAACCGCGGCTCCTCCAGCGGCACTTCCATCGGCTCCTCCTCCGCTCCTCCTGTCCCCCTCCCATGGTTCGCCGTGCCCGCATCCCTTTCCCATCGCGTCCGCCGCCCTGAGCCTTCGGTCAGCGCTTTTTTGCTTCTCCTTATCGTCTCCCTGTCTTCTCATCCCTTTCCCCCACCTCTTGTGCCTGTGCTCCGTCCTCTCTCTTTACCATTCCAAGAACTGCAGCTTTGGACCGAGCAGAGGGCACAAGCCAAGGTTGGGTCGCTGCTTTGGAGAGCAGAGAGCAAGACAAGCTTTACTTATTTGCAGTGACGGATCCCTTTTGTCTGGTTTTCACTGTCGCATTCAGACGTTCAATGTAGTTTTTCGTGATTAAGCTCTGTTCCAAAATCCGTCCTGACACGAGATCCATTTTCCAGTAGCAAGGAAACCAAGGCATTGTAAAGCTCTTCACAGGACCTCAAAGCATCCTCTACACCAAGAAACACAATGTCTTTTCTGCAAAAGATCTGGAAAGGGGGTCATTCATTACTTCTAAATTTTAATTACTTTGTCAGGAAAATGAGAGGACATTTAAAAAGGACTGGCTGGCCAGCCTGATATAGCAGGTTACAATTCAGCCCAGGTTAGTTCTGACGAAGAAGCTGTCACCAGCTAATTGCTGGCATTTTGTGTAAAATGCTGGCTTTGTGGCAGAACCCATTCAGCTCAATATGACAGCTACTAACTGGAGGAAAAAAAAAACAAACAAAAAAACAACACAAGCCTTAGTATAATTTTCATTATATAGAAATCTCAGGAAAGAAACTTGTGTTGAAAGATACAAAGAGTAAATTGGCATAGGAGTAATTGTCCTGACTTTAAGTAGAATCAGTGTATTTTTTGATACATAGAGAAAAGTGTGCTGTTAAATGCTTGGTCATGCCCTGTAGCTGTAACATGCTTTTCTGAAAGAAAACATCCTTTTTTTCCCAAAACACCTGTGATCACCACTAAATAGTTGCTTTTGTTATTTTACTTTCAAAACATTGTCAGACTGAAAAGAACAGCTTGTCAGGGAGAGGAACATAACTGTTGGAAATTATTTCAGTGTTCTGAAATCATGTAAGGCAAGTTTATAGAAGAAATGGCATCACATAAACCTTATTCAATGTGGTGTGTGCTTTCTACATTGCTCTTGTCAAAATACTACTGGCTTATAGACTGCTTTGGGATTCTACTCTTTATTCCTTGAAGAATAAATACAAGAAAATCTTTATTTTTTTTCGGTATTCAAAAGAATTGTGGTAGTAACTGGCATTTTAAAACCCAGATGTTATCTGGGCGACTCTACACATTTAGGAGGTTCAATAGAATGAAAGAACTTCCAAGTACACTTGTTGAATATAGGAATAGTTCTTGAACAGCAGTGTTTCACTCTTTTGATGTTGCATGGGAAAGAACTGTTTGGCCAGGAAGTACCAGGAGCTGAAGATGTTTTCACAAAACCTATCAGTGGAACCAACGTTAAAAGAATTATTTAAGAGGCACTATCCAGTTCTGACATGACATTAAAACAAATAATTTGAAGTGCTTCAATGACTACCGAGTTTCTGTTTTTCATGCTACAAAATTTCTCCCTTCTCCCAAATCTGCCTTTTCTCGGAGAAGAGAGAAGTTCCTCTCCACCACTGTTCATCTCCATGCTCGTTTTGGTTTTCCCCTGTTGTTTGCATGCTTAGTCAGCTGGTTGTCATTGAAAGCAAGGCAGTGGCTTGCTCATTTCCACTTCCCCATATGCACACAGCATTTGCAGCCTGCGTCTTTAGAAAATGTGCTTCAAGGATATGTTTCCTTACAGTAACTTTCCTCCTTCCTACTGCTTCTGGATTAGGAGAGGTGAAGAGCCACAGATGGCCTGAACAGAGGGTCCTGAAAGGAAAGCAGCACCAAGTAGCTTCCATTCACTGCTGCTCATGACTTGTCTGTTAAAACTCTACATTAACAAGGCCATGTGACTGTAAACAACTACATATTTACCAGAATTATAAATGTTTACTACTTATTTTTCTAAATAGCAGTTAAATAATGTGTAGGTTTTCTGCTGTCCTCCCTAATTTCATTTTTATGACCTGACAAGTATACTCAAATCTTTAATGATAACAGCAATTGTGCTGAATTGTTATTTAATGAAATGACAATTTAAGGAAAATATTTGGGGTTCTTTAAGAAATTTATTGGACCTAAGTGAGTAGACTTTAATTTGTATTGGTTTCACATGATTTCTATGAACTTTCACTGGAAACTTTTGCTATTTTCTTTACATTATTCTGTCAATAGCCCTTGTGCCCCATCCCTGGAAACGCTGAGTGGGGCTTTGAGCAATGTGATCTAGTGAAAGGTATCCCTGCCCCTGAGAGAGGAGCTGGAATTAGTTGATCTTTAAGGTCCCTTCCAACCCAAGATGTTCTGTGATTTATTTGTTTCTTTTGCTCTTAGATTTTCTCATATCATTTGGAAGCTTTCCCTGATATTGCTATGGTATCAAGTTTTTCAGTAAGAACATTTCAAAGTATGCCCTGTCAACTATTTTTTGCATTCTACTGTTGTCATTTCTTAATTTTCATTTATTCACTTCATTGTTATGTCAATCAGCATTAAAGAAAACCAGGTTTCTTTCTGGTGTATCTGCAGCTAATTTTCACTTTCAAGTCATTAAAATTGAAACTGATATTTTCAATTCAGACTTAAAATTGACATTTTTTTATATTCAGTAACACTTTACTGAATATAAAATTTTCAAATAGCAAACAGTATGAAAGTACTTATGAACAGACTTATTTTGAACAAAAAAGTAAAGCATTGGAGAGTTTGATTGACACTCTTGCATTTTTAAAAATTCTATCAGAAAGTGAAAATGTATCTGAGAGCTCAAATAAGTTGTGTCTATTTTCTTGCTCTGTTCAAGAACTGTGGATAAGTAAAAGCTGTACTTAAAATTTCTCAACTGTCTTGCTTTTCAGTACAGTTCCTGTATAAAATGTCAAGAAGAGCAGTAGAATTGTACTGACAACTCCCACTGTAATGCTCTGGATTTGTACTTAGTTTTTTAAGTAGTTCCTGAGCATTTGTTTGACCATTCAACCATTCAACTGTACACTTTTAAGCAGGAAAAAATTTTGATAGACCCTTTGAAATATTTCTAATGGTTTTGGCTTGAACAAAAAGACAATGTTGTGTGAGAAGCAAGACAAGTACACAGCCTCCTCAAACAGTACAAATATCAAAATCACAGACTTTTTCTGTGATGACTTTTTCTTAAAAAATCTTGAAGTATGAGCTGAAGGTCAAGAAGATCTAAGATCCTTTTCTCAGACTTAAGTGTTTCATTTGTGTGTCAAGATTGCCCCATACAAACCGTTAGTGAGCTACTGTCTGAATCTGGGAAAGGACAGATTGATTACACTGAAGTAGTGTCTTAGTCCATACATGCCTTTCTTACAACATTGTTCTGCACAGGCTGTTGGAGAACAGAACTTAGAAGTTAAAAATACTTTTTCACGGTTAATGGCTCACAGTTTTGTACTATCATTTTTTAGGATATAGTACAACCGAAAATGTGATTCACTTCTTATAAACAGAGAGGAGGAAAGATTGTTTCAAACAGCTTATGAGTTCATGGTCAAAACTAAAAAGCAGCTTGTATAAGGAGAGACTTAGAAGCTTTTGCTTCTGTCCCAGAAATAACATCTTTATTTTAAAAAAATAGACCTCTGTAACTGCATGAAAACCCCCACATTTCAGCACGTAGTGTAGACAATAAAAACATAGTACCTTCATGCAAATAACAGCACTTTCTTGTTATGTTACAATTTTTGGAGATCTGTCTTTCCATGGTTTCATCCCTATTCTGTAAAAATTTAGACTCCCAGTTGGCAGGCTGAATTTCACTTACTTTAGGATGCCGGCAGACATTAAATATGCACTTCTCAGAGATCATGATTTTGGAGTAGCAGCTAAGTCATGGAAGCACTCAGCATCAAGGATGTGATTTGATGGTAACTGTTCGCATCTGAATCTGGTGATTAGGCTTCTAAAGTCAGGTAAGAGTCATAGATGTCTGTAGGGACCATTTTCTGGAGCTCTTCAGAGACACTTCGTGTCTTATTAAAGTCATAAAGGACTTCTTTGATCTGAAGCACTCAAAGAGCCATGATTTTTTGGCAATGCAGTATTGATGTAGAAATGAGGAGGTATGAATAGAGTCCTAAATCCTTAAAATACAGTATCACTGTGCTCTACTACATTGTTCAAAATCATAGTTTCAGAAACTGCACTGTAAGCATACTTTCATTTCCTCTAAGCAAGGGCATGCCACACTGTAATTAATCTGTGGTCTGTTAACAGGTGTTTTGTTAGCTCAAGCTAAACCATCAGATTTACTAGAAGCTATCAAAACTATTGGCTTACTAAATGCAAGGGTGTATTGAAACATATTGTAAGTGCAAAAGGGACTGGAAAACAGTGACATATGTGGCAAAAAAGGTAAGCAAAAGAGCTACAAAAGGTGATGAAGGAAAAGAAGCTAATCACTCTACATGTTACATTATTTCTTGCTCTCAGGTGCTAAAGTTCCCACAGGGATAATAGCAATATGGGAGGTGTAGTGGGCTGTGAGACATTTTTGTCTTTATAAATTGTCCAAAGGGAGGAAACAGATGGGTACTGAGTTGCAGTCACAAAAGTGATAGCTGTTTCTGCTACAGGAGTCATATATTTTATTTATTGCTCTTTGTTTATCTTTTGGCTAACGCTCACTGAAATGCAGAATATAATACACTTGTAGCTGAGCAAATAAGCAGCAGCATGAAGAGTGAAAAATAAAAAGAGAAAAGAAGCTTTCTGGTTTTATGCCCCCACAGAGAATGTTATTGCTTGCTGGATGGGATGACATCCTCAAAAACTTTCTCAAATATTTTGTCAATGGATGCATCACCTGGAGGTGTCAAAGGGCAGAAGCTATGCTTCCCTCAAGGCCTAGCTGGGGGACCTTTACCCAAACCCACCATCTTCCTCAAAGTGGTTATGTTTCAGTCCAGCCTCAGGAAAAAGAAGTAAAGTATTCTTTATATAAAATATGATGTAATGATATAAATTATCTGTATATATGAAATACATATTTTATATAAATATGTTAAGTGGCTCTTTAAAGATGATTGAACCCAGCGCTGCTGTGTGGAACAAGATGACTCCCAGCAGTTTAATATTTGTGATATTGTAACAAGTCTTGTTTGCTGGCTGGAGAGTAGGAATTTTCAACCAGTGATATTAAACAGCTGTTAGCATCTCTGAAATTCAGAAAGAAGTAGTCAGTAGATCTTCATACATATTAAAACTAATATCCTGATTGAATTGTGAGTCCTAAGTAATCACAGAAAAGAAGGTAACAACTGGATAGGGCCTCAGGACATATTCAAGTAAGTTTGGTGATCCAAATTTATGTGAAAATGCTTTTTAACAGAGATAAAAGAGGGTTGAACAAAACTATGGCACTTTCTTAAGAGTTCAAAAGCTGAATGAAATAGAAGTGATCTTGAAGTTGGAGTCACACTGTAAGTGGAAGTAGGAATAATTTTCTTTTTCTTTGGTGCAGCTTTTGCTGCCAACTTTAATTTCATAAAAGACATCCTTCCTATGTAAATTCAAGGTATCTTAGCGGGGATTAATTTTCCATCAACTTATTATATTCCAAAGCTTTTCTTCTTGTTTCTATTTACAGTCTACTTGCCCATCAGGGACTTGGTTGTTCCATGAAATTTCAGAACTGATTCTTCAGCCTTGGAATATTCACAGCCTGCTCTGTATTAACAGTTTTTCATAACTGCTTGTTAAAGGCAAGGTGTGGCAATACAGTATTTTTCCATAATTTGCAGTAAACAAAGGCAAATGCAAGGGTCCTGAACCTGGAGAAGAATAACTCCAGGCACCAGTACAGACTGAGGTCTGACCTGCTGGAAAGCAGCTCTGCAGAGAAGGATCTGGGGGTCCTGGTAGACAACAAGCTGTCCCTGAGCCAGCAGCGTCCTTGTAGCCAAAAAGGCCAGAGGGTTCCTGGGGTGCATTGAAGAGCTTTATCAGCAGGTTGAGGGAGGTGATCCTGCCCCTCTACTCAGCCCTGGTGAGGCACATCTGGAGTGCTGTGTCCAGTGCTGGGCTCCTCAGTACATGGAGCTCCTGGAGCAGATCTAGTGGACAGTGAAAAAGATGATGAGGGGTCTGGAGCCTCTCTCTTACAAGGACTGGCTGAGGGAGCTGGGCCTGTTCAGCCTCAAGAAGAGACTATTGAGAAGGGACCTCATCAATGTATACAAGTAAATGAAGGGAGGGTGCCAAGAGGATGGAGCCAGGCTCTTCTCAGTGGTACCAAGCAATAGGACAAGAGACAATGAGCAGAAACTAATGCACAGGAAGTTCCACCTGAACAGGAGGAAGAACTTCGGTACTCTGCAGGTGACTGAGCCCTAGAAGAGACTGACCAGAGAGGCTGTGGAGTTTCCCTCTCTGGAGATACTCAAGAACTATCTGGACACAATCCTGTGCCACGTGCCCAAGGATGGCCCTACTCTGGGAGCGAGGTTAGACCAGATGATCCGCTGTGATCCCTTCCAACTTGACCCATTCTGTTCCTCTGTGAATAATGTAACTGTGTGGTGAAGAATGGAGGCAATGTATGAGGATTAGCTGTGAAGGAGTCCATGTGTTTGGCAGTTCTGGGTAGAAATGCTAAAATGCAAAGGAAGGCGCTCTGTAATGTTAAAATTAAGCAAAGATTGAGGTAGAAATATTTCACCTTTTGAAAGGTTCAGTTCTATCCAGACATTGTATAACAGTAAAATCTACTCAAAGTATTGCCAACGGTTTGTAAATCAGCCAGGCATTAAAGAACTTAGACTCTGGAATATTAGACTCTGATTTTTGCATCAGATACTTGAATGCTATCAATCAGCACAGCTAAATGAGATCCAGTGAAGGAACTAGCTTAAAAACTGTCAAGGGACCAATACCTTTAATACTCCCAATTCAAAAGTTCCCTTAAAATGTATTACTGGACGATAATAAATGCCAGGTCTTTGTTTCCTAGGAAGCCTAGAAGATTCTCACATTTGTATATTTGGGTCTGGATACTTGTCTAAACAGTAAACTGCTGTCAAGGTGTCAGACAAAACCAGTATTTCACATCTGACTGACTGAAAAGGGATAACTTATTCTGAATTCTTGGGAAAGGAAACATGACTCAGAATAGAGAGCAGCAAAATATTGTCAATAAACCCACAAGTGGAGATTTGTCATGCAAACACTGTACTTCAACCTCATCCGATCTTAATTTCTTACTCATTATTGAATAAAAAAGAGCTAGATTTAAGCCACAAGCCTGCTAGGCACTGATTTGGATGTGGAATGTCAAACAGCAGGAAGTGATGGGAAGATATACCCCTGCGGGATCATGAGTGCTCCATTTCTTAAATGAATCAGAGAAAATTAAATTTCATCACTGAAATTTAACATTACTACCTGCCCTTTATAAGTTAAATCAATAGTGAGACATGTCTGGAATATGAAAAGTAAGATGTCACCACTTTAATTAAATGGGATCTTCTATAAGGTGTGAAAGCTGTCTAAACTAAACTGGAATAAATCCTGGACTGATTTGCCACAGAGTAAAAACCTTCAAGTTACACAACCTATTTTCATGTTCTCTCAAAATGACAATTTGCAGATAAGTCCCTTAACTAGACATGGAAAGATGTGAGAGACTTGGTTCCCTGTGCTTTATGCTAACTCCAAAGAAGCAAATTTATTCATGTCAGTAAAGGGCCCAGACTTCCTTGTGCTGATTTTGACAAACTCTGGCTAAAACATTCCTTTGTCAAGTAGTCTTGTTAGTTCTGTTATTACTGATAATTGCTGGTGCTGTGTTCATCCCTAGAGGTGTCTGTCACTGACCACAGGCCCCAGTTCTATGTTAAATATTTAACAGAAAAAAAGGTGCCCTGAAAACCTCTCACAGAAAACGGTACTAAGTTAAAGAGATCTAAACAAAAGACAAATGTTAAGATCAAAATGCAGTTTGTTCTAGAAACGTAGATACAGGTCAGATCAGGGAGATGTTCATTTAATACAGCCCTAGAGGAAGACAGAGGGCCTGCTACAGCTGTTAATCACTGGTCTAAAATTAATCTTAAAGTATACTGGCTTAGAAATTCTGGCCATAAAACGTCTTACAGGGATATTGTAAGGTGTGATTTTCTCTTGATTTCTGCTATCCTTAGGCCTCACTTTGGAGGGCTAGAGCACACACAGGGAAATCTAAAACTAAAAAATTTCGTATTGCACTGCTAACTGGGGTGCTCTTTACCATGAAAATAAAAAAGCATACTGTCAGTGGTCATGGAAAAGTAGATCACTGAGGTAGGAATGAGGTTACCAGAGTGGCGGCAGCAGGTGGCAGGAGGGATGAAGGAGACAATGCATAGGAAGGAGAAGACCTGGCAGTAACACCAATGCCATGGTTCTTTTGGGTACTGGTGGGAGTTTCTGCTGCAGAGACAGAAGCCTGGCTGGTTTTGTTTTATCATAGTCTCTTCATCCGATTCTTTTTAATTACTTATTCCCAAAAAATCTCATGTTAAACTAGAACCACTAGTTTTATGCAATATTTCTGACAAGTAGACCACCACAAATCTACCATTAACCTAAAAATCTGAACAGAGAGATTAGATAGAAAGACTGTCTGAAATAGGATGTAAATTCAATTTTTAATAGAATACAATAACTAAATGAATAGGACAGTTATTCTGAGCTTTTGGAAAAAATGAGGAGAACATTGCATATAAAAATGTTCTTGCATTTTATATAGTTTTATAGATCATATATTATACAGACATGTATATTATAAATGTTTATATACAAGTTATTGTAAATTATTTTAATGTATTAAAGTGCCCCAAATTATTTCTATGGATTTAAGGAATGTTCTTAATACCCTGACCATCAATATCCAATGATGTCCAAACTGTATCATTCCTCTCAGTGTTAAGAGAAAATTTTCTTCTTTGGCCCAAAGACCGAACACATAAATGATATACACCAAATGGGTATGTTAAAATCTACCAGAAAAACAGGGAACATTTAAGGTTAAAAATACAACTCAATATTTTCTTACTTGACTTCATATCTATTCTTATATTTGTACATTCTTAAAATCAGTAAATGCCATCTTTTTCTTTGGTTTTTAACTCTAGCTTTCATTGCATAAACATTCTGCCATGAGTTGTATTTGTTCAATCTCTTTAGTTGTTTGCTTTCTCAGCTCAATCCTCTTTCTCCAGTCTTTCAAAATACAGTGCTTAGTCCTGATTTTTAAGTGATGAAAAATGATTATTTTGTATTTGTATGAAGGTGCTCTATCACAAGAAATGGAAAATAAAAAGCATAGTGAGAGACTGATGCATTTGAAATGACAGTTATCAAAAATTACCTGTATTCTAGAAAATGAATGTTGCAATTTCCAGGTTAATGCATGATGTTTACAAAATACTTTACTTTTTCATATGCCTAATTATATTCATCCTTTTACAAAGAAATAGGGAAAATGAATGTGATGAAAACTACCATGTTTGCAGCTCCATGTTTCAGGCATCATTATGAAATCAAAGCAAAAGCAGTTTTTGAGTAAGCAAATCATAAATGCAAATTCAGTCTTAAACCAGAAAATGATCTTGACATATTTAGATGCCTCTTGTAGACTATCATGTTGTCTGTTGCTGATGCAGGGCTTCTCTCATCAGAAAAGGGTTCTGTCTCTGGTATAAGCCTCAGCCAGTAAATGTTTCTAAGCATTAGCATTGTTCTGAAAGAATATGAAGAATGTTCCATTTCACCAGAATGTTAAAAAGCTTTCAAATAGAACAGAATGCGATCACCCAAATAAAAACCAGGTCACAGCACTAGAACTGCTGTCCTGACCCATACAAAAGCAGCAGTTGTTATTTTTTTTAAATGATCACTGATATTAAAGATGTGACACAGTGACTCAATAGATATCTACGCTGTGCAGGAGGGACCTAAACAGGAGCATCAAAAGTAATTTTTCGGGAGAAAATTAAAAATATTAATTAAGGCTTGCAGTTGATTTATATATATTTATCACTCTGAGGCCTTGTACAATAGAGAATGAAAGAATTATGAGGACAAGGAGCAAGTAATCAAAATGTAATTTAGCTTTTCATAACAAAAGGGAAATGAAACAAAAGAAGCAGACTAAGTTTTTCCTTGCTATTCTCTCAGTCTAGTGATGGCTCAGTGTAGACCATGGTCTGAGTTTTGAACTTACAATATTCTGTAGCCATTGTGAAGTGACAATAGTTTTTTCTTAGACTGACCATGTCATTTTAAAAAGATAAGGAATTAATCTCACTAGAAACTCCACTTTCTTATCAAAGATTGTCATCTCAAAGTTAATCTGAACAAAATCACCCAAACGGAGGCTGTAGCTGCCGTTTGATTTTAAGTGTTCCATAGTGTAAAGCCTTTGTTGCAGCTCACCCATTAGAAGAGGTGGTAAAACAGCCTGCTGGTTATGGAAACATAACTCATAGACAAGTGATGATGTGGCAGGGGTCAGAATACATGTTGAAAAAATAGATGTACTGGAATGGAAATTATTCTTCCTCCTTTTTGAATTATTGTATGAGTGGATTATTCTAATCCTAAAAATTCTGATATGTTTTATTCATCAGAAGAAAAAAGAAATGGGGAAAAAAAAAAGCCCTGGTAGCACATCTGAAATCTTTTAATAGAACGTTTTGACTGTTGAGAGTGTAGACTGAGATCCAGGAAACTCCTGCTCAAATTACAGAATCAGGAATATTCAATAAGAAACATCTATTTGTTCAAGTAATAAGTAGAAATGTACTCTCTGTCTGTCCTGAACAAAATGGTAAACTTTCTAAATGTCTTTGATCTCTTCATGTTAAAAGACCCATCACAAATCTTGTACAGTTTCAGTTTACCTGGGCAGGAATAAATATTTGATGAAAAAACTGGAAGATGCTTTGATTGACCAAAGTCAAACCCAAGGCTATCCAAAACAAAACAAAACAAAACAAAACAAAAAAACAAAACAAAACAGTGACTGGCATTTTCCTCATGGGATATACTGCCCTGGGAGCAAAGAAAGCCAACATCACCTTGGGCTGTATGAGAGTGCAACCAGTGGGTGCAGGAAATCACCCTTCCACTTGTCCTGATGGGATACATCTGGATTGCTGTGCCCACTTCTGGCCTCCCCAGTACAAGTAAGACATGGGTGTGCTGGAATGAGACTCATGGAGGCCATCAATGATCAAGGGGCCAGAGCACTGAACTTACAAGAAGAGACTGAGCAAGTCATGATTGTTCAGCCTGTAAAGGGGAAACCAAAGGGGAAATCTTACTGCTGTCTACAATTACTTGATTGGAGGATATCAAGAAGATAGTTAGACTCTTCTTGGAGGTTCACAGCAATAAAAAGAGAAGATCTAGACACAAGTTAGAACCTGGAAAATTCCAGTTAAACTTTTTAGTTTTTAAATGCCAGAATATTTTCTCTGAGAGGCAGAGAGGAGTGTGTTCTCCTTCCTTGGAGATATTCAAAACTTAGCTGGACAACTTGAGTGCCTTGGATTAGGCAACCTCCTAAATTATTCTGTGATCCTGTTGCTCTGTAACTGCCTGAGCAGGGAACCTACAAGAGGATGGCTATAAGATACACTTGAGTGGAAAAAAATTAAAGCTTGTTTTTATTGAAAGGGGTTATATTGTGTGAGTATATAGAGTATATTTATTTTAATATAATTATTTATGCCACATATACAGCTATGTAATCTAGGATAAGTAGAATGCAATATTCTATAAATGCAATTGCCACAGTACCACTCTGATGGAGAATTTGTTACTCTTCATTATGTAAGACTTGTCTAATGCCATCACACTTCTGTTACTTCAGCTGATGTGTTTTGTGCCAAGTCCACAGCAAAGGCAACAACATCCAAATTATTAGATAGGGGGAAATGTATCAGGCTGTTGTGAAAAGTTGATCAGCTGATCAGCCAAGATACACCTAACCTGAAGGGCCCAGAATAATCCTCCAGGCTTTTCGTGCACTCTAAATACACCCTGAGGTCATGTCAGGATAAGACTGCCTGTGTACCATGACTCACCTGTACCCTTCTTGCTGGAAGAGACAGCAACGTGAACAGAGAGGGAGCCACAGCAGGACTCAGAAACCAGGACTAGCAAACGTTCCATGGCACATTTTGATGCAGTGCAGGGAACTAAAGTCATGCCTAGGCTTCCTGGTGATTTTGGGATTTAAGGAAACTGTGAAAAGTTGTAAAATAACCCCAGAAACTTTATTTCACTTCAAAGTTTTATCAGGGTGCTTATGTTAGGTTTAATAACGGGGCAATGTTCTGATGTAGAAATACGTTCCTGATATTTTCACATTAGTATGTGCTGATTCAGCCTCGTTATTTGTCATTCTGTATGTCCTGAATTAGTCTAGTGCCTCCTTCACTGGCATTCTCACCTGGGCATCTCTCCAAACTGCGGCACAGCATTTATGTACATTTGTACATTTGTAAAGATCCTAATTTTTTGGTTGCTTTTGTGTCTTTGAAACTAGTCAGTGGCTACAGGAGTTTTTGACTGCTCCTTTGATTCTGTCATTCATGAAAAAGTGAGAAATACTGAGTGCTTCTTTAAATTCAAAAAATATCTCCAGGTAAAAAATTGAATTAGAAATAAATTTTCATTAATACGTCATATACAGGTTTCTAGAAAAAAGCAGCATTCTATTTTCTGTCAAGAAATATTATACAAGGGTAAAGGTATATCTAATAGAAGACTCAAAATGTCAAAGGGAAGGGAATCCATCAATGCAAACCTGAAAGATCCTGTTCCTTCTGATATTGGAATGGATGTTGCTCAGTTAAATTCCCCTGGCTGTGTCTGGCTATTTGGGTGAACCCAAAAGCTCTGGTCACACCATCTATTGTCCAGAATCTGGGAGCCATCTCCTTTTTCTGGGAGAATGAGGCCTACTGATAATGTTAATGGAGCTGGTTTTCCTGCCTTTCTGAATAAGAAAAAGATGATGAGCTTTTGACATGGACTGGCAAGAAAGTTCACATCTCTTTCCTTTTCCAGGATGAGAAAGTTCTGGGAAAGAAACAAATTAAAATTCTGTAATTAAGGGAAGAATTGAGCCACCAAATTAATTAATAAAATTGTGATTGATGGACCTGGGAGTTTACAGAATTATTTATGACTATGAATTATCCAGGGTGTTTTTCCACCTTAGTGTTCTGTTACTGTTTTTCTTTTTAAAAGTCACACTGAAAATTCTAAGAGATCCACTAAAAAGGTATCTTAATTATTAGATTGAAATATTTGATCAAGAAATAAATGTTTGGGCAAAGAACTGAATATTATCACTAAATAATACTTTTTCATAAATAGGTTCTCAGGTTTTTAATGATTACTGCCTTTTAAATTTGATCTTTATAAGTTGCTCCCAAAATAAGAAATATTATATTAATCTTTTCCTTTTTAATGCTAATATTAGTGGCTTTTTGTGGCTTAAGAGGCTGTTTAGTTCTCCTTTCCCTTCTTCTGCCAAGGGAAATAGTTGGAATTTTTTTCCTCTTTTGCTTCTTCTTTCTGCAGATGACCTGGTTTTGCTGTTGCACACTGCTCAGTCAAGTTCTGCATTAGAGAACTGAACTTTTCTTGCTTTCAAAAGCACATGACAGAAGCCACTGAGAAAAAACTCTTTTTTTCACAGACTGAGACACCACATATAAAAGGTTGGTAGACTTATTACAGAACTGGATGTGTTTTCTCCTTTATAAAATCTTAAGTTATTTGTAAGGACTTTATTGCTGACAGTGAAGGAAAAATAAGGGCAGTATTAAGTTTTATGCAAACTGCTTCACTTCAGTTGCGTCCATGAGACAGCTTAGTTCCAAGAACTACTGTCTGTGCCTTAGTTCCCAAGTAGCCAAGAGGACCTCTTCTTGCTAGAGGTTTGGTCAAAATACACTCTAAAGTAATGTGCCAAATTCTTCAATTTTCCAAAACATGTAATATCGGCTAATGCACATCATCTTTCAAAATTCCTCACTTACATATACATCTTGTGCACAGTTAGACTTTCCAAAGCCTAGAGATTAAATGTTTTTGCAGTCTGCTATTGCCTTTATTTTGCTAGCCTTGAAAAGTAACCTGGTTAGAGCTGTAGGCAAAAGTCATAAAACAAACAAATTAAATTTACTCACAGTAGAGGAAGTGGAAGTCATCAGCTCAACAAATGTTAGCTATAGCTAGTTTTGCAGTCTGTCCACATGTGTGTAGTTATGAGAGTATGTAGGTGTTTTACATATTAATAAGATAAAATGAGCCTGTCAAATTTTCCATGTTGGAATCTGAGGAAGGTAGATTGGGAGTCATTATTTTTTTTTCTATTTGTGTATCTGACCAAATTAAGGATCTCCTGCTTTCAGCATCTTTTCCGTGAGTCTCAGGTGACTCTTATCCTCTCATCTGATAAGTGTCATGACCTGGTTGTAGGTCTGTAATTTCATGGGTTCAAATGTTAAAGAAACTGCTGTGTAGCAAAGCAAATACATCTGTTCTTGCCCACATCTCTCATTTGTTATAGAAGTAAGATTCAAGTATGCAAAAGACACATTCTTTACAATATGGCTTTGCTTTGGTGTTTATTTTTCTTTCTATTTATTTATATTAGTTATTTAAGGTTGATATTATGCTTTTATTTTCTTTATTTTTAATTATATCATTAGTCTTTACATATTGTACAGGGTGCTGTGAGCAGCTATACAGCCATCCATCAGATCTAAGGACAGGATGCTCAGCTTACTTGTTATTTATGGACATGAGCAGAGGTGTAACACCAGGCAAACAAAATTCTCTGCCTCTGGGAGCAGCCTGGTTCTTCAGGAACACCACCAGTTCCATCATCATGAAGTCCAAGATCATAAGCCCTCCCAGGACTTGCCTGGTCCCACACAGGAATTACATATCGTTTTGGCAATTGAGAAGAAAAGGTGGGAGACTAACAGAGCCAAGGGAGTAGGTCTTAGGGTTTCAGGACACTTTGATAGCTGTCTTTCCTGGGTGTCAGGAGCATTAACTGGAAAAGATTTGCCCTGTCTGCTTCTATGTTTTAATTTTTCAGATCACTGCCAGACCATGTGTGAGTCCATAAATTAGTACTACACTCTAAAAAAGCAGGCTTCATCTAGTGTTCTTCAGGGTAAACAACACATAAACGTTGAAGTAAAGTCCTGGTGTACTCAACAGAACCTAATCATACAGCAAACTAACCTTGGCCATATCGTCAGCCATCTGTCTTGTCTTCAGTATTATTGGCATGAGTTGGATAGGTAGTGCTATTTTTATTACACCTGCACAAGCTGTAGTGATACCTCCATAAGCTTATACACAATATGGACACACACACAAAATATGGATGGTGTCCTTGTTCATTTTCACCAAGTAGAAGAATGATATGTCCTTGTCTTATTCACATGTGAGGAAAAATAAATGTTCAGGTACCTTTATGTTTGTGATTTAGAGCACTTGGCAGGCTATATTTTGTGATTTTGGAGGCTGGACTTTGCTGGGGAACCCTCATTCACTGAAATATGTGAGGTACTTCTTAGGTCAGATGATAGTGTGTTTGTTCAGCTGCTGTTTTCAGTGTTTCTTGATGACAACTTTGTCTTCCAAGGCCTTTGGATCTGATAACAATAACTGAGAGATTGAATAAGACAGGCAGAGAGGAAATAAAGTTATAAATATTTGCAAGGTACATATTTGCAAGTAAAAGCAATGCTGGCCGCTTTGGAAGTGGGGTAGGCAATATGCATACAATGAAACATTCTGCTTTCTTAATGGAGCATTGCAGAGATAGAAATCAAATCATCCGTCCCCACTTTCCTGTTTTTGTACCAGTCAGTCCAGGTCACTTAGATTTGCACTCCATTCTGAGATGCAGAATGACACAAAGCACGCTGACTGCTGTGAACCAGGTCACGCCTTCATCTCTGAGTCTGCCAAAACATCAGTATCATCACTGGAAAATGTTAAAACGTGACTGGATTTTGTAGAAAGGAAAATAGGGACTGGAGAGTTTTTGGCATTAATGTTGGCACTTGCCAAAGATAGAAAACTCCTGCTACAAGAAAGTTTGCTGTGGTTACTCTAATTCTTTCATTTTTTCTACCTTCTTCTGAGTGGATGAAATTCTTTTTCCCTTTTCTTCTCTGTCTTTTAGCTGATCTTCTGGGTGGTGCTTTTTCCACCCAGACAGGCAGCCCTTTGCATCAGCATTCAGCAGCTATCCCTGACTGCTTTAACTTCAGTGGAATTTTTCAGGCACTAATAGTGATTTGCAAAACCTCAGGTATTCTGAGCAGGAAATGATAAGGAAAGTATGTGAGAAGAGTGAGTGAGAAAATGGATCATAAATCTCACTGGGCTCTGGATTCTCTTAATGACTGAGAATATTCTTTTTCTCTTCTTTTTACAACAGAGAAATGAAAGATAAATAGTCGGCAACAAAGTAAAAACTGCAAATCTTATGTTATGTGATCTTGGTAAGTATGCTGCTTTCTAACTCTCCTGTATAACTTCTTCTTTTTAGGTCAGCCCTTGGCAAACACCCTTTTGGGGCTGTGTCTGCACATAAACATGAGAATTATACACACAGCTCACACTTTGCTGTTTTCTCCATTTCACAACAGCAACCACATATTATGCCAACCAGTGCTGTAACATAAGCTGATGGTGATAGCATGGATGTCACTTGCAAACACAGAATCATAGAACAGTTTGGGTTGAAGGAACATAAATGTCATCTAGCCCAAACCCCCATGCTCTGAGCAGGGAAATCTTCAGCTAGATCAGATTGCTCAGAGTCTCATCTAACCCAGCCTCTAATATTTCCAGGGATAGGGGCTTCTACCACCTCTCTGGGGAACCTCTTCCAGTGTTTTACTACCCTCACTGCAAAAAAAAAATTCTTTATAAAGTCTGAACACATGTATTATTTTATCAGTAATATTAAAAGAAGTGCTACAGAAAAGACATCCCTTCTGCTGGCTGCTGAGATGAATGGGACTGTCTTGTACACACACACAGAAGCCATGGGATCTAAGCATGGCCAGGCTCCTGGCACCTGCCAGCAATGGAAGAAAAGCTGACAACAGTCACCACATACATAGCACCAAAAAAAAAAAAAGAGGAAAGTTTGTACAGAAACAAATGTTACTCCAAGAAGTCTCTTCCTGCTTTTTGACATCTTCCTTGCCTACAGATCAGTAGTAACCAGCGTCTTGCAATGCATTAAATACAAACCCACACTGTCCCCATGAACAGTAGCAATTTGTTATCTGCTGAGAAGCCTGAGTGTAAGTTTTGGTTCCTGTTGTTGCTGTGCTGTTCCACTTGGTAAAAGAGTGAGGTAAAGCACTGGCCAAGCTGGCTTTGTTTCTTTTGTGGGCTTATTTCCACACTAACAACATTAGTAATGTCAACAGGGCTTTAAGAACAGTGTTTGCTAACTTGTTCTGGCTCTGTAACAGCAGGTTATAAATACTGTAGCAATTTCATAAGCTTGTATTTCCTCATTTAGCAACAGAGTGGATGTAGTGCTAACATTTTAACAACAACAGAGACACTCCTCACTAAACTGTAGCAGTCTTGAAGAAAACTTGGTTAACTGTCAAAACTGGGTTGAGATTCTGTTTGAATCTTTGAATCTTTGACTATCATATATTGATATTTTTGTGACCCAGATGTAGTTGTGTCAACTCTGCTTGCTCATTACAGATCAAAGAGGACTGCTGGTAGGGGAAATACATATTTTGCAATTGCAAGAGTTTGTGGTAAAAAGTATCATGTGGTAAAAAATAGGATTTTTGGTAAAAAGTATCTTGAACTGCAAGATAGCATTAATATTTCAGTATCTGTGAAAAGTGACAAGATATAGTCTACTTAGGCCTCTAATGATAGTTTTCTTCTTTATGTTTTCATAGAACAATAGCATCTACACACCTACTTTCATTACCTTAACCCTGACTGTTTATTACACATATAGTAAGAATGTAGTAAAAAAGTCTTCAGCCAGCAAGGTAGGGAAACATTCTGTAAATTTAAGCAGAGAAAGCAACACTGAAATTGATTATCTTTTTTTTTTTTTTTTTTTTTTTTAATTTATCAAACTAAAAGAGGGTCCTAGGAAGAATTAATAATACACTGATATTTTATTGTTGCTGCTTTAAAGTTTTGAGTGTTCTACATCTACACAGTCATTTTATGTGCTTTGCCATAAAGCAGTTGCATATCTGTGTCACGAAACATATCACTTGTCCTGACCAGTTTTGTGAACGAACAGCATGAATTACGCCTAAGGACAAAAAACTTGCATAAAACAAAGAGGATCTTAAAGATAGTTGGTTAAATTCAGGGTGTCCAAAAAACTGTCACTTCCTTTTCCTTATTCTTTCTGATCCATATCCTAGAGATTTGGTATGATTTATAAGTAGGGGAAAAGGAAAAAAGAGAAAAGAAAAAAAAAGAGAGAGAAGAACATTTCTTTAATTTTTTGGGGAAAGCACATAGTTGTTTTAAAATAGTTTGTTGTTTAACAAGGCTTTTTAAACTGGATAACCAGGCTACTTGAACTGGACATTTTGAGGTACAACTTGATTAACAGAGTCTGCAGGAGATTTTAGTTAAACACATATGTGTATTTGTAGAAGCAGAAATATGATGAATATGTGGAAAGTAATCACGGAATCATAGATTTAGGTTAAATAAGCTCTCCAAGATCATCAAGTCCTATCACCACTTTGTCAACTGGGCCACAGCACTATGGGCCACATCCAGTTGTTTCTTGAACCAGGGATAGTGACTCCACCACCTTCATGGACAGCCCATTCCAATACCTGACGCACTTTTCTGTGAAGAAATTCTTCCTGATGTCCAACCTGAACCTCTGCTGGCACAGCTTGAGGCCGTTTCCTCTTGTTCTGTCACTGATTGCCTGGTAGAAGCTGATCCCTGCCTGGCTACATCCTCCTTTCAGGCAGTTGTAAAGAGTGATAAGGTGTCCCCTGAGCCTCCTTTTCTTCAGGCAATAATGCAGGCATTAATCTGTAAAATAATTTGATGCATTCAGTTTGGTTTGTTCACCTAACAAAACTATAGAAATTCTAACAAATCTTTCAAAAAGGTAAATTTCTGACTTCTTGAAGCGAGTCCAGTTTGCATTCATGGTTTAGCCTTGGGTTTAAACATGCTTGCTCTGTGTCTTGTCAGATCTCTCCAAATCCAGCTACATTTCTAACATCTTTACATCCTCCCTATGAACTTCCCACTTGTGTACTTGGTGGATACTCCTCCTTTTTTTCCAGGTCACTTCTCAAAACTACCTTTTTCCATGATGACTTTTCCCAAACCAAGTAACCTTAAATATACTTGAAAGAAACTACATTAATTGTTTGAATGCCATGCCTTTGATCTGTGGACCTTGTGCCTGAGTAGTCCTCTGGGAGCTTAAACACACTAACTCATTGACACCATTCAGTAAATAGCCCAGATGGAAAGCTTCCAAATATACTCAGTGAAATATCAGCCTTGAATTGCAATCAATTTGGTTTTGGTCAGGAAAAAATAGGCCACATATTAGTAATTTTCTGATGTCAGATGATATTATTTTACTCCATTCACTCAGTGTCATACTTCAACTGAGGCCTTGTCTTTATTTAAGCGTATATGCAAAGCACTGTATATTGTGTGCTTATGAAAGGATTACGATAGGATATTCTTACTATGCAAAGGAACCTTTTAGTTTTAGGTTGAATTCTGATTAGAAAAAATATTTACGTAACTTTTGAAGTTACTCCAACTCATTTGTTGCATAAAAGCTATGTTGAGAGTGTGTAAACAACACCTAAAACAGAGTACAAAGCAATTTTTCTTTGTTTTCATGTTTATACGAGTACATGTAAAATCACCCACCGATTTCAGGCAGACATTTTTGTTATTAACTTGTTTTTTATAAACAGAACTAATTATAGTGATAAGATTACAGGGCTTTTTCACTCATGAAAATGAATAAATAATCTTCATAAAGCATGATTCAAATGTAAATTTCCTAATACTGTGTAATCTGCTGGCACACTATCTTGTACTACAGAATCCTGATTGTCTAACCTTGATTTAATTGTGCTCTGTACATAAGCAGTGACCTCACTTGGATTGTGAATTGCTGAATCAATGGAGCAAAACGTACCCTGTTTGACCTTGCCATTAATGACAAAGCCTTAAAGAGTGCCATATTTTATCCCTTTACATAATCTGTATATTTTTTTGAGATTATTACTCAGTTTTCATTTTTGAAAAATAATTTTTAAAAAAGGTAAGTGATGTTCTAGGCCCTGACGTCTCCCTTCCCTTTAACTCAACAGGTTAAAGTGCCTGAAAAAATTCAATTTTATTAATTAAACTCTAGGTTTTATAGTATTATCAAATATTTGTTGAAGTTTTGATTGCAAAACTGCATATAATAGGATCTGTATTAAAACCAGAAGATAATAGCCTTGTAATACATGTGAAATTGTAGTTAAAATGTTTAGATTGTTCAGCAGTTTTACTGGAATGGGATTATAGAGACATATAATGTGACGATGAAAGCCAGCCATCTGACAATGAGACATCTGGGGAATATTGCTGCTGCTGTGTTTGTCCCTTTAGAAATGACATTATACTTACATGTATAATATATCTTACTCACACATAGAATGCCACTTGGCCTTCATCTCTGGTTTTCCTGTGACATACCCTGGGGTCTAAGACATGATTTTTATTTTTGAGATCCAGCCCCAGACACAGCATGGGAATTATGTTATTGTTACCTACCTGCTCCTAATACCCTTCCTGCATCAAGCTGTGATATATGTTACTTAATTTACCAGAGTCACATGCAGATCTGAAAGTTATAAAACAGTGTTATTGGCTTACATTTATTGGATTACTTGTGTTTGTTATTTTGGTGTTGGATGACCCATAGATTTGGGAACTGTGAGGATAAACAGGTTGATGTGACAGTGACACAGCTGGTAGGAAGACACACTGTTTAAGCACACCACCTCCTATGAAATATGCTGTTGATCAAAATGAATTCCTCTCCTGAGTGTGAGTGAAGATGATTTTCTTTGATGATACAAAGAGCATGAAGCTGTATTTTTTTGGCATTTCCATTTTGCAGGCAGGCAAGGTCAGTGTCAAGCGACCCCCAAATGGATACCCAACCAAGCACCTTCAGAGACCTTCTCCGATTCTTATCCTGAAGAAGCCTGGATTTGGAGGCTTTCAGTCACTGAGGGAATTCAAAGAATATCTCTCCTTCCTTTTGCAACAGTAGTCTATAGGCAGGGACTTCCACAGATATCCTGAAGAGCACAAGTCTCAGCTTTGGTCATCCCATGGACTTCCTGCATGTTACGAAGTGAACACAATATTCCAGTACTATTCTCCCAAGTCCAGCCACAATGACTTCTCCTATTCTTTGCTTCCTTGTCCCGTCGTTGTTTCTAGCGCTGTTCCACCCTACTGATATTACCAGCTGAGGTAGTCATGTTAAAATATTTGAACCAAAAAGAGTAGTGAAATATCTGATTATTTTTCAGGATTTTTAGCCAGAGTTAGATGCCATGTTCTTTTATCATGGTCCCCTTGCAGGACTTGGATGGCACTGTGGCAAGACAGAATAACATTTTTGTGCCGCAACAAGAGAATGCATAGTTCTGATCAAATTAAAACCTATCTACCGGAGAGTGTACTCCTGAGAGGCAAGTAACAAGAAAGGTTTTCTTTGCCCTTATTATTTCAGAATATTAACTGTTGCAAAGGGTTCTTTATAAGCATAATACACCCAGCCCATCTATATTCCATCTTACCACTTTAGAAGAGTGGAAATGAGTAGAATTTTTCTCCGGGAGTTATGAAGAACGGTTCTATTTTGAGCATTTTTACTGCCTTGTGGAGGTCATGCTGGCATTTCTGAGAGCTACTTCAGACTTTGCAAAATTTTTTCATTATGTTGTTTTCTGCTGGGGACTATAATTCTTTAATCTAAAACCAGGCTGACATTGGGAAAACCATGAGCACAAAACTCGTATTCCTAGAGTAGCTCTCCAATCTGCACAGTGCTCCACTGTTATCAGCTGAAACATCATTTATGTGATGTTTACTGCTATTCAGTTCAAATTCTGCAAATGTAGCAGTCTTTACTGTAAGCTTGTGTAATTCTTGTTCTTAGAAGCAACTAATTACATCATGAAACCAGAAGTGATTGATAATGGCTTTTTAAAATTGAGCTGTACCTAGCAACTGGACACTCGTGCCCTGTAGATGGAACATTAAAGTCACTGGAAACGATTTCTTTTGAAACTTCACAAATTACTAAAAGCATCATTAAAGATTTGCAGACAGTCTGGAACCTAGCATTATTTTCTTCAAATAGACCAAGTCATTTTCTCTCACCATCAGCTTTTCTTTTTATCTAAGAGAATCAGCTAAGTTCATCTGTGCTGCCAGATATGTAGAAAGTTAAAGCTTCAGGACTGAACAGGATTGAGCAACACCATGTAGGTTACAACTGCTGGTATGTATTTCACTAGCAGCGAAACACTGCCCAGGAGCAGAGGGACTTTTTCAGGTCATGCAGTGATCACAAGCACTTGATGATCACAAGCTACCAGGTCATAATATTCAGTGTTACATACATCAAATTCCTTCTTTGCTTTAGTCATGCTTGTGTTAAAAACTTTTCCGACATCCCACTAGCAGAAGAAAATAACAAGTGAATCTCTTCCCCTTTTAACCACACTCATAGTTTAATGGGCATCCATCAAACACCTCTGTTCCCGAGCCACGTTTTTTTCAATTTTAGTAATTTCATTAATGGAGCTGTAGGATCACTTCATGAAAACAGCTGTGGTAATGGTTAATGTCGTATTTTCTATGCTGCTAATTTTTTCACTTGTTAGCCTGATAAAAACTTTGAATCCTAAACTCCTGTGTTCCAGTTTCCTTTTTGCTTCTTACCAGCTCCTAACATTTTTGCTGTTTATACATTCTGTTGTATTCTGTTTATAAAAGTAAAGCAAACAGTAGACATTATATATGCTTTGATTTTTTAATCATGAATTAAACATGGAATAAACAAGAGATCAAAATAAAAACAAACAATAAAACTCAGAATCTAAAAATTCTCATATGCTTATCTCCATTCCAAAATATCCATCCATTCCTGTCTAATTTTCCTATGAGCCTCAGAAGATACAAGGAGCCATAGATACTAAGAAGAAGAACAAGTTCAGAAGTTGTCAAACTCAAGAGAATATCAACTCTATAATTATTGCCATGGCACTCTTCATTTCCAAAACTGCCATTTGGCTAAATCAGTATAATGAGAAAGAGGAGGATCCATTCTGAGAGGTTTTCTGACCCAAACACTGTCTTTACATTGAGAAATGTAATTTCAGTGTCAATAGACAGGCTCTTGCTTTTGTGAAGTAGGAATCAGCATGAAGAGTCATCAAAAGAGAGTGCTTAAAACTTGAATGTATCAGAGGGAAATACATATTTTTTACTTGCCCTTTAATATTTCAGAATTTAAACTAAGTTCTTGAATAGAAGACTAGCCAACAGCTGATGAGTCTGGATTCGAGCTGGGATAATTTCCTATGACGTTTGCAGAAGCCACATTCCAGTTGTGCGTTAGATGTACAACTTTGCATTGACTAAACTCTAGCCTGCTCTGCAGATGCTAATAAAGAGCTTGGAAAACATTGGATAATTCAGCATCGATTTCCACAGGCTCATTTATGCCTCAGATTCACTGGCTGGAGCTGGGTTTAATATGTGATTCTAGAAGTCACATCCTGGCCCTGGGCTGTCCTTTGACATTTTTACTGTAACAGAGCTCTTACAGCACTGTATTACTGAAAATGTCCTTGATCTCTGGGATTTACAGCACACTGAAGTGTGCTTTTTAATTTCATTTGATTACTCTTTTTAGATAATCTCTATCCTCCCTTCCTTTTCTTTGAAATGAGAATTTAGTGTGATAATATAACTAGTACATCTGTGAACTCTGTATTACAGGAAAAGGTAGGTGTTGACAAGAGTCCACATCTGAGTCAGAAAGGAAATGATGTAGCAAAGAAAACCAATAGCACAGAGTTATGCATTTTTGCTTTTTGTTTGTGCATCTTCCAAAAAAATCCCCTTAGTCCTGTCACACAAAACTTGCTCCCATGGCTTTAAGGAGGCAGTGAGTATTTCACTGATGAACCACTGTGCTTTTCAGTGACGACAATATTATGGACCCATAATATTGTTGATGATGATAGATCATGATTAACAGTGATAGTAAGATTACTACTAACAATTATGTACAGAATTTACCCTATGAAACCATGAAATGACACAGGCCTAAAGATGAGATTTTTGTTATTTATGCCAGAACTTAGAGGGATTTTCCATTGTCTGACCACCAAACAGTGTGGTTTCTGGTCCTGAAGAAGAATTTCATGTCCAGGAGAAAACTAACTCTGTGTTCAGTGTCAGAAGAAGAGAGAGGCTCCTGGGAGTGCCTATTCAAGGTGTCCACTGCAGCTGACTTTGCTGGATGTAACTCTACCTGACACAAAATTTTGGCCACTTCTTCATATTAGAATAAACCAACAAACCAAGCATTTGAAAGCATGTGAAAAAAAGAGGCACTCAGGACAGAATACACAAGACTAAATAGGCAGAAGAAAAATAAAGATTGAGTGACATTACGGTTTTTTTATGTCTGTTTTCAATTTATTTTTTTCTTTTTCATAAGTATGTGTTTTTCCTAAACATAAAAATTTTATCACAAAACAGTTGTGCTCTGTTAATTTAATCTTCTTGCCATGGTGATTGTGAAAGAACCATTTTGTCCAAAAGAGCATCTACTCAAATTAATAATTATTGGGCAGAAAGAATTAGTATCAGAGTACTTCCTTCTAAATTAATAATTAAATTAGACTTGATTAAATCATCACCTCATTTTTAGAATTTTAAACGGCCCTTGTCTATTCTGGGTTTGTATGGTAACCAATAAGGAAAGTCTTATTTTATTTGAGCTATCTAGCCATTACTGTAATAAAATCATAAAATATAGTCAATGTTATTTTGTTTTGACATATTCACACTGCAGTAAGAAAATACTTAATGGTAGAAGGTACTGATACTGTATTACTTGGGGAATGATACATCAGTGTAAACATGTATTCACCTGCCTTGGTAGCAGTCAGAACCAAAGGACATAATACAGTTTGTATTTTACTGCAACATAATCCTGTATTTTAAAAGCAGGATATATTAAAAGGGAATGCAGGAGATTTTATTCAATATACCATCTTGTTCTTTTTACCACTCCATCATCTGTTCACTGATAAGAAAAGTAAATACAAAAGCTGTTCTACACTTGGAGGCTGAGGACTTTCCAACACTGTACAAACTGTCGGTCAGTTTTTCTGTACACAAGCAATTCAACTATAACATGCAGCAAATTTCAAAATCACCCAGGTTTTTCTTTCAACTGCTGGTTCCAGAGCCTAGCAAGGCTGTTTGTCAGTACTGCAGTGTAGTTACAGCTTTGTGCAGCAGGATGATGGTGATCCTTCACTGAATCCTTAATTGGGTAGTCCAGCTATATGGTGTATTGATTGCTGGTTACATGACTTCCAGCATTTTATGTGTGTATTTTAGGCTGCTGAGGTCTTAGCCAAATTAAATTACTTTCTGCCCAGCTGCCCTTATTCTAGTCAGAAGTCTGGGGCTTTGCCATTCTCTCTTTGCAACAAAAACCTATGAACTAGATCTGAATCTCTTCTGAAACATTCAACTGAATAAAATAAAACATCCCAGACATGTTCCAGCAGTCTGCAGTGGCAGCATTTGCTACATCATCTACCGGGAATCATAATCCAAAATTAAACATTTATCTAAAACATATATCAATAGTGCAGCTGATCTTCTAGATATGAAACCCACACACACTACTGATTATTTTTGTTCTGCATGACAGCCTGTAGCAAAACCAATGAGATGGATAAGTGGTTGCTCTTAACCAGTCGCTGACAGGTTTTTTTTCTGTGATTTTTCATTGAAGATCATTTGTGGAGAAAATTGAATATTTTTCTGTGATTTCTTGGTGCAGATGCAAACACAGGGATGGGGTTCTTTGCTTCACGTTACTTCTAGCTAAAAAAGGATCAGTAAATCAGATATAATGAAAAATCTGAATTCTGGATAAAATATATTTTCTTTTTCATTGAAAATTTAAATAATATACACACCTTCTGTTTCAGGTTTACAGGAGATGTTTGATAACTGTGGACAAAAATGGTAGACTGTACGCTTAGTAGAAAAGACAGGATTCGGGCATGGTCTTCTGAAGTCATGGTCTTTCTGAGAATGCCTTCCTTGCTGCATTCCAAAACAGATCTCTGTGCTGTACTGCCTGTTTCCTACCAACCCTAGAACACTGGAGAGGATTTGACTTAAAATATTTTATAGGGAAGTCTGCAATTAAAAACGGAAAGAAAATAGATAGCTCTAATCTTTCCTGGGCTGAGTCAAGGTAAAGGGAAAATTGATTACTTGTATTATTTTGAAATTTGATTATCCTCTATCAATCTATACAAGATTGAAATCTATCTCAAAGACATTTTCATTTCAAAATCCAGTTACTGAGATCCTAAGCCTCTCACCCAAATTTGAATCAGGATTAGAAATTCAAATCAAGGCCTTTTTTTTTACCCTTTTAATTAGTTCAGAGGAATTTAATAACAGATTATCCATATTTTCTACCTGATATGCATCCGGAATTCCTAAATAATGTTACAAAATAACAATATTTTGATGATGATGTTTAAATCTCTTTGTCAGTAATATTCATCTTCCTGAGGCATACTTTGACTAAAAATCCAGCTGACTGCCATCACCAGTTTAATCTTAAAATGCTTGGCTGCGATACCAGACAGCCAATTTTTTGTTCACACAATTACTGTAAGTAAATAATCCAATCTGCAGTGGCAGACATAGACCAAAGGGAAGAAAAATATATGTGTGTCTGTCTGTCTGTTCCAATGTAGAACTGTAGCTTCAGAGACCACAAGTTGTTCAGGCCACCAGTCTTACCATTTCTCTCCTTATCTATTTCCCAGGCATTTAATTGTATTCTGGGTTTAGATCACAAGCACAAGTTCCCTTTTCCTCCCATCTCAGGCCCTTACTCATATTTCAGTATTATCAGGGTCATTCCCTCTTAACAAAATTTTCATCCTTAAAGAGATTTAAAGTATTTTCACTTCTGTTTTGTCATGTGCACCAGGTTTGTGAGATGAGCTCATTTTCCCTCACAGTGAAGATGACTGCAAAGAGGTAAACAATTCTGAAGCCTATTTATTTTTTCTTGTCCATCGGAAGACTCTAAGATTCAGTCAGTATGATTGTTCCTGCCAGATGTCTCTAGAAACTTCAGACCTATAGCCTCTCTTTTCTTTGATTAGATTAGGATGATTCATCACAAGTTTAAAAGCATTTTTTAAGGTAATTTCATAGACCTCATCAGTAGTATGTGCTAAAGACTCTACCAGGCAGAGAATAAAGAAAAATTCTTCTTAAAAGAGCTCAGTGTACAAGTCAGAGTGAAAAATCTCAAAAAAGCCTGGGAACCTCCTCATTTTAATTTCATATATTCACTGTCCAACCACAATGCCTTAGAAACCTGAAGTGAGGCTGGAGTTACCCTGCAAGCATATGTAAAGATAGAGCTAACCTGCTCAAATTTGAATTGCAGGCAGTTTTATCTCTTTTTACAAGGAGAGTAATAAGTACTTTTAGGACACAATACTCCTAAGACTCCTAATAATGAGAGGACTTGTCCTAATCTGAAACAGGACAAACAAACCACCCCCCAAGATGCCAAATTCTCTCCTTTGCGTATGGAGGGAGGCCGAGGGGTTGTTGCTCAGGTGTCACCTTTTCCACTGGTGCCATTTGAAGTTAACTGAGATGAATCCCATCCCAAACTAAAACCTGACCCTTTCACACAAAATGTGGGAGGGGACACAAAGGCATGGAACAGTGAGGTGATTTGCCCAAGTCAGAGCCAAAGCCTGGTGGAAAATCAAGCTTTGCTGACTTTCTGTTTAAACCTCTGGTAATCAGCCTATCTATTTATTTCTCCTTTCTAGAAAGTGCTTTTTAAGATGTAGTTGGTGATGGATAGTGAATAAAACCATTGAAACAGACCATGATCATGATTCATTTCTTATTCTTCATATTGCAAGGATTTTGACCTACAGATCTGCAGATGACCTACAGATCTGCAGATGCACACATTCCTCTTGTTATTTTTCATTTTCACCTTTTCGGCTCGGCCTCTAGAATATATTTTACATGAGTCTGTATAAAGTAGAAACATATATCATCTTAACAGTATTTGCTTATCATTTTCTATGCTACTCCACCTGGATTTTTCCCCTTTGAATAATCTTCTCCTATGTTTGCCTTGGAATAAGCAACTATCCAATATAATCTCAACAATAAAACCCTCCACTTTATGTCTTGCACTACCTCCCAGTGAAGATGTTGCAAATATTAATAATGCCTTTGAGAAGAACCTTTGCATAATTTGTCTTCAGATAATTTGAGACTTTATTTTAAATTGTTTGCCTTCGGATATAAAATTAAGTTTATACACCTGAAGGTTTGAACTAATGATTGTATCCAAGTGCAATTGGATATATTTAGTGCCTTGTACCTGTAAATTTTATGTAACTGAGTGATCTTGTTAACTTGATTTCCCTTACATGTTTATAACCTCAATATTCTTTTAAAAAAATCCTGATTTAATCTGTAGCCATCTCCTAATTCTACATACTAAATAACACTAAGATATTTGTCTTTAGGTGGAATGTTGAAAATGTATAGTAAGGCAGAAGAACAAACCAGAAAAAGCATACTCTATGATTTATTACTTCATAGTTTAAGTGCCACTGAGATTTGAATCAGGTCAGTAGGACAATTTTTGTTGAAAATTATTATTTTTATTGCCATTTATGTTGTTTTAAGTAAGGAACTGTTTTGGAAAAATGCTCTGTAAGGACATTAAATTACTTGTCTTAAACCAACTTTTTTTTTTTTTTTTGCTGGTACAGTATCAGCAATGGCTTTAACAGTAATTTTTGATTTTCATCCTTACCAGATACTGTTAAAAGCTCCTTCTTCTTCTTTTTTTATTGGTATGTCACTACCCAAAGGTAACAAAACACCTTAAGAGTTCATACTCAGTTCTTTGAGAGAGGGAGATCATGTGGCACAATTTGGAGGAACAGTACAATGGCAAGGGAAGAAAGGTAGGAATCATAACATCATAATATTATAGAATTACAGAGCAATTTGGCTTGGGAGCAGCCTTTAAAGGGGAGAAGTCCTTGCCTGGTTTTGCAGATCTCAAAGGTACAAGTCACAGTGCACACTTCTCAGCTGGGACAAAGAGAGATGGCCCAGGCATCAGCAAACAGGCAGTGGAAAATGTTTTCCTTTTTCTGCAGTTCTTTCTCTGCTTGCCCCAGTGAGAGGAACACTGAGGATTGCTCAGACACTTGAACTCATGGTAGGTCAGGAATGGGTTTATGAGAGGTTTTCCCTGTATTCCACTTATTTCTACATGTAGGGGCTGATTGCATGGTGAGATGAGTTTTGTCCTTTACCACTCACCCGAAGAGATGTGACTTCCTCAGGGTGGCAACATGCATTGCCTCTTAGAGATGGAGCTCATAGGAAAGGAAGAAATCTTCTGGGCAGAAGATTCTCACATTAACTTACTGTCACAGGTGTCACCCATAAAGCACCATGGAGGCTGGGAGGAAGCATAATGATGTTGTGGAGCCTTTCATAGGGGAATGAAACAGCTGGCAATGCCCAGTTCCACTGCTTGCCAGCTGCTTGCTTTTACAGGCAGCCTGAGCTGTAATTACATGCAAATACTTACTCATTTTCCAACCCTCTCACCACTTGCTGAAGGATATTAATATAATCCATTTCACTCTTGTCTATGTTAAGAGCGGTCTGTAAATACAAATGGGAAAATTCAATTTTGAAAGGGCAACAGGTTTTTTCACACAACCCATCTTTATAAGATTATTGTTCGTCTCGAGTGGTCAATTTCACACCGCCGTCAGCTTCAGAGCTCACAAACCCGCCAGAGCTATTGAATAATTATCTAAAAATGCACCATCCAGATTTTCTTCTTGTGATCTGACACCTCCACGCAGGCACGATCACTGCAGCTGCCTGATCATCCCCGGCAGCTGGTCCAGGAGGGCTCCTGAGATCGGAGGGGACCCCACTGGCTGTTCTGCTGCGCGGCGACGGTCACACTGACTTCCTCTGGTTGTCATGGTGACACTTGCAACAAAAGTGCCCCCTAACGAGGAATCTGAAACCATTTGCTCTTGAGAAACAAAGTTGTAGTAATCTGCCCTCAAGAAATGGGTCATATTACTGCTGTCATCAAGGAACTGTGACTTTTAGAGACAAAGCTGGCTGCTTTTCTTGGTTAGAAGTTGCATGGTTTTTTTAATAAATTCAAATTCAGGAGTATCTGTGCTCTGCCACAGTCCCTCAGGGATGTCCCTGCTCCAATATGGACAGAAATAGCCACAGTCCCTCAGGAAGGTTCTTGCCTGACATGGATCACCTGTGGCCTCTCTCACAGACCCAGCATGGGTCAATACAGCCAGAGCCCCTTGCCTGCTTGGCCTGTTTTGTTCCCAGAAGTGTGTCTGCAGCCCTTTATGGCTGACCATTTCTTTCAAAGTCAGTGTGAGCTGGGGCACTGTATACATTTCTGATTGGCCAAAGTTCAGGATGTGATGGATTTTGTTTCTGTGGGGTGCAGACCTGGCTAAGCAACTCCTGACTGGCAACCTGGTGGACCTTGGCTTCTCAACGCACATCAGAACTGCCGCTCCTGCCTGCATTTTTTCCCCTTTGCACATTACAAGTGCAAAGCTGTGTGTCCCTCCTCCTCCTAACCCTATCAGTAGGCCTTTGCCTTGACCTTGGCTGAGCTGTCTCCATGTTCCCAGCCATGACAAGCTTCAAGACATTCTCAGGGAAGATTTCTTCTTGTAGTTCAGACCTTGGTCATCCCCTTTGCAATCTCACTTCAGCTGGAGCCCTAGGATTTGTCAGTCTCCTCTGACCCTAACACTCTAGCCCTAAGTGCACAAAACTGCACAAGAAGGTGGGCTGTGAAAAGTCTCCTCCCATGAGAACTAATTAATGAGGGTTGTGGCTGGAGGATTTGTGCTAAGACTCTGCTGTTGTCAAAAATTATGTTTACATACAAGGTTCAGCAGCAGAAGCTTCAAGGGGGCTGAAAAGGAAGGAAGGGTCTACAGCAAGGTCTCAGAAAAGTCTCGCTTGAAACCGCTGTCAAGAGGGCTATGACTAAGGATCAGCAAACTCCAAGACCTAGGGTGATATTTACCATCAGGTTTAGGAGAGAGAACAAGTGTCAGGCTCCAGAGGGAGTGTCAGTGCAAAGGGGATGCTGGTCTGCAAAAAAGGGTGGGCAGTGGAAAAAAAAAGAATTCTCCTTAGAACTTTGTTAAACTAACAAATTCAGGAGGTCTTGCACTAAAGCTCAGCCAATCCCAAGTCTGGTTTAGGGTTACATTTAGGGTTGGAGTTAGGAGAAACCCAAAGCCTAGGGCTCACGTGGAGTGGGCTATGGATGGAGTGGGCCCACAAAGGGCTGCCAGAGTCAAAAAGAAGTCATCCTTTGGAAGTTTGACTGAGGGGCAGTCACTGGCGCATCATAGGTTTATGTTTAGGACTTACGGTTTAGGTTAGGCATGGGATTAAGGTTGAGGTTATGTTTAGTACAGAGACAGAGCCCGTAGCTCCATCTGGTGCAGGGCTGCAGCAGGCTTGCCCGAGAAAGTGGGTGGGCTACAGACAGCCTAAACACCGGTCTCTTGTTCAGCTCTTGAGCACCTTGGGTTAAAGGTGCAGCTCTGGTCTCAACTGTGCACTTCTCCATAACCCATTCTATACTGGTCTTGAAGAAGTTCCCATAAATTATTTATTTTTGGACTCCCTCCCCTGCCTTTGGCAGCCTTACCCCCACTGAAGCCTCAGACTCTGTCTCTCACTAACTGTAACCTTAGCCACAGGTCTCATCCTTGGTTGAGCATAGCCCAAATCTGCTCAGCCATGGCACTGCTTAAGAAAGTTTTGGAGGATGCCTCAATGCTGTGCAGCTGTATTTCCATTTTCTGAAGACTCTGTTCAGGGTATTCATGGTATTTGCATGGTGTATATCTCACCATGGCGAGCCCAAATGAAGTGTGTCTGAATATGTCTGTGACCCCTGCATTCCAGTGGTGTTAAGATGCAATTTTTGGTGAATTTTTGTCTAACACGGTAATAAAACATATAACATTTCCATAGCAGCTGGCAGCTTCACAGAGCCCATAAAGGTAAATCAACTGATATCTCTTGTGGTAATTTTCCTTGATGAGATATATTTGAATGTTTACTCTCACCAGCACTTTCACAACCTGTGCGCTTATTTTGAAGAATGTGAGCATAACTCAGCCATCCCTCTTGTATGCCAATACTCTCTTCAAGGTGCTGCTGCTGCTCTGAGCATTGAATCTGCATGAATCCGTGGTGGCAGACAGAGCAGACGGTGGTTGCATCAGCTGGACCAAGTCTAGGAAGATGAGAAGCAACTGGAAAAGAAGGGAGAAGAATTCTTGGATGAAAGGAACTTGAGAGTTTGCAGGGGAGAGAATCTGTGAGTGTCATGGACTCTGAACTATTTCACTGAGCAGTCACATTATATTCTCATTTCCTCTTACAGAAAGTACCGAGTTCAAATATGATTGTTTTCCATCTAAAATAGGTGTTTCCTGACTAGGAGGTAACATTTTTAATAATTCAGTTACATTTCTTTTTTTCATTTTGATTTGCTCACTTTGAAATTGCTTCAAGTGAGCAGTGAAATATTTCTGTATGTGTGCGTGGTTCAGTAATTTGCTTTGCCTTGAAAACAAATGATCACTTATGAGGCAGTGTGCTGCTGTTCACACGTCTGGGGGTAATGCCTTGCTTCTGCCATGTGTTTCAGAAAAAGTGCCGGTGAAATAGCTTGAAGAAGAACAGTCAATGTGTATACAAGTCTGCTGGGCTTAAAAAGATTATAAGCCAAGACAGGAAAAAGATAGAGAAAACAATGGGGAGGGAGAAAAGCAAAGTGGTAAATTAACTAAAAGAACTGGGTTCATTCTCTGGAAAAAGATGGGGAAAAAAGGGAAGATGGGGAAAGAACAATGTGAAAAGACAGAGGTAGAATACAAAGGAAAGGGATTAGGTAGTAAAGGAGTGGGTAGCAAAGGCAGTAGACAGGTGACAGAATAATCTAACTACACAGGACCAAGTAATGATTAAGAAATAAAAGAGACAGAGATAGGAATGGTGATGACATTGCCAGGAAGAAATTATTTAAGTGGGAAAAAAGATCAGAGAGAGAAGATGGGTTGATTACCATACTACCAAACACAATTTCCCTTGTCTTGGATATTTGCATCATCATCTTTGATATATTTGCATAAGAACTGGTCTTAGTTTAACTTTTATGCACGTCTCAAAACCACAGCTCTTACGTGGAAGTCCTTATGTTAGATTTTTTTTATATTTGTAGCAAAGTTATAAGAGAAATCCATGGCCTCTCAAGAATCAATTCTTACAGCAGTCTATTGGTTGTGTAAGGGATTTTAGTGCCCAGGATTACATACAGAATGAAGCTACATTTTATTTCTGGAATGTCATTCATGAAACAAGGATGTTCTTCTCAGCCATTGATTTCATCTTCCATTTAGAATGATAGGTAGAATTAAAAAAAATAACCCTTTCTATTTCAAAGGCCTTTCCTGAGAATTTACTGTAGTTCCTGTTTACATCAAAGGCTGACATTTTTAAGTGCCTGTGCCCAGACTCTGCAGATTTAAGTCACTGAAATCTGAAAGGCATTAATAATTCTGACAATCTCATCATTTATTGAAGCTGCCAAATGTAGTCATTAAGTTTAGAAACATCAATTTTATTCTTTTTGTGTTTATCACAATAGTGTGTGTAATGCGATACAAAAAAAAAATACTTCCCTGTGTAAAACTAATTTAAATTGAAGTAAATTTTTGTACACCAAGCTGTGTTTTATCAAGATTACTGGATAACAAAATAATTGACAAATACATATACATATATATGTATTTTATGACAGGCTATTGACACATATTAATACCCATCATGTCTCAAAACAAATAATTTTTAGATTGAACTTATGAATTCCTCCTTTTACAGAATTATTTTAATGAAACTAAATTCCTGTAGTTAGAATACTTTGTATTTTGATAATCAATATTCTCTTTTACATATTTCTATTAATCCAAGCTCAAGCAGCAACTAAACCCAATACTCATTTCAAGTCCAACAGAAGATCTTAAGTGTCCGTGTGACTGTAGACATTTTGTCATGAGCTTTACCCGTAACTCTAGCTCTGCTAGTCAAATTCTGTAAACCAGAGTCTTCAAAGTGTGTGTAATGCTTGTTTCAAGTACTTGTACATGGTTTGACATTTTCAGGAAGCAGTGAAGTGTTTTCTATTAGCTGCTGAGGACTTTCTGTCAGGCTTTTCACTGAAAACTAGAAAGTTAAATCAAACTGTGCACAGCTTATTGCTGCTGTAGTAATGTCCTGGGTTGCAGTGTATTCTATTACCATCCTCATGAGCTGTTGAAATCAGGAGGGGCAGTGTTTCCTTGCCTCCTCCCCCCAGACTATCTTGCTGTTAATGGCCCATCATTGTCCTGCCCCATGACTCAGAGATAACTGCCTCTGGACTATCTTCTGTTAATGAGCCTAATCAATGCCTGGCCTCATGACTCCTCATCCCGTTGTGAGATGCTCCACCCAGAGCATTCCATCCTGGATATAATCTGAGATTCTGAACACCAGAGACAACCTTTCCACTGGATTTCCAGAGGACAGGAGCTACAGAGTCACCACTGGACCTTCTGAGGAAGAGCAGACCCTTTCTACAGGATCACCGCTTCAGAGGACTGCAGCCACCATTCTATTGGACTGCTACCACCACCCTGATTAACAGGGTGTCTGGTTGTATCCTGACTCTGTCAGTTTAACCCAGTGTTTTCTGCCTTTATTTTTGGTTTTGTTTCCTTATTTTATTTCCCTATTAAATTGTTATTCTGACTTGGTGTCTCCCACTAGTTTGTTTTCAAAATAGTACAAGTAAGAATGCTTCCAGTACATCAGCTGGTTTATTCAGAACTACCTCACACACTTCTGCACACCTCTGTGACCTGCAGGATTATCACTCTCCTAATTTCACATAGTAGAGGAAAAAGAAAGGAAACAGGGAATATGTGTGACTTCCTGAGTATGAGACACTATGGGCATTGAAAGCCCAGGAAGAGTCCTAGCAGGGAGGGGGTTTGAACTAATCTCTTCTGTTTTCTGTATATGCTTTATTAACAAGTACCAACGAAAATTAAAGAGCAAGTGTTGGGAAGTTAATTAGTTTGACTCCAAATTAACACGAGGTCTGTGCTTTCAGGTTTGATACGTACCTGAGTTATTGTTTCTGGACTTTTCCAAATTTGGCTTTTAAGATGTGAAGATGAGGAGAACCTGACACAGGTGATGAAATTACAACAGCAAGTTTACTGAAAATTATAAAGCAGCTGCAAATGTTGGCTTCAGTCCTGTAGAAACAGCAAAAATTGTTCCAGCAACAGATGGTTGAGGGGCTTTCATTTACTTGGGGACTGTTGGTGTGTACCTGCCCAGGTCTGTCCGTAGTAAAAAGATGTCATGAGGACATGAAAACAATTGTACTGGGTCAAAGATATATCCTGTCTCTGACAACGGTCTATGCTATCTCAGAAGTAAAGCAGAAAAAGCAGTTCCTGGGGAAGAGTCTTTAAACAATAACTTTGATATTGGCTGTGCCTGATACAGAAACTTGCTTTTAATATGTTCTATCAGTTCACTCTGCCATCTACATTATTCCAATTCTTAAAGCACCTTTTCTGTGGACAAGTATATAATGTTTCAGTGGAAAGCAAAATGGGTTTTTCTACTACTATATACCCACTTGTGACCCCTGGGCTTTGCAAACAACCACATGGTAAAAACCTGTGGATCTTTAGTTGTTGTGACACACTGTAAGTGCTCTAAGAAGCTCAGTACTTTCTGCATCTTAGCTATCACCCCAGCCAGATTCTCAGGAGATGTGAGGCTCAAAAGCAAGGATTCAGATCTTACCAAGCCCATGCATCTGTTCTTGAATTGTACTCAGCTAAGGGTGAGATGACATGACTTCGGTTGGTCTGACCCTTTAAGTATTACTCTGAAAGAATGAGAATTGGAGAATCAGATGTGTAAGCTTCCATTTGGCAAAATATTTAAGTTCTGCTGACTTATATGAGAAATAAGTGTGGGTTTAAGAGTGTGGCTGAACAGATTTTTTTATCACTAAGTCATATTCCACTTTCAAACTTTTCAGAGGTGACATCCATTGACCCAAATGGAAATAACAGTATGGGTTGAGACTACACAGAATAGTTTTGATCACCAGTCTGAAAAAACACGTAGAATAATCTACTGCTCTTCAAAGTGACTTGTATACCTCCACCATACCCAGTATCTCTCTACAGAGTCCTGCTTCATAATCACAGCACTGGAAGACTTTCAGCAGCTTTTATTGACTATTGTTTTTCTTTCAAATCACAGAAATCCTTGGTGTTACATTATCCTGATTTAGGTTTAAGATTTTCCTTTAGATGATAATTATTTGCAGCCTTGCTAAATTGTAACCCAAAAGTGTGCTAGCACTCGAGCCACTGAGACTCCTGTGTCTGGTGCTGATGGTTGGACATAGACCTATTACCAAAAGGTCAATATGTAGGCAATAGTGAAAGATACCCAGAATAAAATATGTACATGGCTTCAAAACCTATTTTAGACACAAAGATAAAGAAGATCTGTATAGCATCTAAGAAGTTTTCAAACAAAGGGGGAAATAAAGGAGTGAACTATAAGGGTTCATTAAAGCTACATTAAAGTAATCTCACTCCATTCATGTTGCTGTAGCTCTGTAAGAAGCCCCATTCCTTTGACTGCGGAAAAAAAAGTTTGTAAGGCTGATTGATTACAGCCTTGATAAAATTAAAATTGTTGATTACATCATTTATATTCAATTTTATTAGTATTATTAATTCATTCTTCCTAAAATCAATAGTTATAAAAATGACAAGGCAGTCAGATTAAGATCAATGTTAAATTAGTACAAGTGAACTAAGGTTGCACTTTAATTGCAACCATGTGAAACACCAGCGTTACATAACGAAGAATTTGATTGTTTCTCTTGACATATAGCCATTATTTGTTGGATTTTCAGCACAAAAGCATCCTGTGAAGTGTTTTTAACAGAAGTCCTCCAAAAACTTTTGTCATATTTCAGCTCAAAGTGGGTGAAACACGTTATAAAAAGCCACGCTGCTTTGTGTTAGTGATAGAACACCTGCACTTGTAGACAGCAGCTGGTGAAAGGGAAAGGTGGGCAGTACTCAGGTGCTTGGCAGATTGCAGAAGCCACACTTCTCATGGAGGACAGGTGGGACATTAAGCCACCCTCAGGAACTGAGAGCCACCGTGCAGACAGAAGTGGAGTAGACAGCTCAGCTTGCCACACAGGTGGGACACTGGTGTTTCTGGTAGGCAGCCAGGCAGCTGCTGGGACTGCCTGCAACCTCTGCCCAGTGAGGTTCACCAAACCATCTGGTGAGATGCTGTCTGGATTGTAAGGACATCCTTTTGCAACTCGCAAGCCAAGGAAGCTGTCCTGCGGATCCCATGTTTGGGCCATTACTTCTGTGTCTTTCTATCTGCTTTGTATGAGGGGCAGGACAAAGATCCCTCAGTGAACTGTGGCTTAGCTGCAAAATATTTTAAATGCTGGGCAAAGTGCCATGTGTTTGTAATCAGTATTGAACAATCACCAGGAAAACATATTGTGAATTATCACTCACAGCTTTCCTCAGTGTGGGAGCTAAACAGCACAGGGGGAGGTTGGCAAGCAATTGAACATGTAAGTAAAGCTGGTAATTTATCATGCTGTGTCAAGAGTCAAACACAGGCTGGAACCAATGGTCAAAAGACAAATTCCTACAATCACAGAGCTATGTTGTCCAGGTAAGCTGTACTGGACACTACTGAATAATCCGGGCTAGTGTAGCGGAGGGAGAAAAACTAAAGGGAGCAGTTGTTGTCCTTGTGCAACTGAGAAGATTTCTAAATTACTGCAATGAGGATAACCCAAATGGCAGTGTAAACTTCACCCTGATGTCAAGGTGGTGAAAGAAAATAGAAATTATGGAATTGTGAAAGGCTGAGACTGTGGAAAGCTAAGTGATTTCTTAATTAAAATGTCCCTATGTTATTATTACCACGGTATTAAAATCAGTAGGAGGTTTATTTGTCAGACTTGTTATTAGAGAAGCTGAGCAGTTCACAAACCAGTCTGACACTGTCACCTCTGCACAGAGCCCTACCCAAACTGCTGGTACTGCTGAAGGTAAAGTTTCATTTCTCTTCCTCCAGATGAATAGTCTAACCCCAGTTCAATCAAACAGCTGCTAGATAGTGGTTACTGCTTGTTTTTCCTTTGAATTATTGGAATCTGACAGCTTAATACATCCACCAGCTCATCAATTCTTCCCTATTCTTGCCTGAGTCACACCCTGTGCATCCTCTTTTACCCTTCAGAAACCTAATGGCTTTAGACAACTTCTATATGGTCTGTTTATCCAAATCTGTTTTGGTGCCTTTTGCTGTTATAAGAAGACTCTGGTTCTGCTTTAACTGAACTGCTTGGCTGGGGTACATTCCACTCTCAAAATACCATGCTGTGGATGTATGCAGGTATGTGGCTACAGATGAATTAGGTGGCTAAGCTCCCCTAAAAGGTGGAGATAGAGTCAAACACTCAGTGTAACTTAGAGGTAAATCAGTTTACCAAAAAACTTGCCCATTGGGTGTTCCTACAGTAGACACACCATGGCTGTGCAGATAACCTGTTCTCTCAGGAGAAAAGATGAGCAGAAAGTGAATCCATTAGCTAGATGCTACTCCTAGGTTATGCTGAGTCTGAATAGAATCATGACAGGGTCATAAAATTTCCTGTAGTGGACATTTTTTTTCAATAGGGTTTATGTCAAACATGTAATCACCCTGAGGGGTTTCTGTCAGGCTCATTTTGGACAGTGGATTCAGTCACAGCAGCATCTCCAGTTCCTGCTGGCGTCACATTGCTTCTCAGATCTTCAGTGTTTGCTACATAATGTGCTATTTCTGCCAGATGGGCTCAGCAGATTCAATACTTAAATGATTCCGGACAAGGATTTTTTTCTTATGTTAATACAAAACTCTACAAGTGGAATGCTTCAATGCTTTTTTCAGCCATACACAAGTGCTTTGCCTGTTTTAAAAGTAAGTGCTTTAAACAAATCTCATCCTTTAGAATAACAAAGGATTTAAAAAACTTTCTCATCTGCCCTATTATTTCTAGTTCATTCCTTTACACATTCTAAAATATTTGAGGGGAGAGCAAGGACTCTTAACTGATGATTAGACAGAATAGCATAGTTGTTTGGAAAAATAATAAAGTGTTAGGAGTAGATGATGCCTAAACATGCTTTCCTAGAGCTAGGGCACAACAACAAATACTGTACTTTGAGGATAAGAAGTGATCATTGACTATTTATATTATTTATATATATATAAAAATATATTTATTTCAAGATGCATCTGGTGTATGAGAATTGCTGGTTTCATAAATCTTCCCATTCTTTTTCAAGGCAGCTCATTCAATGAAAACAGCAACATGTGGTGGGGTCAGTACACACTTATTTATTTTTCTATTTTCTCTTAATGTACATCAAATTAAAAAAAATGTTTCTTCTGGCTTTCATTAACTACAAATGTCACGCTGCCCCTTAAAAATATGCCATAAGCCATTTCTTAGCCTTTTTACTCAAATCCGCATGCTGCTTGTTCAGGACAACACACAGAGATGTTTCACTACACACAGTTTGCATCCATGGGGGAGTACTGCCTCTTCTACTCTGACCTGTACCATTGCAGTTCATTATGTTTTGTACAAATATTCTTTTGCAAAGGCTTCCACAGGGTAAAATTGCAGTCACTGGGATGAAGAACTCTGTGCTACTGGCTGACAATGCGAATGCGTAGGGTGTTGCTGATGTGGGGATACCAGATAAACTCTGCCTTTGCTCATGGCAGATGAAGAACAGAGGAAAATTAAAGTACCTCGATATCCCAGGTCTGAGGAAAGAATTTTCCCAACCTCCAAACCTAAGAACTAATTTAAGTGTCATATTCATGACCAAATCTTAAGAACACGTTTTTAACAGAGTTTGAAAAGCATCATTAAACCTCAGGTAGCCTGTGCACACACTTGTGTGGATACATACTAGATACAGAATTTCCTCCAGAAGACTCTTTTAGGAAAACCTAATCTTAGTTGAAAGGTTAAGTGGCGGTTAATTCATCAGCCTGGGCTTATTTTGTATTTCTAGTCTTAATTTTCTATATTTGACATGTAAAAACAGCATTTCATTATGTTCTGTTTATTATGTTGAAAAATCCTACATAACCCATGGGAAAATACTAATAGACTAGGATCCAAACCATTTCTCAACTTTCTTTTCAAGAAGTCAGATAGTATTACACTCTTCAGTCCTTGCCCTGGTTTCATGGCCCTAGTCTGAAGTGCCTAAAGCATGTGGGCATTGTTTACATGATCTTCCTCAGTTTGAAAAGCTTTCCTACACCTGCTTGACAGTAAAAAAGAGGAAAAAATTATTTTCAAACCTAATTTACTGAAAACAAATAATGGGTTACAGATAATATATACATCTTATCTGTACAACTAGAGAATGGATTTTCTGCATGTCCTCAGTTTGGTCTGACATATGAAGGGGTATTTCCAAACATACTCCTGTTACCATTTGTGCTACTTATTTCTTGCATTCCACAGTAAAGCAATACTGAAAAAGTAATTTGAGTTTCTTAAGTAACTAGCTGTAAATAGTTTTCCTTTTTTTTTTCTCTAATGTGAATGTATTGCTTTGACTGGGGAGATAGAACAAGGTAGCTTATCTCATTTCTCTTGCTAATTCAACAAGTTTAAAAAATAAAAAGTGTACTTTAGAAACCTTCCTCCTCTTGCTGACTACTGACTAAATTAGAAAACTATAGCAAGACGTACATAAATTACATTATATGTGGCAGCTATCAGCTGTGTGTTTTGAGAAAAGTCAGACTTCAGCATGAAGCCCTGCTGTGTGACCTTCTAGCCTGACTGAAATATCATCTAGTGATGGTTCCACTAACACTACATACAGCTTCCCCCAAATTTCTGCCTTCCAAAACCAATTCTTTTAAAGCTTGGAGATATAACGTGTGTGGGTATTTTGGCAGACATTTTATCTGACCTCTCACACTGAAATGCAATTTCTTTGCATTATGTCTGTTTAGACAGTGGCATAATAGTGTTATCTGCTCTCTTGTCTAGTCATTCCCAGGCTATCAACCATTCCGACAGCTATTGATCAGATATCTAGTACAATAATATGATTATCTTTTTCCTGTGTGGTTTCTCCTATCAACTTTTGGATGTATCAACATGTGTTGCTGTTGCTGTGTATTACTTGGCCCATATATACAAAGAATTTTTGGGGGTGTAAATCTTATCCTTCTCATATAAAGGACTCCTTCCTGAATCTCTAAAGCAGACCTATCTGAGGATGTGCCCTGAGTCCTGGATTCTGATGAGTTTGGAAGCCAGCAAGTGCTAAGGGATGAACATGTGGATAGAGAAAAGCCCAAGTGGTTATAAAACACAGAAAACCTGGATGTTGAGCATGGTGGAAGTGAAGAAAAAAGATCATTCACTTCTCAGGTACAACACTCTACAAATGTAAATTACCTTAAAGCAGTCTCACCTTAAATTAAGTGTAGCTGTGATACCACTCCTTAATTTCCCAATTTTTGCAGTCAGAGATAAGAGACCCATATTGTCTCAGATTATGGTCATGCACATGAAGTTGCTTTATTTGTGGAGAAGTGACTCACTGATTTTCCAATTGCTGAAACATCAAAATAAATACATGCAGCAACTAAGGACAAAGTGATTTTGAAGAGCTTCACTGTGTAGGATGCTTGTGTTTAAACTCAGTGGTGGGTGATCTCAAAGATTTTTCAAGCGTCGACAAGGGACAATGAAAAGTAACAAAAAGATAAATGATGAATGAATATTTTTTCCTTTGTTGGAGGTTGGCTTTTTTAATAAAAATGAAATTATGGTATTTATTTATTCTGAAACTAATCTAGAAATAGAAAAAATATAAAGAATCAGAAAACCAAGTTTCTCCTTCCAAATCTTTATAATTTTTTTCATTTAAAAAAAAGTTTTAAAATGCTCAATAGCTTAAAAAACTTAACATAAAATCAGAAGGTAGGTATTCCTCCCAGAACTGAATTCTCCATGAATCCTGTCTTGCTAATACACTTAACTACCTGTGCAGTAACATCTAATGAGAAGTCATTTAGAAATTAGATTTAGATCCCCTAAAGATTATTAGCCTAGAAAATCTGATAGCTACATGAAAGATAGTGGAAAGACACAAATACATGTCAGTATCCAGGAGATGATAAGTCAAGGCTGACACTGAGGTTTTACTGGGAAAAAAAAGCTGTAATAGGAGTATGTAAGTAATATCCATTTGAAGTATATCAACACTCAGATGAAAAGATAGTTTTCAAAATGATGTGCTTTTCATAGATTATGCGGTTGGAAAGGCAATAGCAAAGGAGACCAGGAATTGGCCTTAACTTTCTGTGGAAACAGACAGACTTGTGTCAAAACGCAGGCATTGCACTCTGCTTGTAATACATCAAGGTACTCGACTCCTTGTGTGCCTCGACTTTGCATTTACAACCAACTTTCCTTTCATAGTATAAGTGGTTATAGCTGGATAATTAAAAATAACACATTAAACCAATGAATTACAGTGGCAGCTCTGTTTTCAGTGACCATATAAATTAATCACTTTCTCATCCTTCTCTGACCTTGCTTCAGTAAGTAGGTAAGATAAATTCATTTGACATTTGCTATTTGCCAGCCTTACTTCCTGAACATCCTCTGCAAAGCAGGAGATTAATCCTTCAGGGTTAAAGCATGGTGTACACAACACAGCTGTACTGGACACCAAGAGGACGAGAAACCCTCTCACCACATGCTCTACCATCTACCAAAAAATTAGCAACTATATCCAGATTAGTGACTATATTCCTCCTGCCAGACTTGATCACATGGGAAAGGGGGTGGCAGCTGATTTCCATTCAGTCCCTGAAGTACTGTGGCTTAGCCAGTGGGTACATTGAACTGCATATTGCTGCTTTCCTCTCCAGGGCAGGCTTGGGGGTGAGAATGGAGTGGTAAGGGAGGGCAGTGCCCTTGAAGGATTGCACAGTTAGGCACAGACAGTTGCGCAGTGCTTGCCCCAACCCCAGGACAAATACATACAGGTGACTTGAACACAACTTCTAACAAGAAAAAAAAATGAAAAAGAGGATTAATAAAAACTGTTGTAACAGAAACAGCAATTGGGTGCCACTTCAAAATTTCTGAGACTCATCATTTTTTGTCTTTCTGTTATTGCTTGGGAAAGGAACTGCAAGAGGTAATAAAATACTGTCAATACAGAGACAAAAAACAACACCCACACTGTCTGATGTTTTGACATGAGGATCTACTGGCTACCAACATAAAGCTTTACAGGTCACTGTGTTCCATAGTTTCCTTGTGAAATGTACTGCACTTCAGTCAGTTGGGATTACGGCAAGTTACCTGGATGTACAATTTAAAACTTCAAATAGGTCATTGGCTTTAAGGTATAGCCACAGCATGTGCCAGAAAATATACATGAACAAACGGCAAGTTTCAAGGCTTATTCCATTGAAGGGGTTACAATTTTGCAGGGTCCCTCACATTTGACTCTCCATATTGATGTCCCATGGCTCACTAGGCAGAGACAATAATGAAGTCTTTCTGGCAAATCAGTCATGTAAGCAATACTGGATTTTTCTTTTTTTTTTTTCCTGAGCACAAGTCATTTTACAGCACCTGGACACAACATCTTGTTCTGCTTGATTCCTTGAACAGGAATTCTTAAGGCCTTTTCTATTTCATGTTCACCATTTCAAGTTTCCTGGGTTAGAAGAATAATTTTGTAGGTTGACTCTAAACCCTACTGATGTCAGCCTGAACAACTTGAGTCTTTTTAAAGTGATAAGCCTCAGGAGATGCTGGAGTTGGCATTTTATGTGTAAGACTGAGAAAACTTGTTTTGCATAGACTCCTATGGGCATGAAGCATAGTACAGGTGAGTGAGAAGGCACAGGTGAATCCAGCACTGGTGACATTTTGCATTAAATGTGTGAGAGTGGTGCTGTTCTTCTGGTTCTCCAAAAAAGGCATTTATCAAAACCCGGTGTGAGGTTGTGGGTCTCACTTATGCACCATATTTGGGGCCAAAACTGTTTTTGTAGCTTGGGTTGCTCTCATTTGAAGGGAGGAAGGTGGACAGATTGTTCTAAATGGCAAAAAAATAATAGCAGGGACCTTCTAAATACCATTAGAGCCTTTGGGAGGTGGGCAGGTGGGACAAACAGCCAACTGTTTTAGCCAGTGATAATTTAAGTACTAATTCTTGTCCAGTTTTTTGCATAGTCACACAAAAAGGCATTTCTGCTCCCTTTAGCTGCTTTCTCATTCCTAAGGCTCCCATAGACAGTTTTAAGAAAGACCAGACTTGTAGAGAGAGGTAGTACTTGTACCTAAGCAATTCTCACAGCCAGTAAATGCAGACAAGCAGTCACTCAAAGACTCCATCCGGCCTGAAACAGAAGGGGTGACTTTGACCCCAGCACCTTTTGGAAAAAGTTATTCTGACTTGAGACAAGCTATGGTAATTTCCTGAGTGCTCAGGCAGGCATCATGATTTGCTGTGGAGGGGAAGGCAAAGGGAAGACAATTTGTTGTCTTTGTTCATCTTCAGGGCTCAGAAAGAGAGAAAAATCATGGTAAAAGCAACCAATACCCACAAATAATTTTACAACATGCCACATGCAAAGTGATAACAGTAACAGGAGCTCGAGTCTCTGGATGCTTGTTCCTCCTCCTGACTCCACTTCTACAGTTTTGCTGGTCTATTTTAGTAGGAAGTAAACTGATTCACCAAAACAAGTTTGGGGATCCTTCTTTCAGCCAAGTGCAAAGGAAAAGGAGAACCCAGTCCATAAAATATAATGACACAATAAAAATGTCATGATTGTTCTAAACTAGAAATTATGAAGGGGAACAAGACATCAGGTAGAAAAATGTGCTGGCAGGGCTGAGTGCAGCTTAAGACCATTTTCCAAATGTGTGAGGCACAGAAGAAATGATAAAGCTAAAGTTTGCCAGAAAAAGGCAGTAATGAATAATGCCAAAAACCAAGAGGAAACACTCAGTAATTAATTGTGCCATGGTCCTGGGAAGAAGCAGCTGTATGCCATTCTAGATGAAAAGGCACTTTCCCTTAGTGAAGGTGATAGCAGACAATATCTATTAAAATAGCATTCAAATGACTAGGTGTGTATATCTTCTTGTCTCCACTACTCCAAATGGCAGGTTATTCCAGCTTCCCACTGGTCTTATGATTGGATACCTTCTTTTAATTTGAATCCCCCTTTTTTTTTTTTTTGGTGAATTAATTGACACAAGAACCCATGCGTTCTTGTGTCAATATTGTCTTTTAGCTTTGCTTGTTTCCAAACTATATTTGTAAAACACAATAATGTGTTCCCTCAGTCCTTATACAATTGTATTAATAAATTAATCCCTTCTAGTTCCTGATCTGTGAAAGACTTTCTATTGTCTAAATCAGTTTCATGTTTCTTTCCAGTCAATAAAGATTCAATTTTCCTCAGCTATGACTTTTAGACTGGCACACAAATTTCAACAGATACTGAAAATTTCAAATTTTCATATGTTCTAGAACACCCTTTGATTTCTATGTCATCAAAGCACACAAATGATTCAGTAAAATGAATCCATGTAATATTCTAAGGTCCCTTCTATTCTACTCAAAATACTCCCAATTTTCAGCAATTTTTTCTGTGCTTGACCCTTTCATGCCCAAGTCTGTATTTTTCTTCCAGTAAATTTTCTTCCTCTTTTCAGAGTATTTCTTCCTGTCCTTCACATATTTATCTTCCTGTATATTGAAAAATCATTCAGGATATTGATAAAAAAGATCCTAAAATAACTCCTTCAAGCATTTTGCCTTTAGCCCCTCCTAATCTTGCAATCAAACTGTGTGATGCCCAGTCCACAATGTCTCCACTCCAGTTAGTTCCTGGTCATTTTCTAACCACTGATCTGATCTATATATTTTCCAGAATAGAGGCTTTGTGGCACTATATCATCTTGATTTTACATAACATCACCAGGCTAGCAGATTTTGATGAAGGGGAAATTGCAACATTCTTCTCCCTTCCAATATTTCCTTCTAACTGTTGACAGAAATAATAAAAAACTCCAAGTGAGATCTAGTTTCAAATTTATTGTAATTAAGTCACTGTGAAACACTACCTTGTGATCTTTTAGCCCATGAGGGTAAATCAGTCAGGATTCCTCCAGAACAAAACTGGATCAGGAAAATTTGGAGAAATACAAACTAACAAAACATGATTTGATAAGAAATGTATTGCATATGCATGATCATGGGCATAAATCTACCCTCTCCCTGATGCTCATGTATCCATATTTGTTTAATTAAACATTGGATGGCATAGTGTGATGTTATCTTTAAAAAATTTATAAATGAAAACCATTTTTTGGGAAGGAAACAACATTAACCTCCTTAGTGTAGTCACAGATGTGCAGTATACTTTAATTATATATTCAGCGACAGAAGTTTACTTGAGGAATACTTTATCAATTGGCTAAGCTTCGTAGACAACCAGCCTCAACTGGCTTGCAGAACTTTTAAATGTGAAAGCCTACAAGAGAACCAGGATAGCGTGACTTTGATGCATTTTTAAAAATAATATATCACATGAACTCTGCAGTCCCCATATTTTCAGCACATGATAAAATACATCCTTTTTAAGCATTTGTCTTGGGTGGGCCAAGGTCAGAACAAAGCCCCTCCCTGGCAGCAGGATGTGTGGGGAATTCCACCCTTCTCGCTCCACTGGAGCCAGGGAGTGGAGGTGCATTTGTGAAGGGTGGGAAAGGGCCCAGCTTTAAGCTGCTGCTCAGCTCAGTTTGCCAGAGCTGAGGCTGAAAAGAGCCATTTGGGGCCGTTGTTGTCTGTGAGGTGCCTGTGCTGCCCCAACAGAGCTGAGTTCAGGCTGAGGAGAGGGGTTACTGAGTCAGGGTGACCCTGGTGAGTGGGGGCTGGAGGGAAGCTGGCCTCACACAGAGCAAAACCTAGAAAAGGCTCCCTTCATGTGCTTTAGCTCCTACTTCTTCAGCACTGATCCAGGGCTAGCTGGGGTCCAGCCATTTCTCTGTATCAGTTTGTTCCACATCTGCTGTGCAGAAATGATGATGTGGCTAGGCTCTGCTCTCATAACAAACACCATGTCCCTTGTGCTCCTATAAAATTGTTCTCTCTTTAAGCCTAGAATCTTCAATTACAGATCCACATGGTCTTTAAAGTCTCTTTTATTAGGCAATAAAATAAAAAATTTATTAGGATTACGCCACTGAGGAAAGATTCCCAGAAGATATGTTGTGAGAAGCAGTTAATAACCAAAGCAATTCCAGCAGTTTTTGCAGAGCAGCAGGCTATACTTTATCAAATATTGCTCAGACTTGAACTGGCCTGCACACACTTGCAGCTGTGTTCACCAGGGTGGCTCTTGCAATTTCAGCAGGTAGGGACATGGCCAGCTGCACATAGGGACAAAGCCAGGATGCTGTGATAACAAACTTTCCAGTGAATTCCAGGTTGTCAGAGACATTCTCCTTTTTCCCCTCCAGAGGAAGCATTATTTGAAGGTTAAGAAAAATTCTTGAAATCTTTATGAGACTTAAGAAGGAGAATGTGGAAATCAAACTAGAGTTGTGGCTCGTTAAATGCCACTGACTTTAAAATGCACATGTTCCTCTTATTCTGAGTTTTCTGCCTGACTTTTCCTCTGCGCATCACTGTCAGCCAGAGGATGAGCTTTCTGAAGTATCCATAGAGCACTGTCTTTGATCACTTGGCAATAAATTCAGAGATTATTGTCCAGCAATAATTTATATTACTAAAATGATATAAACTAAGAAGCAGTGAATGACTTTCTTACAAGCTATTTTTTCATTTTCCCTTTTTTTTCTGTGGTCAGTTATGCAATTGGACAGCAAATATTTACCCTTAAAAATGTTTTTCTTGAGCCACAATGGGTTTATGAACTCCTAAAAATGCTGCAATGAAAGCCGTGAGGTACCTTAATTATCCTTATTTACACCCAACTTCATCCTTCTGCAGTGATGGAGACAGATATTGTTCAATGAAAGCCAACAAGACGTAGTTTATCACAGCTTATCACATTGAGGTAAATTATTTACTCATCTGTGCTTTCTTTTCCTTTTTCCTGGTTGTTTTCTGCATAAAAATGATAAAACTACTTAAGCTTTTTCACTTTCCTAAATTTGGTTGTTTCATAAGACTCTAGATCTTTAAGTACTTTAATAATTAGGTTTAACTTCAGGTTTAGATGAAATTCTGTCTCAGGTGAATAAACACATATTTTGTTGTTTGTCTTCTCAGTGACCAAGACACTGACCCACGAGCCCCAGGTGTTTTGTGTGGTCTTCCTTGATAGTGGGAATTAAATAAAAAGTTCTCAGGTTGAAGAAGGGCTAAGTTAGCTTGCTGGAGTCTTAATTCCCACTGTAGACTTACAACTTACAATTTGGACCCTTCACCCCCATGCATGGAGATGCGAAAAGAGAAGACATCTGTTTTGATGGTGATCACACTTGTCTGGGAGGAAATATTTGTGGTTGGGAGAGATAATAGCGTCCTGCCTGGGCCCAAACCAGTCAGTCCATGGAGCAGATTATTTTTCTGCATTTCATCAAGACTCTGTAAAGACATGAGGAATGAAAACAGAGCCACTCCAATTTCCAGGGATTTTTTTAGAATATTTTCAATCTCAACCACTGATATCAAAACAAGTAATATATGGTTGGTTAATTGTTCTTGTTTGGCTGTCTATTGCTCTAATGTCAAGAATGAAGTCACTCTCTTGGATCGTTGTTTTGTAGATTCAGCTCTGGAAGGCACAAGTTATGTCACATTTACCTTTATTTAAAGACATTCATAGCCTGCAGCTTAAATTTTTGAATCCTGTAACTCTATTCAGAGACTAAGAAACAGTTATATTTTTTCTGAGGCTGATCCATGCCAAAAGCCTACTTTTGACACTTTTGTATTAATTAAAATCAGAAAAAGCTCCAATTTTTTTCTTAGCATTATTTTAAGCATTGCAAATTCCTGACTGAAGTTTGCAGTCATGACAGGTGTAATGCCTCACAGTCCACTTCTGAGATTTCAAGCACCCTGCTGCTCTTTTTGTGAGTCTAACTTTCCTCTAAGAGCTTCTTAAGTAACTTTTATTGTAGCTGATCTGTGTATATTTTTCTCTGGTTTCCAGAATGCATGTCAAGCTAACCTAATCAGACATGAAACTGGATGCTTTGGAATAGCTTTCTGTGTTAGGGAGGTGTGCTAGAATTTTCAATAGGTATGGTTTCAGCCTCTTTTGCCCTTGGATAAATGGAAGTGCTTTTTAACATGTGTGCAGTGCCCTGTGCCATTGGGGTAAGTGGTTATACAATATCTGCTGGTGTGTGCGCTTTTCTCTCTGTTATTACAGTAACTGAGCTCTTCACAAGCATAGAAGAGTACATTGTTCCTCAGAACACCCTGAGGCTTTGAAGTATGAACTTCATCATATCTGTAGGGAATGAATGGAGAGGACAAATTAAGGGCTAAACCTTAGAGGTCCTTTGGGCTTTTAACACTGAGATGAACAAAATTTAGGGGAAGATCGAGCCTGGGGTATTCTCATCTCCAGGTCAGTTGGCCCTGAGGAGAGTTAGACACTTGTGCAACTGATGTTTCACCTGGATAAAGATAACTAATGAAACAGCATGAATCTACCACAGAACATCTGTGCAACCAGGTAAGGGAAACTGTGAGCTATGAAACTATTTTTGCTTCTTTTTTCCCCCCACAGAACATGAGGGAATATGAGAAAAACACTTCCTCAAATCCTTATAAAGATTATAAAAAATTCACCAAGATACCAGTGCATGATGCTCAGAGAAAGACAAAAAGACAATAGACCACAGCCTGCTGCCAAATTAAGAATCCTCAGTGCTGGGTTGTAGGGGGCAAAAACCACCAAATCTGCTGCAAAGATTTTTTTCTCAACAGATACAAGACTGTGCTATATTTAGCTTTTCTTGTGTGACCTCATGCCTTAAATCACAAGTTATTTTCTGTGGCCATATTTCTATAGTCTGTTCTGCCAGGAAATTATCTAGGTTTGTAAAAAGCTAACCAGGTTAGAGAAGTAATAACTTAATAGGGCTACTGGCCTCAATTCAGCTTGCACAGAAGGGCAAAGCTATTGAGAGGTACTGGTAGAGACAAGTGTCTTATGCTGGTTCCCTTCAAGTCAAGCGGAATGGAGGGCACAGAGGAAAAGTGTAGAACACAATGGAATAATAGCTCTAAATATAGCTTCAAGGAGAGGCCAGGCCATACTGCAGGAGATTACAAAATGTATTTGAAGGAAATAATCTGTACCAGTACCTGCAGCAATATCGAGAAAGACAACAAATGAAGTTAACTGGTGACATCAGTGGTAGGGAAGTCTCCAGCAGTCCCTCTCATGGTCACCAAGAGTGACTGGAAGGAGGCTCTGTGGCAGCTGGTTTGGCTCCCACACTGTTTCTGCATCCTCGCCTCCCTCATCATCCAAAGCAGAAGGAAAACACAGAAGATTGTCTGCACTACACCACTAAATTTGTGAAGACAGTCTTTCTTCTCTTTATCCTGGCAGAAAATAATATAAACAGGATACTGCATTGGAAACTCCATGAAATTCTTCACTGCTGTTATTGTCAAGCATGAATTTCACAGGTATGCTCAGCTGCTGACGGAAGAGCAAATCGTCAGTCTGGTGATTTTAGGCACCAGGAGACTTCAGGCATTAGCCTAACAAAGGTTTATGATAAGAGTTTGAGTTGTCTAAGAAAGAGACTTGTAGATCAGCAAATTCTTTTGGGAAGGTGGATGGAGCTAGAACAGTTTTACAAATGAGGAAAGATCATTTGGAGAGTTTTTGTAATACAGTATTGTATGTACTTTTTAATTTACATACAAAAAATTGTACGTAATCATAAATGTTGTAAGTTTACCCCTACATTTCTACTGTGCTGCTGGAAATGTGAACTCAAGCTGCTTTTTAAAGAGAAGCCTTGAAGGATTTCAAAATTCATGATGCATTCCTGCAACAATGCATCTAAAAAAACTCCACTTTGATTTTAGTGAAGTTACTCTGTGTGTAAATAACTACACCTCAGTGAGATAAGAAGTTCACAACCCTGCCCAAGACTTCACTTGGTTCCCCAGGAACTGTTGTGCATTTCCAACACAGAAAGAAGGCAGGAGTACATTCTCTTTAAAGCCAGGCAGAAGTTGTGAGAGCCTCAAGCAGCAGGTACTTGTGTTCAACACCATTCAAAACCACTGTGTAAATGTGTTCAAGCATCTGCTGTCCCTTTAACTTTGCACAAAACTTTGCACATCTCAGATGCTGCAACAGGAGCATGGTCATCAGCAGACCCTTCTTCAGGCAGCCAGAGCAGTGTTAGCTCACTCCAGCCTTGTAAGGGAATAGAGGAGTTCCTTGGGCGAGCTGGACAGCAGCATCACCAGACCTCTCACGAAACTTGATTTATGTGCTGCAAGTTCTGAGCCTGACAACGTGAAGAAGAGCAGGCCCCAGCTGAAGTTAATGGTGCTACACCAGGGAATAGTTTTCCTTGGATTCAAGAAGGTCCTCAGGCATCAATTCTGAAAAAGAGCAGAGTATTCATTTCAGGATGGTCCTTTCCCAGAGTTGGCAGGGACTGCAGAGCCGCTGGAAGGCAGGCTAAATACAGAATCGTATGTACAAATTAGAGAAATGGTCTGGGGAAAACTCCAAAGAGTATATAATTCAATTACAGTGCGAGCAGAAATCTACATTTGTTTGCAGAATCCTTTTGGAAGCAACTGAATAGATAGGAATTTTGCCAAAAAATCGTATCCAAGGGTTGTGTTAGATCAGGAATTAAATGAATGTCACCTGTGACATGCTCACAAGAAAAACACCAGTGTAATCCGAAGGTGAGCTTGTAAGACAAAATCATATTGCAGCTGTTTTGTGTTGGCAGGGCCTCAGCTGGACAGCCACTACTATGGGGCATAAAAAAATTCAGAAGAAATTATCTTAAACGAGAGGTGTCTAAGAAGCATGACTTTTGAGGAAAAGAATTGTTGTTTAGCTTGAAAGAATCGACTAAAATGACAGTTTTCCTCAAACACATAGGAGACTGTGGCAAAGAGGAAGAGAACAATCTGCTCTGACTCAGTGCTGGGACAGTATGGCCTGACAATGAAGCAAGAAAATTTCAGAGAGCTTTACAGACAGCTGAGCCTGTGGATGGGTTATGGTTGCCGTGGAGTCACCAGCAGCTGAGGTTTTAAAAGCAGACTGAGGCAAGATATTTCCAAAACTCATCCCATGCCAGGATGAGGGGTGGACTTCCAGTCTATGGGTTTTTAAAGATGAGGCTGAGCCCTGGATGCTTTTGTTGACCCATAAATGCAGACAATATTTTAAAATACTTGTAAGTCTTTTTCTTTTGTATTACACTGTTTTAAGGCAAAGCTGATGAGCAGCACAGTACATAACAAATGTATGGGAGCCTGATCCCACTGGAGCAGAATTTAGTAGATATTAAAGATTTTTACCAATTGTATTCCCACTGAACTCCTCAGAAAATTGTGGGGGTCCTTATATATTACACAGGAAAAGATAATGCCTATATTCACCCAGAGAGAAGCAAGAACTGGTAAGGATTCTGGAGGAGACCTGGAAACTGGAAATCAAAATTTTACTCTAAATTCTTGCATTCACATCTCTGCCCATAAAGCCCAAAGGAAACATATGAACAGAAAACAAATTACAGACAGAGAAAATAACTCTCCCTCCTTCTGGCTTATGACTTCTCTGACCAGGTCTTGAGAGGGATTGCTGGTGCAGCTCCCAGTGATTCCCTCATCCTAGCCCCAGCAAATAGCTTGGAGCTTCAAAACAACAGGAACAGAAAAAACATTGAAGAGTCTTTTTGGTTAACTTTTAACAGTGTTGCACTTCATTCCGGATTCATTCCTGTTTCATGGTTGCTTCTTGTGGTATTTTCCTATCCCTTTAAACTTCCACTTGTGAGAGACATAAGAAAGCATGAAATAAAACCATCACTAGATATTTTATAGGAGACGAGGTGGGAAAACAAGGTATTGTTTGTCTCATACCAACAAGAAACAGGCACAGAAACATTAGGTCTCTGCAATTTTCTATGTGAAACCCTGATAGTGATTTCCAGCAAGACAACAAACTCCTGTGCACACAGGGGGCAGGCCCACAGTGGCAACTTCATGTTGAGCTGGTCATGGCATCAAAGTGTTTGTAGCTGGTGTGAGATACATCAGTACTGACACCTGCAGGGGCATGAACAATAGTTTCCCCCTCTCTTTTGGGGGTGTTGGTCAATGTGACCTATCAGTGTGTGCTTGCACCCCATAAAGCCAACCACATCCTGGGCTGCATCAAAAGAAGCATGGCCAGCAGGGCAAGGGAGAAGATTCTGCCACTTTGCTCTGGTGAGATCTCACCTGCAGTGCTACATCCAGCTCTGGAGTCCTGAACATAAGAAAGACATGGACCTGTTGGAGTAAGTCCAAAGGAAGACCATGAAGATGACCAGAGAGCTGGAGCGCCTCTCCAATGAAGCCAGGCTGAGAGAGTTGGGGTTGCTCAGCCTGGAAAGAGAAGGCTCCACTGAGGCCTTACAGAACCTTCCAGCACTTAAAGGGGGCTACAAGACCTTTACTGTGACGGTGATGAGAAACTGGAGCAGGTTGCCCAGAGGAATTGTCGATGCCCATCCCTGGAAACGTTCTTGGCCAGGTTGGATGGAGCTTTAAGCAGCCTGGTCTAGTGGAGGAAGCTCCTGATCATGGCCCATAGCACGGGGGGGAATTTGAAAACAAAATTTTGAAACCATTTCCATAAAAGCCATCACAGGTAGTTTAATTTATAAATATAGCTTTTACTGTGTGCTGGGAAAAGTTAACTCCCTGCATATTTATTCCCTAAATATATTTGATAACTTTGAGGGTCACTTACAGAATTTCTTTGAGCATGGCAAAGTGATGCTATGGATGTCAATGGGGAAAACTTTTAAAAGACATTTTAAGAAATTATAGGATTTGAGCTCCAGACAAGAAGAAAGATGCTCCCACTTGAATTTTCAGTTGCAATATATCTAGCGGTTCTTTTAGAGTGAGCTCAAAGTGTAACCTATTCAGTACCCAAAATATAGACTCTGTGTCTGTTTTTGAAGAGTTAATGACATTTTTTCTGAAAACATCAATCATTTTATATCCTGTGGGCCTCAGTCAGTTTTAATAACATCTCCAACCACAAAAAAGCCAAAACGAAACAAAAAACCACAAAAACCCCACAACAAAAATACAAACAAACAAACAAATAAAAGAGGATTTATTTTAACTGTAGATTTATTTTGCTCCTGGAATCTGGCCCTTCATTTCTGATTTATGGTGATGGATTGGAAGAAAAAAAAAGCTAGCATTCTGTTTGGGAGATTTAACCTATATGAAAAGCACATCGCCATTTCAGGTCTAGAAGATAGATATATTTTCCCAAACCTTTTCCTCACAGAAGACTGAATTCATAGTTCATTTAGTTCACACTATGAAGAGCAAATGCCTGATTTTCCTGGTCTGGGTTAACTACAAAGTCAAAATTCTGCTATTTTGGCATTGACAACCATTGAGGTAAGTCCAGTGATTTTTAATCAGAGTATCATGCCCTAGTATTTTGAGAGCAGTAGATATTTGATTATACTCAAAGGGTGTATTTCCACATGCATGTGTGCAAGTATGTATATTTATATACAATTGAATGCAAAATTGTCCTTATACAAATATAGATGCCGATACACTTAAACAAATGACATTATATAGATACATGCATACAGAGAATGTATAAGATATGCTACATATTTACAATATATTGTATATTTATTGCAAGTTCAAATTCCTAAATATACAAACAATGTAAAAAGAGGAGGAGGTTAAAAAGGAGGTTTGGAAAAAAGTAAACTTTTCACAACAAGGAATTTGATCTAATATAAAGTTTCTTACCCCTTCTATACAGAAGCAGTAGGAAATAGTGCTAGCCAAGAGGAGAAAAAAAAGTTTCCTATTGATACAAAGAGACATAACAAACCTTCACTCTCCCATTTCTGCCTATACTATCCATTTTCAGGGAAAAAACATGCTCAGTGCTTCTAGAGCTTTGGCAGGTTGTCACTCCAGACCATCCTTTGCCATTTTGGTGCTTTCTGAGGTCAGACTCTAGGAACTTTATGTAAAAGTGCAGTGAGTAATAATGTGAATGATATTAGCACTACTTTTTTCATGAAAATATGCTTTCTTTTTTTGGTCCTCACGTCCAGGAAATAGATCCAGAACATGGAAGTTTGGTGTAGCCATTTAGACGGCTTGGGAGCAGCCCATGGAGGGGCAATGGCAGCTTTGGGGTGGATAGTCCTGCGTGGATTCCCACAGGTATAGACTGCTGTGCTGGCAGTCCTGTTGGGCAGTAAGGACACACATATCCCTTCCCAACGCACTCCTAATCCCATATGCCCCCTTTAATGACAGAAATCCGACAGCCATGAAAGCTGTAATGACAGCAGAAGTGGGTGGCAGCCCCATACCTTGGGCTACACTTCAAGTAGATAGAGCTTACTGTTTCCTTTAAAAGTGAAAAGATATCTTGTCTTCCCCAGCAATGAAAGCCCTCTAATGCCCTTTATTTTGCTCATCACAAAACATTAGCACCAGACACACACAAGTCAGGTCTATCTCTTGGAGAAGAGTCTTGCTGTTTATAGCTGTGGGGAGTGATCTAGTGTTTCCTTATTGAGCACTGGTGTCAAGCAGAAAATACAGCAATAAGACATTCATGCCTTGATTTCCCTGAAAGGATTTTTTTTTTTTTTCCAAAATTCCATCAGGCAAAATGATTTGGACATTGTTTTCCAGTGGGAGGACATGTCCAAATCATATACTTGTTCCATACAACTTCCATCACTCAGGACTTGGAAAGCAGCTGTGCAGACCTTATTGCCTATGTGTCCTCCCCAAAAACCTATTAAAAACAAGAACATTTCCTAGCCATAAATAGTGAAATGCATTTACTCTGTTCTTCTGAGTCCTCCTTATATCCCATATAATTTCACAAACCTTTTTATCTGCAGTTAGGTACAAAACTCCTGGGGAAAGATAAGTCACAAAGTTTGCTCAAAGGTCACCTGCCTGCTTGTTGCTTTCTGAGCCACAGCATGCAGATTGCAGCACTGGCTTTAGTAAAAATTACTAATAAAAACAAAAGTGTTAAAACACTATACAGCAATAAATGGTTGGTTTTTTTCCAGGTAACAGCAAAATCTGTTACCTGGAAAAAAATCTGCTTATCTTCCAGCAGGCATAGAAAACCTACGGTCAATTTACTCACATCACTACTCTGCCTGCCAAGGCTTAAGAGCAAGGGAAGAAAATGAATAGACACAAGGCCGTCTCACGTAATCATCACTTTTCTGAAGAACAAAATCCAGTCACTGAAGTAATTCAACCCTCATGACCTTGCCAGGACTGAGATGTGCCAGCCCCAAAAGAAGAAACTAGATATAAGACAAATAAACATAAGTCACAAGGACAGCGACCATTAAAATGAGATTTCATATGTATAAATGAGGCAACAGCCAGTCAATTAGCAGGTGTAGGATGGTGAGGATGAGAAATACGAAAACACAGCCTGACAGAACTGCAGTTTTCAGTGCTCACTCTTGCAGCAAGATCCCAGGAAATACATGCAGTCCAAAACCATGCAACATGTTCAAGTTGTACCACCACTGTGGATTTCTGCGATGCCTCAAGATAGTGGGACGGGTGGCTGGAATGTTTTATTTTCTATAAGTAAAATGAAGACAGCCTCTAGGCTGTTCTGAAATAAGAGGCATCTTTGAGCCAGTAAACAAGTCTAGCACGGGAGAGCCAAAAACATGGAGCTGAGGATTATATTCTCAATAAAT